>NC_089586.1:73668676-74028676 GCF_019320115.1 Miscanthus floridulus | reverse complement strand
TTTAGCCTTTTTGCAAAGCAGAGCTTGAGAGAGAGACGTGAGGGGAGAAATTTGTCAGAAAAGTGTGAGGAGGATTGGGCTATTTCTGTTGTGCGTCGTGCTGGGGGTCATCTATGGCGGTCGGGAGTCATTGTTGCCCCTTCCAATAGCTAGTGTTAGAAGGAGTTTTGCGAGCAGGGTAAGGTGGGGTGGCATGGCTATCAAAACTGTAGCTTCCCAAACTCCTCGCCTTCTAGGGCCTTTTAGCTAGGATGTGTGAGGTGGTCCTTGCTATGGATAGCTCCATCATGCCATCCCTGTCCTTGTGAGATGACGGCGTTGCTGCTATTCTCTCCCCTACGTCCTATGCTTCGGGAGCTATGGTGCTGGGAGGTGGTTTGCAACATGCTCCTCTCCGTTGTGTTTGCTCGCAGCGGCGGAGGGGAGCATCCTACAAGCCTTCTTCTAGCATCATAGCTTCCAGGGCTTGGATCGCTTCTACCATGTTGGGGATCTAGGAAAGTTTGTTTGTAGAATGCCACGGTGCTCGGTTGAGTTTGTTTGTTTTGGAGTTATATTTCCCGAGTCTTGGCTCGGGATTATTTCTTGTTTTTTGTGGGATTCGAGTTATGCTTCTAGGCGGTACCGAGGTTTCTGAGTCATCTTCCCTGACCTGAGGTCATCGTCTCAACCTGGCGCCATCAGGATTTTGGCCCTCGTTGGATGCATTGCTATCTGTTCGAGGGTCAAGAAACCAAAGCTTAGGGAGGAGACAGTCGAGGCTAGACCTTGACCTAATAGCGGGGTCGTTGGCACCCACCTACTTCTTTCCCTAATGCCCTTCTTGACCCAGGGGGTCATGATGCCTTGTTACATGCATATTTTGGTTTTGCCCCACATGGGGAGAGGCATGTCCACCGTAACCACACGGTCGAAGCAGTGTGCCTCGTCGGGGTCGATGGGTAATTCGAACGGGACCCAATATTCTCCCCAATCAATGTGGAGCTTAGCTGTGCCTCATTGAGAGACATCCCATAAATTGTCGGTCGCCAAACCCGTTGGTCCTCAACCGCCTTCACAGTGGTCAGATGGCAAGATGCCTCCCTCTAGACGGGGTCAACCCGGGTGACTTCAAAGCGGACAACTCAAACACACAGAGAGAGATTGTTGTGTGGCTCCACGCCACCGATTAGAACCATAGGGGCCCATGTTACTATGCCCCAATCCCTTTATGGCCTTGAGCCCTTCTAAGGACTAGTGCAGGAGTGGGTTTCCTAAGCACGATGTTGGGTCGTGGTCACGGCTGGTTGCCTTGCACAAGGGCCTAGGGGCTTTCGGGCCTCCCTAGTCACGATCATGACTTATTGGCATCCACTACCATGTGATCGTGTACACGCCTTGTGGTCATGATGACCGAGGGGGGCTCTATCCATGAATCCTAGGGGTAGTCGACCTCCTCGGATTCTCCATGTCTTAATGGTGTTCCTGCGCATTATGGCGTGTCGACTCATTTCCTGAGGGCTTATGGGGCCCGTACTAGGGCGGATTCCATGTGGGTGCGGTTCACTTCCCTAGTCGCCGCCACATAAATAGTTCCCTATATCTAAGCTAGTCCCTTACCTCATTCTCGCCTTCTATCACCATTCCTACAATCTAAAGGAGAGATAGAAGGAAAAGGGTCGAGTTCGTGAGGTTTACCTCTAGATCGTGTGTGCCGCCGCTGTCGCCATCTGCTCCATCGCGACTGCCCCTTCTTTCACCTGTGATGCAAGATGGGAGAGTGGGTACCTTCGTTGGTGACAGAGGCGAAGTTGTAGTGCCTCATGGCGAAGGGTCTCCTTCCACCAAAGGAGGTCACCGGATGGAGGGTTGTCGCTAGGGAGGTGGTGCCCCACCCACAGCCTGGGGAAGCGGTGTCATTCACCAACTTCCACAAGCGTGGGTTCATGGTCCCCACGTCCGACTTCCTCTACGTCTTCCTTCATGAGTATGGAGTCCAGCTGCAGCACCTTCCTCCTAATGTGGTGTCGCAGCTAGCAGGCTTCATCATCTTGTGTGAGACCTTCTTGGGGATAGGTCCCAACAAAGACCTGTTCCAAAGGGTTTTCAAGGTGAAACCCCGCAAGGTACATGGTTTTGATGGTAGTGTGCTTGCTCCCATGGGTGGGATGAAGCATTAGATGCATCATGGGGTCTCTTGTAGTTATCCGTGCTTACAGCTGAAGTCCTCAAACTATGGCTGGCACGGACACTGGATCTACATTTGGGATGATGCTGCCGTCCCCTCCCTCCTTTCTCCGGTGTCATGCCGGTGACGCTGGCCTCATGGAGTTGGGGGTGCGACAAAATTCCATTGTCGAAGGTGACAAAGATCCTAGAGATCCTCGAAGGCCAGGTGTCAGCTGGCCTAGATGGCGTCATGGTTACACGGATCATGGTTGAACGACGGGTTTAGCCGTTGAAGCAGCAAGCGACCCTATTGTTCGATTATTATAGGATCGAGGATCCGACCCATGAGACCATGGAGATGCTTGAGGTCTCTAAGATCATGAAGCGGGTCAGGGGGCTAGTCTCTTCTAGGACCCTTGTTGTGATTGAAGGCACGGTGGAGGCATTCTCGGTGAACTTTTGACCTAATCTAGTAAGCCGCCTTGACCTACTTCCCTTTCTTCATTAGGAGTTGCTAGCTGACTGATCTTGTTTCCATAGCCTATGCCCTCGTTCAGCTCCCATTTCTATATCGCTCGTCCTGAAGGCGCTGAGTGGGCCAACCAAGAAAAGGCAATCATCAAGGAGAGGAAGCATCTCAGGCGGGAAGGGGCAATGAAGCACATGGAGCGTCAAAAGCATGGAGCTTCATTATTGGATGATGATGATGACAATGATGAGGAGGGCTCTAAGGAAGAGGATGAATACCTAGCGTCTGTTCAGAGCACCCTTGATGTCTCGCGTAGGTCTGGCGATGGCGCTGGGCTAAGTGGTGCTGACCGTCTGGTGAATGCCACGACTGAGGAGAGTTCCGCTCGGAAGCGGGTGTTGTTGTTTCGTAGCGTAAGCAGAGGGAATCCGCAAGCGCATGAATACACCGTTGTAGCATTTCACCCAGAAGTATTTAGGGTATCATATTTTCCCAAAGGAATGGATGTGTAAGTAGTCTCTTAGCTAGTTCTCCCAGAAAGATAAGATGAAGAGAAACTCGAGTAGTGAGGTTCTTCTAAGGGTGGAAACCTTAAGCAAAGATAACTTTGCTACTACAAACTCACTTCAGGCATCAGATCACACTTGGTCTACCAACTGATGTCGGCCTATAGCTCTACATCATATTCGAACATGGGGGATTACAAAGGATGGGCAGGGCTATCACCACCTACCGCCTACCCCTCAATCGGAGGATACGAGGCAAATAAAGGTAACTTCTAGCTTAGACACTACATCTACGCTATCAGCTACTACTCTAGTGTTGGCCTAGAACTTCTGTCTTTATCAGGAGTCCTCTACTAGAGCACCTGCCACGAGGACAAACAAGAAACCCGCAAGTAAGTAGTAACAACGATAACTTGCTTAAGAAATCAATACTGAAGTTGAACACGAACTTCTTACTCCAAGTACTAAGACGATCATAGAGGTACAAGTGTAGAGGGGGCCAACAAGTTTAGCACTCCATCCACCTAATGTACAAGGCTTGTCGAGTACAAGAAGTGGAGGGAGCCGCTACTCCGCTATTCCTGTAACTCTTCCTCACTCACTCCCTACTCTAGTCTAGCTAGAAGCTAATGGAGATATGGCTTGCTATTCTTCTTCTCTTCCAATGTGTATATATGATGATGAATGTGAAGAGGGGGCCTCCTTTTATAGCTTGAGGAGGTCGGTTTAGTGATGTATTTTAGGAAAGCACCCATGAAACTGACCTCCCCGTGCATTGAATGCACCGCCTACACAAGGTGGGACTAGGTGGAGCTGGGGGTGGTACGAGCGCACCCAGGGTGCAGCCACACCTTGGGCCAGCCCACTCGCCACCGCCTAAAGATGGCAATGGGTACATACCCGATGTGTAGTGGCCTCTCGTACCTGCACCTGCTAGGTAAAATTTTACCCATCGGGTTACTCGTACCCGCACGTGGGTAGGAAAATCCACCCATACCCGCACCCGCGTGGGTAATGCTACTTGGCGGATAACCTATACCCAAGAAAACACCCTGAACTCACATAGAAATATCAACATTGCAACATGCTGCAAATTACAAGCAAATGCCATAACATGCTATATAGTAGCACGAATGCATCATTGCAGCATGCTGCATATTACAAGCAGCAAAGCAACTAGCAACACAAGAATGGATAAGTCATAAAAAAAGAAGACACATGCGCTTCACCCACCAAAAGGATGCCCTTCGGCTTAGCAATGGCTTGCACGATATAGGAGCCACAGAGGCATCATTCCCTGCTCTTGCTCATGTCCTCTAGACCTAGTGCTTGTAGAACGGCATGCCTTCGGCATTGATCTAGTTGGGCGTAGGGAGGTGGCAAATAGTGCAGTGTGGTCGCATGGAGATAGCGCCGTGGCGGGGAGCGCATGCGTGAGGTGGGCAGTGTGGTGTGGTCGCTTGGAGATGGCGCCGTAGCGGGGAGAGCATGCGCGAGTTGTGCCATCTGGTTTGCGGCAGCTGGGGTCTGGACACGAGAGGGAGAGGATAAGAATGAGCTAGGGTTTGAGATGGATCAACCAATATATATATATATTAGCAGTGTTCATATGGGCTTGGGCCAAATATTTGGGCAATGTGGGCTAAATTGAGTAGGATGGCTAGTGAATTCTTACGGGTATTTCTTACCCATGGGTACATGGGTATGGGTAGTATACACCCATGCCCATACCCGCATACCTGATCGGTAAAGGATTTTCCCAAAATGTACCCTTGGGTAGAAAAGTTTATCCATGCCTGCCTCTTTAGCGGGCAAAACCCATCGGGTACTCGGGGTTCAGGTACCCATTGCCATCTTTACCACTGCCTTGCTCTGGTGGCTTGCTAGCTAGGCCTGGATGGCTCCCACGTCGGTGCTTGGCCCAAATTCGTCGATTATTTTGGGCTTTTGTTGAAAATGTGCTTTGCGCTTTCTTCGATCGCGTATTTTGTCTTGTATTTTATGTTTGTGACCTGCAAAACATATATACACCAAAACTTGTGGAATATGTTAGTTAAAATCCCTAATTCTAAGTTTTGACCTTGACATTTGTTTTATTTTGCTTAAATGTTGGTTGTAGAATTGTGAGTTAAGCATCGCCAACAGGTGGCTTCGTCGCTATTGAGGGGGCTGAGCCCGAAGCGTCCTTGCGTCGCCATCGATGGCAACCAGGACTCCTCGCACATAGCTTTTGTCACCTCCTCTCTGATGGGGTTTGAGGCTCCCATCCAGGAACAAGGTGTTAAGAACACAATGGGCACCATGACCAAGATGGACGACAAGGTTTGCTGCCCTTCCTTAGGGATGCCTGGGGGAGAGGATGAAGACCTCCTCTAGCATCTTCTTGCCAAAGCGATGGTTTAGCACCTTGCATCCCTGGCACTTCTCATAGGGATATCAGAGCCTAGGGATGTAGGGGCCGCTGGGGATCGTGGTGTGTGTTGGCGGTCCTAAACTCTAATTTCTAATCACCAACTTTCATATAAAATTTGCTCAAATAAACACCAAACTTAGACATAGGGCTTTAGAACTAGCAATTTCCACAAGGTTTGGTGTTTGACCAATTGCAGGAGAACATATCGGAATAGCATAGGAAATGTACCTAAACTGGACAAGAAATACAACAAAACAAACACTACTGGCTAAATAATCTTAAACACATATGCATTTACCATTGACCAAGTTCCACATGTATTTGGAGACTTTTATTTTGCAGGACATAAACACAAATACATAGAAAATACACCAAGAAGGCACTTTCTGACGAAGCATAAAGTAGACATGTGCAAAGAATAAATGGAAAGGCCCATCAACTCCAGTTATCTAGGTGAAAGACCATCCAAGGAGAAGCCTAGGACCGAGCATTGACCCACAACACAAAGGTGGTGGCGAGGGGCCCTGGTTAGGGGGTGGCCTCTCTGCCACCCCTTTTGTACGTCAGGTCCTGGGCGACATGCAAAGGCGGTGGAAACCCGGCTTCTTCCAAAAATAGTCCTCACACCGACCTCCCCTTGCTCCACCGCCTCAATGCATGGAGGCATGCAACACATTGAGTGGCCTCTGTTCCCCCTCTCCACCTATAAAAGGAGGCCACCCCTCCTATTCACAACACCACACCATGGATCAAGAGCACCACACTTGAGTTTCATTCCAAGGGCTTAGGCCCTAGATAGCTAGTAAAGTCAGTCAGGAGAGATGTGAGGGAGAATACGGGGAAGAGCTGGACTTGTCGGTTCTCCCTGAGTTTGTACCTCGATGAACATCTGTGCCTTAACAGAGCTTTCTGCTAAGTGAGTGTTCGTGATTCCTTTGATATAAAGTCTATTGATTAGTTAGTCTTTATCCTTACTTGTTTGCTAGATTATCGTTCGCCCTTACGGTGAATGTTCTAGTAGAAGGGCTCTGATAAAGATGGATAACCCTTATTAACACACTAGAGTAGTAGTCGATAGAGTAGACGTGC
Organism: Miscanthus floridulus; assembly: GCF_019320115.1. NCBI lineage: Eukaryota > Viridiplantae > Streptophyta > Magnoliopsida > Poales > Poaceae > Miscanthus > Miscanthus floridulus. The sequence goes on along the minus strand of NC_089586.1, from coordinate 74,022,051 downwards.
TGTCTAGGCTAGAGGCTACCTTCGTTTGCCTCATACTCCATGGTTAAGGGGTAGGCGGCAGGTGGTGACAGCCCTATCCATCCCTCATAATCCCCCATGTCTGAGTACGACTTAGAGCTATAGGCCGGTATCGCTTGGTAGACCAGGTGTAAGCCAGTGCTCAAAGCAAGCAAGTAGAAGTAGAGTTTATCTATCCATAGACTCTAAAACCATAGGAATCCATCTCAACCTATACCAACTCTACCCTTGTGTTGTCCTTGGATGAACTAGCTAGAAGAGTAACTCTGTTCCCTGTGGAAAATATGATACCCTGAATACTTCCGGGTGAAATGCTACAATGGTAATTCCATGCGCTTATGAATTATTTCTGTATGCATTAAGAAATACCAATAGTGTGGAGAAGACCGGTGCTACCGACGCTACCAGGGGTGCCTCGCCGGCCTTTGGCCCGACAACATTAACGGCAGCACCTCCTATCATGCCTCCCTCCGCTAGATTGCTTAGAGAAAGGTAGATCGCCCTACCCTTCATGGAACGCTCCACTAGGTATGTCGTTCTATGATTTGTTCCTTATCGTGCTTGTTGATAGCACTTTGGTTATCTAATTCTTCGTCAATCTTCCTGATACAGAGAGCCCCTCCTAGGACCCATAGTCCTAAGACCCTCAGGGAGTGGTGCATGCCCTCCCGTACGGCCAGAGTCATCGAGCGACAACACTATCTTGGGGGTGATGGCCGGGCTCCCTCCCATTGTGTCCCTATGTTCGCCCTTCGAGGAGAGCTCCTCTGCGACTGTAGATCACATTCGAGCTGGTGTGGGCTTGTTGCCCGCTACCAGCCCTTCTCTTAAAAAGGTGGCTTCTAGTGGTTTGAGCATGGTGGCCCCTAGCTGCCATGAGGAAGAGCTTGATATAAGTGAGGACTCCTTTGTGTGGCCCCATCCCACGCGCCCTGGCGAGGCGCTGTTCGTGGTGGATGATGTGGTTGAGCGAACCACGAGGGAGTTGCCTCCTAGGGCCCCGAGAGGGTCCAGGCAACCTTGGCCAAGATGGGCGATGTGATCGCTGTGGTCACTCGGCTAGGCGTGGAGGCCCAGCGTCTGATGACCGATGAAGTGGCGGCTATTGGCGGTCACTAACGATCATATCTGACCGCCAATTACTATCTAAAATGAGAGAAATAAACAAACTTTTGACACATATGCATATACTATTGACATAGTTCCACTTGTACTGCAAGATTACTATTTTGTAGGACTCATCTTCGAATACAAGTGGAAAACAAGACAAAAGGTGCAAAGCAGAAAGCGTAAAGCAAAATGCGCGAAGGGAATAAAAGCGTAAAGCAAAATGCACGAAGGGAATAAAAGCAAAAGCCCACCTACATGCCAAACCTAGGCCGAGCACCGATGTGGAGGCAACCCAAGCCCAGCTAGAAGCCCACTAGAGCAAGGCAGTGGCGAGCAGAGCAGCCCAGGGTGTGGCCACACCTTGGGTGTGCCCGCACCGCCCCTAGCTCTGCTCAGGCCTAGCTTGCTCTGGTGGTTGCATGGCAGCATGCAGAGGCAGTCCACGTCGGTTTCCTAATTTACCTACACCAAACAAACCACACTTTAGTATAAACAAGAGGGTAGGGCTCATTCTCAAACACACATCATTTGGAGCTACACACCTCACCTCTCTACTTGTATTCTCTTTTAGTTTTAGTAGTAGTCTTGTGAGGTAGCAAGAGCTATCAAGGAGGGCTTGTCTCCTTGGGGGAAAAGAGAGAAACGCTTGGTATGAATACTATGAAGACTTCTTCCAAAGTGATGCTCTCATATCATAAATATAGTTATGCTGTAGAACTAGAGTATAGTTGTTTTGTTATAATCATGATATATGAACTAGCATATAGTTTGTGTGTTATGATCTTAACATGTTCAACTTTATGCTTAACCTTTCATATGACTTTTATGAGTAGAAGTAGAGCTAGGGTTGAGATGAAGGTCCGTCGTTCCTTTGGGTTTGCCCATATTCTTGCTTGTCTATCCATAGGGTCAGAGTCCTAGAGGGATATGGGTAGTTTCTTGGTACACGGGCGTGGTGCTCAGGTGCACAGGAACCTTTGGATATGATGGTGCCCCCAGTTGAGGGGTGGCGACAGGTGGTGACAGCCCTACCCGTCCCTTGTAATCCCCCATGTTTGGGTATTCGTATAGGAGTTCATAAAGTCTCTATGGCTTGCTGGCAGACCAGTGCTCGAGGATCTCCCCATCCATCTCACACTTAGTTGTAACTCTAGTCATATAGCTTGTATGATCATTAACTGTTCTTTGCACAGCTATAGTTGACCATGCCGGCTCCATGTAGGAACATTCTTTTATTCTTTCTTTTCATTTTATCCTTGTGGCTAGCCTAGATGTGTGTCCACTATCCTTGAAATACCGTTTTTACCTCTGTCATGAACTATCAGTCCACTATGCAAGTATGTAATCTTGTTCATGCTCATGCTAGACTCTTATACCTTGCCCTCCATTGGGAAAATATAAATACTATTGGGTGAAATGTTACAATGATAGATCCATGCGCTTGTGGATATTTTCTACAATCGTTAGCAACTATTGTAGTTGGTGTTTATTGGCGGTGTCGCTATGGTTAACTCAATCTTAGTGATAGTGTTAAGAAATACCAACAGACATTTTTGGCGCCGATGCTGAGGATGGACTTAAAACCTCCACACTTGGTGATTGCGCTAAAAAATGCCAATAACGGCCTATGCGTAGGTGGTCTTTCTAGTCTTTCGACTCCATTGTACCTGTCTTGTTTTTGTTGTGATTGTTTGATCGCTCTTCTTCTCTATAGGGGCTGATGAAGATTTCGGTGGAGAAGTCTCGGTTCTTGCATCTTGCCTATTAGGTGCATGTAGGGGGTGCCATCAACCATGGCTGTCTGGATGCAGCGGAGGCCAAGGCATGATGCTTGCATGGGGAGTTGGAAGCTTCCTAGAGGTCGAGGGACGAACTAACCTGCCAGGAGGAACATGCTCGGTCCTAGATCGAGGCTCTAACGTCCCAGATGGCTGACCTCAAGGACATGATGGCTGCCCAAGAGATAGAGCTCATCTTAGTTGGCGCCGCTCAGGATGTGGCCGAGCAGGGGCGTCAGCACCTCAAAGCTGAATGCCAGAAACTATGCTCCACCTGTAGCGGTGAGTCTTTGTCGACTCTGCATTATGTCCATGTTCTGCCACCCTGTTTGGTCATGAACCAGCTATTTCTTTATAGGGTTGCACACAAGGGTGCTCTCAGATCAAGAGGAGAAGGCGACCGAGAGCCAGAAGGTGCTAGAGATGGACACTCGGCTGGCAGAGCTAACCTCCCCTAGATGGGCTCTTTGCAACATCGTGCTCGGTGCTAGCCAAGGGAATGCCCAACTGATGCCTCATCTTGACGAGGCCCGCCTCCACGTGGATTCCCTGATTTCTGTGGGAATTCGTCGCATTGCTCCCGCTGCCCTAACATCGGATGGCTCGTACTATGGTGGCATCGATTTTGATGAGGTTGGATGAGGATGTGCACTAGGGAGGTCCGAGAGTGATGCTCTCGCCATTGGTAGCACCGCTGCTCGATGTGCGGAGGTCTTCGCGAGCAAGATATTGGTTGCCAGCATTTGTCGCCAGCGCTAGTCTTCTAGCGTGTGAATTTTTTATGTGGATGTCTGGTATTGTATTGATGATCTAGCTATGATGAACATGTTTATGTGTTTTATGTATGTATGGCATGTGATCGGCGCATTCGCTTTGTCACATTGCCGTTTCCTCTCTCTCTTCTAGTTCAAGCTAGGAATGTACGCCATCCTCCTTAGTCCTATGCGTGTGGGTGTGTGTTTTAGCCTAGGGGCTGGCCTACGGGGCTACAGAAGCACGCGACCCAATCGTGCAATGAGACATCTGGGAAAGGTCGTAGATTCGGTGCGATGCGAGAAGAAAACGAGCGAGCGGCTAGAGTTCCCTTTCTTTTCGTTCCCCACTCCTTGAGCAAATGAGTTCCCCATTTTCTTTTAGACTCATGCGTGGGTGCCTAACCATACTCGTGAACTAGCCCATGAGGCTTAGCTAGGGGGACCCTGGTGCGAACAAGAAATCAAGGTTTGGGTCACCAATTCATCACGATTTGAGGTGCGATTAGAAAGAGCTCAAACAAGTGAGTCACCGGGATGATAACAAGTAGTGCTACGCTATGGATCATGTATATGTGACTATGTGTACTGCCCCCACGAGTTAACCATGTCTGGTTGCTAACGCGAGCCAGGTCAAATCGCTCGGGGGTTCAAGCATTGCTGGGACAAAGTGTGTGGACATCATGCTATCTGGTTTGCTCTATGGGTCGGCCCTCACTTTCTACACCTATTGGCGGGCTTGTATGTGTAAGTGGACATTCTTGGGTAGAGAGGCTAAGGTCAAGGTGGATGTGACTGACCGATGTACCGGAAGCTATGTGAACCTGGCTGTCATGGCTCAGGGCACGGCAAGCCCCCGAGCGTCTACTCATGGCGGAGTTGTTGCGGTCTCTTGGCCATGAGATGGCGAGGGCGCTTCTTTATCGCTTGGAGTGGTCGTAGCTAACGCGGGCCGACCTCTCGAGTGGCTTGGGGTCGACCTTTGCTAGCTGGGCGTCCTCGGCAGGCTCACGAGCCCCTAGGGATGATCCCTTCATGTTTGGCCTATTGTAGCTTCTGTCCAGGAAGGCTTGCACATTTTGGTGCTTGAGCCTTCATGGCGCGATGACATCACGATCGCCGTGTCTCTGCTTTTGGGTGAGGCTGCTGCTCTCGATGAAGAGCTGGCGTGACCTGTCACTTCGGAAGCAGGTTCTGAGGGCAATGCGGTTCGGTTCACTCAGCGCGGCGTGTGGTGCCCTCAAGGAGCCTGCTTCTCGGATGCATGTGCCTCTGAGTGAGAACTGATAGTTCGCTACAGTGTGATGGATGGTTTGTCCTATGGGACTAGGCCCTTGTTCTAGGTTTGTCCTTGCGAGGCGTGGCACCAGGTAGCCACCTGATCACCAACGACAACGCTACGTGGCGGCGGGTGATTTCATCTCTCATGTATGCCCTGACATGTTGTGTTCCGCTAGTGGTGAAGACGCTGATCGGGGCGTACTTCCATCGCTAGACCTAGGCTTCCCACACGGTCGGCCTGGATAGGGTAGAAGCTAGTGATGGCCATTGACCCATTGGTGTGGATAGTTTTGTGGTTCCCCCAAAAAGATGTGGCCGGTCAAGGCCATTCCCTAGGTGAACTCGTATTGAGCCATGGGTCTTTGACTTCCTAGGTGGAAGATTTGGCCATGGCTAGTGACGAGAGAGGGTACTGGCCCCCCTATGTAGGTGAACTCTATGATGCTACCACTAAGGTTAGTTTAGAGAGTGTGTCTAGTGTAGACCGCGAGGTCTAGGGCACTGCTGAAGGCGGATGTAGGTGCTGGCCCTCCGATGCTGGTGAACTCGTAGTTTTCATGGTGGATGTGGCCGTCGTGGGCCATTCCACAAGCGAGTCCACCATTGGTGCGAGGAGCCATCGCTTCCTTCTTAACAAACAAGAGTGTGCAACCATCCCCTACCTGGCGCGCCAACTATCAGTGTTTTGTAAATCGGACTATTGAACTTATACGATTGCCGCGCTGCTCTAGTAAGATGATTGTAGCATCCAAAAGATACAAGAATTTATACTGATTCAGGCTAGAGCCCTACTTCTAGTCTCAGAGATGATAAAGTGTGTGTTCCTCACTTGAATGCTCTAAAGTTCTTACAATGGAGGGTGCAAGAATGGTGGAAGGGGTAGGAGAGCTAGAGCTAAGAGATGAACTGCTTGAAGGGGAGCTTTAAGGGTCAGGAGGTGTCTAAGATTCAAGATGGAGGGAAGGATGCCCTGGCTGCCCTTATATAGAGTTCAGGGCTAGGGCATGTACAAAGCAGAAGTTTCTTCCTATCGAGGGGCCATGATCCCGAGGGAGGAGCCTAGCTAACTTGGCTTGCAAGCTATGCCATCTTGTGGTGCACGTCTAGACGTGGTTGTCGTCATGGTCTTGTGCCCATGTTGCAGTAAGGTGTGGTGTGGTGCTACTATGCTAGCCATGGCAGCACTGTAAGCACGATGGTAGTTCGCCAGCCGTCCCGTGCGACATGATCTCCGCTGTGGTCTTCGTCATCATCTCCCGATTTCCTAGGAGCATCTTACAGGAGTTGGTGACCACCCCAGGTCATCGATAGCCTGGTTATCTTGAGGAGTAGGTGGCCACGATCCCGAGCCCCGAGGTCATGGCTCCCACTGGCCTGGATGTCCTCCAAGTCAAGGCCTTCATCGTGGATCCCATCCCATAGTGGGTAGAATTGTGCATGCATCTTGTCGGGCCGTATCTGGACGGTGGGTACTGTACCGGCCGTCACTGCTGGGCGATGTTGTCTTGTCTAAACTGCGTGGCGCAGGGATGACATCTGATCAGACTGAGGTGACCGCTGTCCCATCGATCCTTATGGGGTTAGTGCGGTGTGTCTACTCTTGTCAAAGTAGGCATGGCTGGCTAGGTTCGACCTCTCCCTATTCCTTCCAGGGGTCATGAGTCTCTTGCATGTCATGCGGCTAAGACAGAAGGAGGGGTCGTTGTTGACCCCGGCCTTAGCGTCAGACCCGTTGCACTTGTCTAAGCTAGGCCTCGGTCGTTCAGGCCTTCGCTAGCTCATGTATCGTGGGCCACTTGGCCTATCAACTAATCGATGTCTTGAGATGTGTGGGCGCCGACACATGGCCAGGCAGCTGAGCTGATCAGCGCGTGTGGCGCAGGAGTAGAGCCTATGGGCGACTGGGGCGAGTACGTCCGGCATCGCCGCCGCCGTCCTTCTGCTACTCGGGAACTTTCTCCTTTGCCCGCGCCATGCCTAGGCTGAAACCATCCAAACTGCAGATGTCGCGAAGGCCAATTGGACACAACAATTCCAGCTGCAGATGTCACGGAGGCCAAACTGCGCATGCATCTTGTAGCAAGTGCAGAGGCCGAAGGACCTTTGGCTGGCCGCGACAGCGCCGGGGACGGGGCTGCCGATCACTACCTTACCGGTGCTCGTGGCACCATCCTAGCTAGCTCACTAGTGGCGGTGGGCTTTGTCGTATGCTTGCCAACGGCGTCGAGGACTGAGGAGGGTGATTGACCGGGTCTGCGCGCGGCAGTGGCCCAACCGGGGCTGGAGAGGAATGCGGTTGTGCGACATGGCACCATGGGCGTGGGCTCTGGACAGTCATGGCCGGCCGGGGCAAGTGGTGTGCACTTGGACCCGCCACCGGAGACAGAAAGCGCGAGGGCAGGGGGCGCCCACACGAAGATGTCTTTCACCGCGGCCACGACCATGGCCCACTCGCCGAACGGCATGCCGAGGAGGCCGAGCTCCTTGAGGATGCAGGCGAGCACTGTGGCAGCCATGTCAGACCCATCAGCGCCACTTAAACAGCCACATCAGATTAAAAATAGAAACCAAGGACTAGTAGTGCATCACTTTAAAAGTTTATGGACTCGTAAAACTACTTTAATAGTTAATGAACCTAAGTGAAATATTGATAAAAGTTAATAGACCAATGATGCATTTAACTCATAAGTTTATTATGAAAATATATTATATAATTAATTAATAGTATATTTTGTATCATAAGGGTTACTACTTTTTATATAATTTTGGTTAAAGTTCAAATCATTTTATACATCGAAAAACGATAATTGTATTTTTTCTGGACCGAGGAAGTATCATTTAAACATCCTGTAGATAAGTCTGAGGAATCTTGTGCGCTGCTCCTTGCCCTCGCACCGATTTGGTGGACCCAAGGACTCGTGTTCAATTTTACATCACCTCAACAATAATACACGCGCCTCTAAAATGTAGTTTCACATGTAGACGGATTGTGATATAAAATAACATTAGGTTTTGATTTTTCATCACAAAATACAAGGAAGCTTTAATAGTTGGTATGTTCTAAAAAATAGCAATTCATTTATCTTAATATGCTTGCAAAATTATGATCAAAGTCCAAAGATGAGCACATGTGTTGGCTGTGTAAACAGAGCAGGTATTTTGTTTAGCACACGGAACTAAGTTTTTAGTTTCAAGTACAATCCGGAAGATAAGTCAGAAATTATAGCCTTTAAGATTGTTATAAGTATGAGTCTACGGTGGTTGAAAAATATGTGAACCGTCCATTAGCTCAGATTGGATGGTGAAAAAATAGGAAGTACCAAGAAAAATAAATCGGGAAATACCAAAACACGCAAGACCTGTACCAAAACATGCGAGATCAGTACCTATAAATTTTTAGGTAATTTTTAGATTACTATTGAAAAATAAAAGGTAGTTCGGTAATTTCAATCCCTCCGAGTCAGTTAATTTTCGGACTTCGTAGCCATTCCTTCCCGTGCTCACGCCCCGGTCTTCATAGCCATCCATTCCGATGCCTTCGCAGCCCTCCGGCACAGTCCTCTGAAGCTAGACCGTCCTCTGCCACGGCATGAACACACCACTTCTAGAATCCACGGGGGCTTTGCGGCGAGTGGTGATGCAGCTGCTAGAGCCACGGCAAGCGGCCGTAGCAGCTCGATAATGAGTATTATGGAGTACTACATACTAATAGTCTCACGGAAATACTTGGACGCCGCCATCTGTCCGCTCGCATGGGTTCAGACGCAGCTTCCACTTCGCCTCGCCATCTCCACTCCATCTCACCCTCCCTATCTCTAGGTCTTTCTCATGTCCGCTGACAGCAGCATAGCCCCGGGCACGCCACCATTGCTTCCTTCCTTCACCCAAGCCAACCATGCCGTCTCCTCCCACAGTTCGCCTAGTGCCTCTCCGGCCTCTTCCCCAACAGTACTGTCAGGATGCGTCACCGTCACCGCCCTTGATGATGGCGGTTGGGCGCAGGTGCCAGGGCGCCTCAGGCCGTCTCCAGCCATGCCAAAGGGTACCCACGAGTGCAGCCGGTGTTGGTGGTGCTAAGACGCCAGCGGCTCCCACCCTGACGGCCAGAATTGACCGGCCTCATTCTCTCCCCCTATATTGCAAAAGTATGTTTCAGTTGTTGCAGATGTTTCAGAGGTATGATGCAAATATTTTATATAGATGTTGCAAAAGTAGATCGAGCTATGGCATATGTTGCAATGGCTATATGACAGAACCGCCCAATTTATACAAGATCAAGTACGGTTGTCCCCGTTTAACACGTTGATCCGCACATACTTTCACTTATATAAACCCAGTAGTCCGCCAAGTGTCACGAATGACCTCGATAAATCCACATCACAACCAAGATCCCCATAGATTAAGCAAATACACATCACATACACGGAGTTGCAGCAGAATAATATTACAATTGAGTTCACAAATAATAATATGTTGCCAAGTTTACAAATACGATGGCTAAAACAACATAGTTTTAAAATGATTACAATAACATAAGTTTCAAATACACTGCTAGCATAAGTAACATCCTCCAATAATAGCATATAGACGAGAAATAAATATAGAGTAGCCGAGCTCACCGGTGGTTAGCCACCATCTTCAGCAGGCTGAGAACTTCACCTGCAATATGGTGGAATAAACCCTGAGTACTCAAATGTACTCAGCTAGATTTACCCGATAGAAGAGAAATAAAAAGACTCGCAAAGATATGCAAGGCTTATTTAGTGGAGCTGGTTGGATAACATAACTTTGCTAAAAGAGCATTACTATCATGAGTCCTTACTTTCAATCTTTTAGTCAATATTTTTGTATCAAGTTTAGTGAAGCTTATTATGGCTAACTTTGCACCTATTCTAGAGCAATCACTTGATTAATAAGCATCACAATGGTAACCAGATCCGATTTATCATATAATTATCATAACCATCATGTTCCATCCAGTGTTACTATGATGAGGGGGCTCAGTCAAGTTTCTCACTATCTGGAAGAGACGGCGATTCGAATCTATTGCAACTAGCTGGGCAGAAATCCTAACACAAACCCACACTTCCCCCGTCGGGCTCGCGTCGGGTCACCTTTTGTACAACTCAGGACTCAACTTCTCGGGTTCGATCAGCGCCGCACCCTCAGAGACTGACCAGCTGCCAAGATACTCAGGCCCAGCCTACCCTTGGACTCACATCAGGCTTCCCGCACATCCTTACTACCTCCAGTGTGCGCACTTAGACAGAACGACTCCCAACCTGAGTTGAGCTCCTCGGCTTCGCGGTCGGAACGAGTTATTCGGCCAGCTAAGTGAGAGGTTGTGCTCAAAATGACATGAGGCCCACAATGATGCGGTCCTTAACCATCATAAACGGGATAAAACATGCACCCAAGACCTCCATGTCTTTCTGCCTCTAAATCACCATATCCCGTCCGGTCTCTATTTATTCATCACAACATGGTTATTTGCCACGATAGCAAATATAGCCAACCATGACAGGAAATCACCCACTTCTACCGGTCTAAGCATGGCTAAGCATAGAACATCCTACTCATACTAGTAAGGGTTCAGGTATTATATATAGTGGGCAAGGTAGGAATTATGCACCAACTGTTTCATTCAACTCCTATCACCTAATGCAGCATGCAAAAATTATACTTATATGCATTTGTAAAAAGATAGGGTAGGAAACTTAGAATGCTCCGGGGCTTGCCTGGGATCCAACACCAGGTCAGTGTTTGTTAGGTGACACTCGCTTAGCGAGCATCTCTAGTTTAGGCGTGAACTCTCGGGGTCTTTCCATCTTCAAGATAGGTCCACCAACACACCATCTTCGGGACTTATCTACCAACACCGTTTTCTGATTCGACTCCAACATCTTGTGCTTCACGTCCACATGCTGTTCATCTAGCATATCTAAATAAGATGCACGATGCAAATGTATGAACCAAAAGGAGGCAAAACATGATGCATCACAAAGCATTCAAGACAAGCACAAGATCATACCACATGACATGAGCACCTAGAGAGCAAGTTATTTATGTCAAGTCTAACATAGAGATAGTAAGCACACCAAGCATGGCATGCTAGTCAACTCAAGTTCAATTACATCAAGCATTTATCAATCAAGAACTAACTGACATGTTTAGCCAAAACAAGAGAAAGCTAATGCAATCAACTTAGTACATGCATAGAATCTGGACAGCAACACAGAAGGCACTTGTTTCATCCATAACTGGAGTTATAGGCATCAAACAAAGGTGATCCTAGATTTTATGGAAAGATTAGGAAATTGTCTACAACTTTTTTATTTACACCTATAGCTGATTCAAAGGTTAACAAGGTTGAAAAACACTAACAAGTAGATCTACACAAACTAGGATAGAAAACTGACATGAACTTCAGAAATGTATATCTAAAGTTCTAGACATTCAGAAAACATGATTCTTAACTTTCTAGAAAGCTTATTCAGTTATATATAACTTTCTTATTATCATATTAAGATGATTCTACATCTAACAAGGTTAAACAACCCAATGAAGACATCTCTGTCCAGATTTGGATAGAACATGTCATTCCACTTTGAACAGCTATAACCGGAGTTCTAGGCCGGCAAAAGTGGCGCTCTTAGACATTTTGGAAATCTTAAAAAAATCACTACAACTCTTCTATTATTACCAATACATGATCCCAAGTTTAAATAAGCCAAATAATATAATCATTCAGATCTGTTCAGAGCACATGTAAAAGCTGACAGCAAACTTGTAAATTCTATAACTCCTAAACGGTCAGGACTAAAATCATGAAATTTTAGGAAAAGTAAGATATGGAAATTATCTACAACTTTGATATTCAACATATCTACAAAATACATTATTTAGGCCATAAAATCATCAACATACTGCTAACTGCCCTAGCAGCCACAACAACAGAGATACAACTATATGCATTTATCATTTATGTTGTTAACAACTAACATTTTGTTGCTATATATGCAGTTCCTAATCATAACCAAGCAATCACATTACTTATAACCCATTATTAAAAGTATTACATGGCATAAACACATGCATCTATTAACAAACTTTCATCATCTACTTATATAATGCAACATATATATTATTTTTAGTGCTATACAAGAACAACTAGTTTGGGGCCAAGACTTTTATAAGTGGTAGATGTTATCCAAACATGGCTACTGCACATATTTCACATGCTTAGGTTTTAAAATTTAATTACTATGAAAAAGATAAATCTTCATTATCAATAAATATTTAAGAACAAGATAAATATGAAATTCAATATTTTCTATAAATGCATGGCCATATTATATGTTATTATGGTAGCACAACATCACATGAACAACATTTTCTATTTTTACACCTTCATAAAAATTATAACTTATTTGAAACCATTTATCTTGCATTGAAAAAGTTATATCAATAAATCAATCATACTACATCCAATGAACCTAACATTTTTACCACAACACTCATATAGCTTGAGTAAACTACCATAAAATTTTCATAGCAATTGGAGCACCACACTCCAGATATGAATTTATTCCTAGAAAACCCTAATTTACACAAATAAATAAAAACAACAGAAAAGTTCTACTAACATAGATCATATTATGACTCTACTGTGTAGATCTACTCACAAGGATTCCAAAACGTCTTCATTTGCTATTTTATGATTTTTCTATGATTTACTATGATTTTCTAAAGTTTTAGCCGATTAAATGCAATAAAGGAAAAGAAAAAAGAAAAATACATTTGCATCAGGAACCCTACAGATCTCACAAATAATCTAAGCCCACAAATGTAAATCCTTTGTCTCTAGGCGTTTTGCATCAGTACCCAATGAAGAGTTTCTATTACCATTTTCACCCTTCTTTCTCTCGACATAGAACAGAGCAGAGCTGGTCCGGGAGGCCAAAATCTGGCGAGGTGACCACCGGCGGTAGAGGGTAAGTGGTGGCACAGCTTCCCTATGGCTAGGCGAACCAGCTAAGGGGCGTAGCCCGGCCAGCGATGGTCTATAGGTTGCCGACCATGGAGGCAGACGGCCTGTAGCGGTAGCGGCTCCGACGTCCCGAGCTGTAGGCGGCTGCACGACCGAGAAGGTGACGCAGGGGAGGCAGCGTGGAGAGAGGAGGTTGAGGGTGAAGTTGGCTAGGATGGAGGAGGCTCGGAGGATGAGCGAGGTCGGTGGCCACGGAGCTCCACTACTCAGGCATGGCGAGCAGAGAGAGCGAGAGGGAGGAAGGGAGAGTAGAATGGAGAGCAGGGAGGCGAGCACTCGGGCTTTTCCCGTCTCCACACGGTGCAAGCGTTGGCGAGGTGGCGAGCATGCAGGCGAGCGCGCGAGGCATGCAGCATCCAGTGACTGTGTGTTGTCGACCATGACCGGCTCCCTGCTAATCTAAAAAGCCAAGTGAACAACTGAAACGGCCAACTTTCCCATCCTCTATCTCCTGATCCGGTTGTCTATTGATTTCGGCGCATAAGACAAAACTATAGATCTTAGCGAGGTGAACAAGATTCTTTAAGGATCCAGAGCTAACTCGGCCTAGATTGGAAGATATGGAGCTCCAAAGGAGGGTACCCAAAACTGAATCCTGAGTCCCAGTTTCAAGCCGACTGAAACTGCGTTCTTCTTCCCCTTCTAACTCCTAAACCATGGAGTCTTAGCTTAAGGCACTGTGATAAACTTTGTAGGTCTACATGGCTACTACAAGTTTGCTTAAAAGAGTTTGGTCTAACTTGGGTTAATTTGAGAGAACCAGTGCTCCAAAGAGGGGTACATGAAACTAAAAACTAAATTCAGTTAAGGTCTGATTTCCAGAACATTTTGTTGTTTTTGCAATAAATTTTGAAAGTCCAAACGTACTCCGAAAGTGATGAGACTTATTTTGTTGTTTCCTTCACAAAGGTTACTACAACTCATATTAAGTAATTAAATTGAGTTACCATACAATTTTGCAAGAGAAAATGTCGCAAACATGTCAACTCACTGCTGCTGATCGGGGACTTAGAATTATTTAAGAAAGGACTAAACAGCAGCAGATTCAAACTTTGAGCCTCTATTTGACCTGCTTCCATGTTGATTTAGGGCTGGGTCCAAAAACAAAGTTTGCTATGCATAACTTAAACTTCAACTTATATTTAAGGTCAAACTTCATATCTGGTCCTAAAATCATAGTTTCATCTTGGTCAAAGCAGCATCATGATAAAGCTTAAATTATCATTTTTTATCCATTGAAGCATTTTCTTGACATTTGCTCAACATGAACCTTTCATGACTTTTGTTGTAGAGTGCAATTAGAGTTATTTGGGCAAGGTAGCAAGCTTTGGTTGACATCACATGCTATCGTTCACCTAATAAACCGATTCAAGCAATGATATAATTCATCATTCCATGTGACTTCTTGATTCCAAACTTCATAAAACTTTTCTGATTGTCAAGATGGCTTGATGCTAAGGTGATGTTCATGAAAGAGGCACATTGAACACTACTCAAGACTATATTTGAAAAGGGTCAATATGTAAGCAAAGGTGTGTTGTTCCAGTTAAGTTGGGACTCAATTTCATAGATTTGACCTCAGCACTTCCATCACCACTTCAAAAATTTTAGACTAGAGCCCTCAATCATCACTTGACGTAACTTACTTGAGTCCAAACTCATTGTTTAACTCGTGACTAACACCTGGGGTGTTACAGGCTATACACGTATGTTGCAAGCGTATGTTTCAAATGTTCCATCTGTTTTTCAGACGTATGTTGCAAGTGTTTTTATTTGGATATTGCGTATATTTACACATATGTTTGCAAGTGTTTTTGTCAGGACTTTGCATATGTTTTGCAATGGCTAAGTGTTTTTAGGTGTTTTCATAAGTGTTTTAGACGCATGTTCAAGTGTTTCATCTTTCTTCAGAAGCATCTTGCAAAAGTTTCATCTGGATGTTTCAAAAGTGGATTAGGTGTTGTATATGTTGTAATGTAACTCACCTGCCATAGCCGCCTACTATAGCTGTTGAGGTGTCGTGCATGCGTGTGGGAAGTAGAGCGATGGAGCATTGCGTGGCTGCGGGCGTAGGAAGCGACACGAGCGTGCAGCAGCCGCAGACATCTAGACGCGGGCGCTAGTACTGCCTATGGTCTCACATTGCTTTTCATCATGATGCTGAAACCTATCTTAGATATTTCAAGATCTAGATAGCAACTGAATAACCAGAGGGTACCAAGGATGGCGAGAAGCAATGAACTCCATCCTCTAAATTGGGTTTCTTTTTCCTCCAGCGGTGACATCGGAGTCCACCAAAAAACATGATGTGATCGTGTGATCTCTCCACCCAAAAAATACGCTCGTGCTGCGTGCCCCTCTATGGGTAGCCTAGGTGCCACCAGTGAGCCTATATGGCGGATCAATCCAAGAAGGAGAAGGGGAAGGGGATGGTGATGGATGAGGAGGGGAGTTTGCCGAGTCTAGAGAAGCATCTGGAGGTCATGACGCTTCAAGGGAGGAGAAAGAGGATCTAGATTTCTTTGGTGAATTTGAGGAGCTTGTGAAGGAGGTCCGATGGCTAGCCCTTTTTAGGGTTCATACGATGAAATTGTTTAGTCATGTGGCATTGTTCAGTGCGTTGAGGAATGGATGGGAAGCAGTGAAGGAGGTGACGTTCAAAGCTCTTGGTCCTAATTTGTTCTTGGTCCAGCTCCATTGCCTTGGAGATTGGTCGAGGGTGATGGAAGGTAGCCCATGGCTTTTTAGAGGAGTGGCCATAGTTTTGGAAGAATATGATGGTTTCTCCAATGTGCTGTCATATAAGCTGGATAAAATTCCAGTTTGGGCAAGAATCTAAGGAGTCCGGGAGGGGCTTATGAAGAAGAGGGAATTGGCGGAGAAGGTAGCAAAGAAAGTTGGGGATCCCATTATGGCAGTGGTGAATGAAGGGAAGATCAACTCCACACCATATTTGCATGCTAGGGTTTGTCTTGATCTTAAGAAGCCCCTAGTGCATGTGGTGCCAATTACGCTCAAGGAGAGCATGAAGTATTTGGTACAATATGAAAAGCTACCAAGTTTTTGCTTTTTCTATGGATGTATGGGGCATGAAGTAACAGAATGCAGAGATGGAGTTCACCCCAAGGAGAGCTGTGGTTGGGGAGAATGGTTGTGAGTTCCTTTCCTATCGATGGTGTCTGAGAGGGATGACCGAGGAGGAAGAGGTAGGGGCCGAGGAAGAGGGCGTGGAAGAGGTGTGGGGCATGGAGAGTGGATGTGATGAGGACATGACACCCATGTATATGACCATGTTTGGTGCATGTTATGGAGGGATAGGAGGCCAGCAAGGGTGTCCAAGTCAAGAAGGAGGTCCGAGGCTAATTCGGTTCGAATCCCCGAGGTGAAGGCCCAAAGCAACTCAAGTTTGAGTCTGCCTTAGCCTCCAGGACCAGTCTGCCTTAAACTGATCACCCAGGACGTATCAAGACTCCATTTTTGACGATCCACATATGGTTGGTAAGCTAATTTGAAAAGGAAGCCAATACAAGTGGTCTCACATCAAAAGACCTTCGGAATCAACGGGAATCATCAAAACAATTCAGTGTCCAGAATCTGCCAGGGTGCTGCGACACCGTCTTTTTGTCCGTTGGACCGTGTATCGTGTTTGGGCCCATTAGGGGGCGCGTCCAGGTGGGTGACACCCAAGACTCTATAAATAGCAGCCGCCGCTCTCCTTAGGGTTTGGGTTTTATTTAGTTCTTGATTTCCTTATGAAGCAGACATCGTTTTGCTGCAACTGTGCCGCCAAGGCCGCTTGCTGTGAACCAGAGCCCTAGTTCTTGATCTTGTTTGCCTGTGGCGATTAGCCCTTTCGAATAAAGACTTGAACTCCTTCTTGTTGTCACAAGACTCATATTTATTTGCAATTTCAAATGCGTTTATCCCGTTCTTGCTTGTGTTCTCGATTCGCTTGTAGAAAAGCCTTCTCGACGAGGTCAATCGCGTTCGCGTGGTTGATAACCAATGGAGCAGTGGTGCAATGGTTGTGGGGGTCCAAATCAGTCTTGGTTCAAAGCCTAGATCATGAACGTCAAGTCTCCACCAATCAACGCTATCAGACCTTTCGGAAGATCGGGCCCAGTGCTACATCAGGATGAATGATGACGTTGTTGAGATGGAAACCTCTATTGGGGATGATGAAGATCCAAATGGCAACCCATCTAGGAAGAGTAGGGAGACGAGTGCTACTGCCAGAAGAGTTGCTGCGCAAGTTAATCTTCTGGAGCATCCTTCCCAGGAGGCTTCTATAAATCCTCTAAAAGAGCAGGAGAAGAAGAGGCCACAGAGGGATGGAGATGGAAAAGTTGATGAGATGATAAACCCAAATGCAAAATCGGCACTCTCCTTCGAGGAGAGTGACCAAGCACAATGAAACTCTTAGCTTGGAACTGCCAGGGGCTGGTGAGCCCCCGGGCAGTTCGTGCGCTTCTGGAGGTCCAGAAGCGGGAAAGACCGGATGTGCTTTTTCTGTCCGAGACACATCTAGGGAAGGCAAGGGCAGAAAACTTGAAAAGGAGATTACTTTGCGATAATTTTGTCATTCATGAGAGTGATGGTCGCTGCAGGGGCTTATTGATGCTATGGAAGAAAGAGGTAGTGATAAAACCACTTAATATTTCACAATATTATATTGATGTAGTTGTAGGAGATGGGGAGGGATTGGAGACTTATTGGAATGTATGGGGAACCAAGTTGGGATCATAAGGATCACACTTGGGCAGTGATGCGCTTTTTGAAGAATAGTGTGAGTACCTCCTTACCCTAGCTGGCAATAGGTGATTTTAATGAAATTTTATATCACTATGAGTAGGAGGGTGGCTGGGCAAGATCACAGAGGCAACTGCAAGATTTTCATGATGCTTTGGATGATTGTGCACTATTGGATATTAGTTTTACTAGAGATATGTTCACATGGCAGAGATGGACAATTCGAGAGCGGCTAGACTAGGGTGTTGCGAATGTCCAATGGAGCAACATGTTCCTTGAGGCGGTGTTGGTGAATGGAGAAACCCTGAAATCTAACCACCGACCTCTTTGTGTTGATACAAAGAGTGCTGGTGCACAACCGGCCCAATCAAATAGCAGGCGAGGCGTTTTGAAGCTATATGGTCGAAGGAAGAGACTGTACAGGAAATTGTCCAAACAGCATGAGCGCGGGCTTTAGCCCAAGGCCAGGGTTCTCCTCTGATGACAAGAGTGAACCAAGTGCATTTGGACCTGCATATGTGGGACAAGGAGGTTTTGAAGAAACCTGTCCACCGAATAAAAAAGCTTAAGAGGGAGTTAGAGAGGTTGAGGTCTGGGCCGATGACAGATGAGTCGATAGTAGCCCAGAAGGAGATCTTCCTACAATTGGAACTGTTATTGGAACAAGAGGAAGTCTATTGGGTGCAACGGACACGGGCAATTGGCTCAAACATGGTGATAGAAACACTAATTTATTTTATCATTTTGCTTCTAGCCGTAAGAAAAAGAACATGGTGAAGGGAATGGTGGATGAGCAGGGTGTGTGGCATGAAGATATGGAGACGATGGGCGCAATGGTTAAAGAATATTTTGGCAATTTATTTACAAGGGAGGCACAGGAGATTGATGATGGGGTTCTGAATGACGTGGACCAGAAAGTTTCGGCCGACATGAACCAACTCCTCTAGGTGCCTTTCAGTAGGGAGGAGGTGAAGAAAGCTATCTTCAGTATAGAGGATTTAAAGGCCCCAGGGCCTGATGGCCTTCACGCTGTTTTTTCAAGCGATTCTGGGATATGTTGGAGGATGATCTAGTTGACGAGGTGTTAGGGGCGATATAGACTGCAACGGTGCCAACTGGGTGGAATGACACTACCATTGTTATGATTCCTAAGATTGATAATCCTGACAAGGTAACTCAGTTTCACCCTATATCTCTTTGCAACGTGGTGTACAAGATCATCTCAAGATGCTTTCACATAGACTCAAAGTAATTTTACCAGAGATTATTAGTGATCATCAGAGCGCATTTGTGCTGGGAAGACTGATCACAGATAATATTTTGCTGGCCTATGAGTGTATTCATACAATGAAAAAGAACAAGGGGAAGAATGGCCTTTGTGCAATCAAGCTAGATATGCATAAGGCCTATGATAGAGTTGAATGGTGCTTCCTAGAAAAGATCATGGCTAAGCTAGGATTTGATCAACGATGGATTTAGTAATGGCTTGTGTTACGTCAGTCTGCTACAATGTTCACTTCAATAATGTTGAGACAGATATCTTTGCTCCCACTAGAGGACTGCGGCAAGGGGACCCATTATCCCCATATTTGTTCTTGATGGTAGCCGAAGGTTTTCCTGCATGATTAGAAAAGCTGAGGAGAGGGGAGATTTGGAGGGGGTGAAAGTTTGTAGTAGAGAAGCTCCGACAATTTCTCTCCTTTTTGCAGATGACTCGCTAATATTGATGAAAGCGGACATGAAAAATGCTGATTGTTTGGCAAATATATTAAGTACATGTTGTGCAAATTCGGGGCAAAAGATAAGTGAAACAAAGTCCAGTATTTATTTTTCAAGTAACACAGAGGTTGAAGTATAGACAGAAGTATGCCAAGTGCTAAATATTATGACAGAATCGTTAAATGATAAATATCTAGGGCTTCCAACTTTGGTGGGAGCTGATCGCAATGATTGTTTCTACCATTTGATTGATAGGGTGGTTACCCGAATTAATGGATGGAGGGAGAAGACACTAAGTTTTGGAGGTAAGGAAACTCTTATCAAGTCTATCGCTCAGGCCATCCCAGTATATGTGATGATGGTGTTTCAAATTCAAAAAACCATTTGTAAAGGAATCACAAGTGCCATCTTGCATGACTGGTGGGGAGGGTGAAGAAGACCATAAGAGAATGCATTGGCAAGAGTGGTGGAAGATGTGTCTACCCAAAGCTAAGGGCGGCATGGAGTTCTAGGATTTACAGTGTTTCAATCTGGCCATGCTTGCAAAGAAGGTTTGGAGACTGCTCAGTGACCCGGACTCCTTTTGTGCTAGAGTGCTTGGAGCTCGATACTATCTCGATGGCAATTTGTTGAAGGCTAAAGTGAAAAGTGGAAGCTAATACACTTGGCAAAGCATCCTAGCTGGACGGGATTGCTTCAAACAAGGATATATTTGGAGGGTTGGCGATGGTACCCAGATAAAAATTTGGGAGCATCATTGGATACTAACAAGTCATAATTTGGAAATCCAAATGACCCGAGGAAACAATATTGTGTCTACGGTTGATGAACTGATTAATCCAATAAATTCAACATGGGACGTGGACCTGGTGAAAGCTATCTTCTGGCCGACTGATGTTTATTGAATTTTGCAAATACCTATCACCTCTGATAGGGAATATGTGGCGGCTTTGGACTATAATAGAAGTGGTTTGTTTTCGGTTCGATCCGCCTGCCATTGTCAATGGGAAAGCAAATTTGGGCCGAGATGTAATCGGGTGCAAGCCGATACTGCATCAAGGACCAAGCTATGGAAGAATTTGTGGAAGCTGAATCTACCTGTGAAGATTAAGATATTTGGTTGGCAGGCGCTCAAAGGGTACTGCCATGCCAAGCTATTCTTGCTAATAGGCATGTCGGGAAGGAGGATGCCCAGTTTGCCGGAATGGAGCAGAAGATGTCAAGCACATGATTATCACATGTGACTGAGCCAAGCAAGTCTGGTGCTCGCTTGGTATGTGGGAAAGACCGATTAGGCTTCGTGATCCTAGAGGAAATTATCAGAAGAGTCGAATAGATAGATGTGCTTGAGGTGGGATTCGCGGAATTAATCCTGACTGTCAGTTGGTATATTTGGTGGGAAAGACGGCAAATTGTTCATGGAGAGACCGTCCAGAGACCTTCAAGGTCAGCCATGGCAATTGTGGCGTTAACTAAGAATTACAAAGCAGCAATGAAGAAAGGATCAAAACTACGACATGGACGGAAGAAACCTCCGGAAGGAAAGGTTATGGTCAATGTTGATGCAGCCTTCAATGAAGCTGAGGAATGTGGCAGCGTGGGTGCTATTATTAGAGATTGCTCGGGAGGGGCATTAGCTGCTACTCACAACTTCGTGCCTCATGTAATAGATGCACCTATGGAAGAGGCGTATGCCTTGAAAGAAGGTTTGATGCTCACACAACACATTTGGTGTAATCGATTGACCGTCCAATCATATTGTATGGAGGTGGTAGAAACAATGAACAATGGAGGATTCTCAGCGAATTCGGAAGCTGCACTGTATGATGAATGTAATATTATATAGGGCGGATTTCAGGATATATCTATTGAGCATTACAGTAGGGAGGTAAATTAGGTAGCTCACAACCTAGCAAAAAAGAGCTATGCAATATAACCAAACTTGTACTTGGGTTGATGAACCCCCTAGCTTTATTCTAGATCTCTTGACAAATGATGTAACAATTCTGAACAAATAAAGCCTGCCAGTTTAGTTTAAAAAAAAACAAGGGTACCGAGCAGTTCTAAGTTTCACCTCCTCTATCTATCATGATAGGTAAATGATCGTGTCCCGTGCTTACACAATACATTTGTTAGAGGAACGTTCGTTTGCACACTGTGACGCTAGCGCCACAAACCAATTACAAGCCAAGGATAGTGAACCATCGGTTACAAATCACGTGTAAAAATACACAAATCGAATGGTAACGCTAGTTGAGCTACTGGCAACGCTAGTTCCTCCTGTGTGGCCGGGATACCACGACTACCTTACCATCGCCTTCTTCTTTTTCTTCCGTGAGAGCAGATCTAGTAGAGGGACTCTATCGTCTTGTTGAGCTCTTCGAGCTTCTTCATCCGCAACCTCTCACTCTCGCTTACGAGCTGCAAAAAAAAAATATTATTGTTGTTGTTTTAGAGGACTAACCTCGTGTCAACGGACATGTTGTCAAGAAAAAGAAAGAAAGAGGACCAAGTCCAATTCTAACACTACCGGACTCCTTGAGTTTGCCAAGTGCCCAAAACATTCGGCAAAAGGCATAAAACACTCGACAAATGGTTCGCCGAGTGTAACACTCGACGAACAGCACTCGCCAAAAAAAGTGACGGCAAAGCCAACTTTGCCGAGTGTCTTTTATCGGGCACTCGGCAAAGCCTTAGCCGAGTGCCCGACATTCGGCAAAGTTGAAACCGAAAAAAACCCCGAAAAATAGGAATTTTTACCCAAAAAAAACAGAATTTTTTTTATCGATGGAGGCCCCCACCGGCCAGCGCCCACCCATCTACGACATTTTTCGCGTGAATTTCATGGCTACGCGGCCAACGCGATTCGAACCCGAGACCTCCCGCTGTACACGTACCTCCTCTACCACTACACCACACTCTCACTTGTGTCTGGATTCCGTTTTAGTTCCCAATATATTATACAAAATCGAGTGTAAATTGCATGTTTGAGGCCCTAAACGAATTCAAATAAAAAAGTTGTAAACTACAAAGTTTCATAACTTTTCGAGATCTACACTTTTTAGTTTAGGAAGTTTTTCCATCCGAGGTCGTTTACAAAATTTGAATTTTAAAATTTTGAAATTCAAACACAGTTTTGCATGACAAGATGTTTTCAAATAAAAAAGTTGTAAACTACAAAGGTTCATAACTTTTCGAGATCTACACTTTTAGCTTAGGAAGTTTTTCCATCCGAGGTCGTTTACAAAATTTGAATTTTAAAATTTTAAAATTCAAACATAGTTTTGCATGACAAGATGTTTTCAAATCAAAAAGTTGTAAACTATAAAGTTTCATAACTTTTCGAGATCTACACTTTTAGTTTAGGAAGTTTTTCCATCCGAGGTCGTTTACAAAATTTGAATTTTAAAAATTTGAAATTCAAACACAGTTTTGCATGACAAGATGTTTTCAAATCAAAAAGTTGTCAACTACAATGTTTCATAACTTTTCGAGATCTACAAAGTTTATTTTGGTTGTTTGGTCATCTGTTCATCCGACATGGTCATTCTAACATTGTTCACAAATCTTATATCTCTCTCTTGTAGTTTCATAAACTACAAGAGAGATATGTTAGATTTGTGAACAAATTTATTTTCACTTTGTCGTATGAAGAAAAGACCAAAACAAACATTGTACATCTTGATGAGTTATACAACTTTGTAGTTGAAAACTTTTTCATTTGAATTAATTTACTGCTTCAAAATGTGCTTTGAAATTTTTTTTGCCGAGTGTAAAAAAATAACACTCGGCAAAGAGCATTGCCGAGTGTCAAAAAAAAACACTCGGCAAAGAGACTCTTTGCCGAGTGTCAAAAAAAAAAACACTCGGCAAAGGCGTCTTTACCGAGTGCCCGAAAAAGAACACTCGACAAAGCACCTGACACTCGGCAACTTAGGCGTTTCCGGTAGTGTAATTAGGCCCAGTAATAATATGGAAATGGCCCAACCAATTTTATCCTTCGGATTGGGCTCATTGGAAACAGCAATCCTTTTTCTTTTCCGCAAAACAAAATCTGCCTACTGAAACGGTTCTCAAAACAAAAGCTATAGCGCGCGGATTGCAAAGGAATTGAATCGAGCAGTTGAGTTTGAGTGAACCTCCATTAGCCTGTTGACCAGCGTGGCTTTCTCGTTGCTCTTCTCGTTGTACGCCTCGAGGCACATCTTGTATTCCTTCTCCTGTTCATGTACATACATTCGGTACGTGTTATCTGCCTGATCGATCGACTTGCCATTTGATCAATCAATCAGCATGCAAGCAACACATGAGGAGTAGTCGATCCGATGCGCAGCCGCACAGGAACAGCAGTCAAAAAAGAGTAGGGTACCTTTTTGAGGCATGTCTTGGCGAGCGGCTTGAGCTGCTTGTTGACCTTGTCGATCCGCTTGCGGATGGCGTCGACCTCCCGGCGCGTGGGGTCGGCCATGAGCTCCAGCTCCTGGCGGATGAAGGCCAGGCGCTTGGTCTCCTCCTCCACCCGGCCCAGCATGGAGAACACCTTGTCCCGCACCTCCACCTTCTTGCGCTCGATCTCCCCCTCCTTCTCCTTGAACAGCGACAGCGCCGACCGCGACGACTGCTCCTCCGCCCACTCCCCCACCTCCTCGCCGACCACGGCGCCGCCCGTCGACACGCTCCGCACGCACACGATCTGCATCTGCTGCTCCTTGCCGCTGTACTCCATCTGATCACCCTGCTGCATCGTCGTCGCTGCTAGCTGCCAACAGCTGCAAAGCAGCAGAGGCCTCTTGCGCCCTAAGTCGTGTAAGAAATTTGTAGTAGGAGTAGCCTGCATCTACCAACCGTTCGTCTATTTATTCCGGCTTCCCCCTCTGCTCCCCGGCCGTCTTCTCTCTCTCTCTCTTTCTCCTTTTTATTGTTTTGCAACCGATCAAGAGCTAAGTACCAGCTAGTGTCCTATACTAGCTACTCCGAGTCTGAACCTTTAAGCAAGCACCGGTGATTTGTATGAATTATTATATTGTTTGATGTTATATTTATCTTCATGCAGGTGTCACCTGTCACTCATAACTCATACTATTCGCTACTTATGGTAATGATAGCACAAGCTTCCTGGGCATCGATGGAGGAAATAAAGCCAACAAAGCTGTATGCCATGACCTGAGACAGCATCATTCCACGTACATGTGATGTGTGCTGGAGGGCGGCTCCGGATTGGCCCAAGAACAACAGCCAAGTATCATGAAAAGCGTTAGGTGAGACCCTGCGGCGATCCAAGAAGTCGAGTAGGAGTAACTCTTGAGCAATCTAGTGTACATTCGCTGTCACCAGTCGGTGTGACCAAAATGCACGCGTGATCGTCTTCTGCTTTCCTCTGAGGATACGATACGGCATGCGTCCAAGTGTTAGTGTCTTAGTGAAAACAGTCACTTAGCTTTGCAGCCATTTCGGCCTTGTTTAGATGCAAAAAATTTTGCAAAATGGCTACTGTAGCGTTTTCGTTGTTATTTGGCAAATAGTGTCCAATCATAGTCTAATTAGGCTTAAAAGATTCGTCTCGTGGATTTCGTCTAAACTGTGTAATTAGTTTTATTTTTTATTTATATTTAATGCTTCATGCATGCGTCCAAAGATTCGATGTGACGAGGAATGTGAAAAATTTTGCAAAATTTTTTGCAAACTAAACTGGACCTTCGTTTCACAATTCCGCATCCATGTCTATCATTGTAGGGTTAACATCTAAGACAGGCGGGCAGGCGAGGTATACCTGCAACGGCAAGTTGGGAATGTGCAGTGTCATCAGGGACATTTGAGTGGTAGTGCTGATCGAGCGTGTCTGAATATGAGTGACTCGGTAATTGGGAGGAGTAGCAGTCAAGAATAAGCAGAGCAGGGCCACACTGCTGACTGTTCTGTAGTTGGACAGACATGCAACACAGTCTGACCTAGGCGCTCCAGTCGATTGTTTAACTCTAAGATCATCAGTGCTCAACGGAATGAAACAAGCGCAAACAATCAGTCATCAAGCATTAGGAAAACGAAAAAGAAAGAAAAGGCTATGTTTAATTGACATCCTGAAGGTCTTAAATATTTAGAGATGACAACGCAGCAGGATGTCTGGGCTTTCCAGCATCGATTGAAGTTTCAGAACCTTATTGTGCCATGCATGCATCTGCCGGTGTTGGCAGAATGTTTTTTTTTTCCTCACATCGACAGCCCCACACATGCCGCCCAGCAACCAGTACCTTGCTATCATTCCGCTGGAGCATAGACGACGCAGGTTCTGCTTGGTGTATAAACCGAGAAGGAATGGGGCCTGTTAATTATCATGTGAACAGTCCTGCAGGTAATGGCCAATATTGTAACAGAAGTTAGCTCACATCTTCTGTCAGGAACAAGTTGACATCTGCGTACCGAAAGCAATATCATGTGCCACAAAACTTACGGTCGTGAAGTGCTCTGCCTCGTGATGGATCCTGCCAAACCCACCAAATAGTCCACCGTCCGAGTCCAAGACCACCTAGTAGTAGTACAAATAGCAGATGCTGTCAGCACCTCAGCAAGTGGATTTTCAGAAACTTCTCCAGCTAGTTTTGGAACAACGGATGTGCTCCAATATCAGAGGCACCAAGAGAACGAGCATGCGGCCATCCCCATCCATAACAGGTTCGCCTAGTTCATATATATATTTATATATATATATATAAGTATGACACTAGTATTTTGCTACCTTTTACCTGCTCGTATGGCATAACAAAATGGAAAAATCCAAATCTAGTGTCCTACTTTTTCAAGCAAATTAAATTAACTACAACATGAATTGCTGACAGTGGCACCAACAGCTTAGTTGCTCCTAGCTTCATCATAGAAAGAGATCAGTAATGAGATTTGATAAATTGCAGCATGATACTACGTATAGCAAACTCATTTAGCAAGAAAAGATATGCACTTTGAGCATAGGGAATGCACGACAGATGCATACCTTATACATCCCAGGTTTTCGACAACTAATTAATACGGTAGTCAAAATAGCTGTTGTTGCAGTGGAAGTTGAACACAAATACCAAATCTCCCTTTTCGAACACTATCATCTTATCCTCCTCATGTTTCCGAGAAATATACTGGTGATCGGACGTCATGAACTGCAATCATACAAGCAAGTTTCATCAGAAAATTTTTCGCTACTGTTATGGCGTGTTGTCTCAAGAGTCCAGAGTACTACTAATGATCATATGGAAATACCTAAGATAGATTTGCCAAGTTTAAAAACTTGACCTACGAGGTGTAAGATAACCCCCAGGCATTCTATTTAAGATAGAAGGCAACCATCTCACATAGGTTGAGAAAATCCCTAAACCCCTGCCACAGCCATACACAATGGCACCGTTGCCCATGTGAGAACCTAGGTCAGTCCTTAGACCTATGCATTGGCGTGGGACACATGAGGGAATTTTTTTAACCCCAGCCTAAAATTTACTCCCACAGGGAGTCAAACTTAAGCCACCTAATCAACTCAGCTAGAGCATAAATTATTGCGACAAAAGGACAGCTAAAATCAAGCACCATGAAATAGAATTGCTGATGCAACATCAACGAATTCATAATAAAATTTTCCTAGCTTAAAAGCTCAGTAAAATAGAGAAATGGTTTTTTAAAATGACATTACAAGTAGAATGCCCACCAAGTATGATGTTAGTAGAAACAATAACTCAAACTCGCAGAACCAAATCAAAAAATAAATACAGAACATACTCCATATTTTTGCTAAGTTGTTGCATTGCCTGATCAAACTCTTGCATACCACGTCACCCTGACAATGTAAAAATAACACAATTCCGATAATGATCAATTATTGACCAAACATAACAACAGAAATTAAAGAAAAATTTTGCAAAGGCAGTAATATTTTTACTTTTGAAAACACACTAATATGAATAAATAAGGAACTATTATAATGGCACCTTGCTGATTAAAGCACTCGATAAGTGGTAAAAGTAAATACAAACTGGACTTTACTGATGCACAAGCACAATAGCTCAAAGAAAGTTTACCAGGTCAAATCTTCGACGGCATTTGTCATAACTGTTATTATTCCCTGGAATGAACTTACCACTTGGAAGTCTTTGCGGACCTCTTGGAAAATCTATCCATTCTGCAAAATAGAAAGTAGAACAATGACCTCAAGTCCTCAACACCAATATAACTAACAAAAGATAAATTGCAAGATAATTGTTAGATGAGGTACTGTTCTACAAGACTCAAAGAATGTTAAATGAAACAAAATAGTTAAATCTCACCAGGATGTCCAAACTCATTTCCCATGAAATTAAGATAGCCCTCTCCTCCTAAACCCATTGTGATAAGTCTAATCATCTTATGTAATGCTATCCCACGATCAATGGTAGGAGTTGCAGGTCTATCAAGGGCCATGAAATCATACATATCCTGCATAAATAGAACCAGTGAGGTTCTCATGTCACCCTCTAGTATTGTTCTGTGTTTCTACATGTATTTTTCAGAGAATAGTGGAAGGAAAAGACCAAATATAATTTTCTGAAAGTATAGGATGAGGAAGAGCCGATATGTTCTACAAACTCAATGAAGTATTAAAACAATAAATCATAGTTCACTAGAACTGTCAAAGAAATGAAATTGCAACTATAATGCTCATGAATCATGACAGAAAAACAGGGCACACAAGTCCAAATTAAAGAAAACTAACAAAAGTTCTAACTCTTTGCTTCTAAATAACATTTGTTTTGTGGGAACCATGAATACATCATGAACTTGAAGAAAATAAATATAATTAATTATTGTAGAAAAAATATGTAAAGTACACCAAGAAAATTAATGAGTGGTAACCTTGTCCATCAACCAAAATGCAATAGTCTTGTTGCCAACTAATGCTTGATCATGACTTTCAGCATAAGTTACACACTTCTCCAACCACCTTCTATTTGTTAGTGTGTGCGCAATATCACCCATCTTCCAAGCTTCATCACTTTGCCTGTGCGGTTAAAGAGAAAGTTGAAACTCACCACATAACTCAAAGTGAACGCACAAGGTATATTACAGATAGAGCTTCCCCATTTCGAAACAAAAGCCTATACAAATTATTTGAGCACCAGATTCAAGGGGAGACTTTTTGTATAGAAAATTAAACACAAAACATATGAACATAGTGAATAGTGTAATGTTAGTTGTACAAAATATATATGCACCGCCGATATATGTTGGTATGTGCAATATCCTATGCATAAAAAACTTCAAGATTTGTGCAGCAATATTACAATAAGTATCAGATGGGTTCACTGGTTTCAAATTTGAAAAATATACATCAATCTCAAGGTATATTTGGTGGTGTTAATCATGTATGCGGCCACATGCAAATGTGCATAAAAAATATCTCATGTGAAAATCTATTATTTTTATGATTATGTAGATTAAACCACAAAAGTGATGACGACGACAACAACAGCAACAAAGCTTTTAAGTCCCAAACAAATTGGGGTAAGCTAGAGTTGAAACCCAGTAGAAGCAATCAAGGTTGAGGCACGTGAATAACTATTTTCCAAGCACTCCTATCTAAGGCTAAGTCTTTGGGTATATTCCATCATTTCAAGTCTCCTTTAATTGCCTCTACCCAAGTCAACTTCGGTCTTCCTCTGCCTCTCTTTATGTTACTATCCTGGCTTAGGATTCCACTACGCACCGATGCCTCTGGAGGTCTCCGTTGAACATGTCCAAACCATCTCAACCTGTGTTGGACAAGCTTTTCTTCAATTGGTGCTACCCCTAATCTATCACGTATATCATTGTTCCGAACTCGACCCCTTCTTGTATGACCGTAAATCCAACGCAACATACGCATTTCCGCGACACTTATCTGTTGAACATGTCGTCTTTTCGTAGGCCAACATTCTGCACCATACAACATAGCAGGTCTAATTGTCGTCCTATAAAACTTGTATTTTAGCTTTTGTGATGACAAATACAACAAAAAATGCATATGCACATGGCCCATGCAATTAAAAATTAGTGTATGTACTTGAATATTTTATGCCAAAAAAAAGAGAATTATTTCGAAATGCAGGCCAATACAAGAAAATAATGATCATCCACGGACATATGAAATACTTACTTGAGAAGTTCAATCCATTTGTCAGCCACAGCCATATGCATCCGATAGTCAAAACCTACCCCCACCATCGTGAACAGGAAGCGCAAATGTAGGCATTCCACTAACCTGAACAAGTTATATAATTTTTTTAAATAACCAATAGAAAAGTCACAGATTATTTTAGATACGTTCAAATTCCTATTGGTTTATGTAAGCCAATGATGTGGAGGGCTTGCCCTATTTTTGTCAAATTATAGCCCCAAAAATATTTTGTATATGTGTATACTTAATCTGACATTCAGTAAATCAGGACCTTCCAGGGAAAGAAAATGTTATCAATATGGAGCATGCTTCTACTTCAAAAGGGATTAAAATCTCAAGATATTTTTTCGGAACTTTGCAGATGGTTAGCATGAAGAAGCTAATATTCACCTAGCAACCTGCTAATTCCACATCAGGCAATGCTCATCTCTGTATTAAAGTTAGGTGAGAACCGAGCAATAACTTGGTTGGTAGAGCCTCTAGCTGAGATCCTATCCACCTGCTTGAACCCAGGTGCTCACAGGTCAGGCTCAGGTGATTACTTCCCTAAAGGGTTCAGTACTCTGCTCTCTTTAAAGCCAATCCAAGGGGATGTCTTCTCCGCGTTGTTGAGTTTTTTAAATTTTTTTAATTAAATCTGGGAGCCAAAACAAGGGCAACAGAGTGGCTTACAATTTTTTTTTGGGTATCCTCTGGTATCCATCCAGTAGTTTGGAAAGCATATTTGAGTCGAGAATGTAAACCTCTTAACTTCAAGAGAAATATTCTTTATAGTCGAGGCTCAGTATAAAACCAAAAGTTCTAGTATTCTCTCCATTATAATTTAGGTTCAGCCATTAACTTTCTTCATGTATTTCAAATAGTTTTTTAAATGTAATTCTATATGTTTCTTCACAAAGTAGTCATTCTATATGTATGAACTACTTATCTAATATACACACATGTTGTAAAGCATGATCTTGTTGTATTATATATTAATGTAAAATTAAAACAGTAACATGCTAAGCACATTATTATAAATGGAGTTGAAAAAGACTGAAACTTCGAATAAATGAACAATAATATAAATCAGTAACTTAGTGTGCACTTCGTATTAAAATCCAAAGTAACTTTTCTATAACCAAGGACCTGTTTGGATCCTATGGTCTAAAGTTTAGTTGGCTAAAGTTAAGGACTAAAACTAGACTAAAGAGCCCCACTAACCACACTACTCAACAAAACAAGCTAGCTCTCAAAACTAATTACACTAAAAAGCTTAGCTACACTAGAATGTAAATACAAAAGAGTGAGTAGAGTGATTATACCGCTGTGGCAAGAGATGATGAGCCAATCAATGAATACCAAATGAATCACTAGGAGAATTCCAATCACAACTTGACACAAGATTTTTCTCCCGAGGTTCACATGCTTGCCGTCACGCTAGTCCTAGTTGTGTTGACCAACACTTGGTGGTTCAGCGGCTAATAGGTGTTTCATAAACCTAGCCCAACAAATAGGCGCCGCAAGAACCTACCCACAAGTGAGGTAACTCAATGACACGAGCAATCCACTAGAGTTACCTTTCGGCTCTCTGCCGGGGAAGGTACAAGACCCCTCACAATCATCCGGAGATGGCCACAAACAATTACCAACTCGTGTCAATGCTCCTATGCTGCTCCAAGCCATCTAGGTGGCGGCAACCACCAAGAGTAACAAGAATTCTACAGCCACAACGATCCCCAAGTGCCACTAGATGCAATCACTCAAGCAAAATACACTAGGAGTCGCTCCTAATCTCACTATGATGATGAATCAATAATGGAGATGAGTGGGAGGTGTTTGCTTAGCCTTACAAGGATGTCAAGTATGTCAAAGTGTCAAGAGTGTGAGCCCCAAGCCAGCCAAAGTCTATTTATAGACCCCCTCAAACGAATAGAGCCGTTCCTCTGCGCAGGCGCAACCAGACGCACCCTAGCATCTGGTCGGCCAATGGCCGCCATGTGTCCTCCCTTTAAACCTCGCCCATCCATCTCCAATGGTCACTAGCCGATCGCTCACGTGGTTAAGTTGTGACCTGATGCGCTGCTCGAATGACCGGATGCACCAACAAATAGAGTTCAGTCGAGTACAGAAACTACACAGAGAGGTTTTTTGTGACCGAACGCGTCCGGTCAACGATGACTTAACATGCCTGGTGTTCGGTCGTCGCCCACTCTTCTCTGCACGCACCACACCACCGTAACCGGACGCACCCCCTATGCATCCGATCTCGCCACGCCACCAGCGTCTGATCACAAAGCCACGCGGCACCCTCTTTGGACCGTGTGATCTGACGCCGCGCATGCATTTGGTCCAGCGTCTGATCCTCCTAGGCACTCTTGGCCAAGTGCTGGACCACTCAACGGATGTGCCGGGCCAGAGTTCAGTCCTCTGCGTAGACAGAGTCCGGTCACTGACCATCGCCTCCTTTTTTTCTATCTCCTCAAACACTTCACCCTTGCTTCCAAGTTGCTAACCACAAAGTGTACAACTCATGTGCCCGTGTGTTAGCATTTTTTCAAGGGTTAATTGTTAGCACACTAGGTTCCTAATGCATATGCAAGAATGATGTCACTTGGTGGCACTCGATAACCGCTTATCCAAAGATTTCCCCTCTTTATAGTACGGCTATCGATCCTAAATGTGGTCACACTCTCTATAGTGTCTTGATCACCAAAACAAAAACCTATTTGATACCTTTGCCTTGATCAACACTTGGTTTTTGTTTTCTCTTTCTTCTTTTCCAAGTTAGAGCACTTGATCAACTCTTTTGGTCACCACCATCACCATGACCATCATCTAGCCCCACCACTTGGTGTGTACAACCCTATCTCAATCACAACACTAGATAACAAGGGTTAGTACACTAGGTTTCATCAATTATCCAAAACCAGACTAGGGCTTTCAATCTCCGCCTTTTTGGTAATTGATGACAACATTTTCACAAAGATATTCAATAAAATTTTCTTGGATTCATGTTGCTTGCCCAAGCATTTTACCATGTGTAAAGGATATGAACAAGTTTCATAAACCCAAATTGGTATCATTAGCTCCCCCTACACATGTGCTAAGAGTTTGAATTTGAAAGCTTGCACATATGCATGGATTAGAAAGTGTGGGAGAGTAATGGCTACTAAATAGTGCTAAGGTGTAAAGAATGGACCTTTGAAGCGTGATACCAATCAGAGTTGCCAGTAATACCATCCTTAGCACCATGGGTAGTTAGATAGCACTTGCAAAACACAAACACTAGATACCTCATGAGATCAACATTAGAAACAAGGCTCTAGTACCACTTGTAATGTAAGCAAGGCACATCTAACTATCATCCTATGCATGCTAGTTTTCCATTTCATCAATCACTCCTACAACTAGCATACACCACACATGCATGGACATGGAATTAAGAACTTGTGCTATGCAAGCAAACATATGTAATGCACATACAAATGCAACATACAAGTTTATGAGCTTGCTCCCCCTACTTGTGTGCGTCAAATTTTAATTGATCCCCTTCCTTTGTTAATCCACTATCTATCTTTGTAAATCTCTCCCCTTTAATTATCTTTGGGAATTTCTCTCCCCCTTTGTCATTAATTAACACAAAAGGTGAGCTCAAATTTTAGATAGGTTGGTGTGAAACCATGTAAAGTGTGGATGATTTTTCCATATTTGGTTCAATCTAGATCATGCACCAAAGATATTTAACTCGGTTTAATCCAATACCAAGCTTCTTCACACCTCATTTTAAGGGTTATCTTGACAATATTGAGCTAAACACTTAGAGCTCAATTTTAGATTAAACAATAGGTTCACAAGCCCACAAACATGTCATATGCTGCCACTAGATCATATCAAGCATAAAGACAATAGTGATACCAACAAGCATCAAATTCATTTGATTTTTATGAATGAGCCTAAGACATGTGAGGAATGACTAGATGCACTAAACAAGTCCTTAGCAAAGGATGAATGACATGTCAATCAATTTTACCTTGATTTGCTCGAAGGAGAGGCATGTCATGTAATGATGGTGCAGCAACACATATTTGAGAAGTCAAGTATGTTCAGTTCATTCCTTAGCTTGCAAAACCTCTTCTCATCAAGTGGCTTGGTGAAAATATCGGCAAGTTGATCATCGGTGCCAACACTCTCAGTGCAAATGTCTCCTTTTTGTTGGTGATCTCTTATGAAATGATGACGGACATCTATGTGCTTTGTTCTTGAATGTTGAACCGGGTTGTTGGTGAGCTTCATGGCACTCTCATTGTCACATAGCAATGACACTTGTTTGAATTTGATTCCAAAATCACTCAAAGTAGCTTTCATCCAAAGTAATTGAGCATAACAACTACCGGTCGAAATATACTCCACTTCGACGGTTGAAAGAGCTACACTATTTTGCTTCTTTGATGACCAAGATAAGTGATCTTCCCAACAATTGACATGTGCCCGATGTGCTCTTTCTCTCAACTTTGCATCCAACATAATCGGAGTCTGAATATCCAATCAACTCAAATCTAGCTCCTTTGAGATACCATAATCTAACATTTTGTGTATGCTTCAAGTACCTCAATATTTTCTTTGTTGCCTTCAAGTGACTTTCTCTTGGTGAGGCTTGAAATCTTGCACACATGCATACACTAAACATCACATCCAGCCTTTATGCGGTCATATAGAGTAGGATTCCAATCATAGAGTGATACAACTTTTGATCCACCATATTGCCACTAGCATCACTATCCAAGTTTCCATTTGTCCCCATTAGTGTACTAATGGCCTTTGTTTCATTCATGACAAACTTCTTGATCATGTATTTGATGTACTTCCCTTGACTCACAAATATACCATTCTTCAATTGCTTGATTTGAAGACCAAGGAAGTAACTCAACTCTCCAATTATGGACATCTCAAACTCATTAGCCATCATCTTTCCAAACTCTTCACAAAAGTCTTGATTGGTTGATCCAAATATGATGTTATCAACATAGATTTCCAATACAAACAAGTCATTGCCTATCCTTTTAGTGAAGAGAGTGGTGTCAACCTTGCCCATCTTAAATCCCTTCCATACAATGCCTTTCTTGACTTGTAAACATGGTTGGGTTTCTTCTCATCTTTAAAACTGGGTTGTTGCTCAACATAGACTAGCTCATTGATGTACCCATTGAGAAATGCACTCTTCACATCCATTTGATAGAGCTTGATGTTGTGGGCACAAGCATAGGCTAACAAGATCATAATTGCTTCCAATCTTGCAACCGGGGCATATGTTTCACCAAAGTCAAGACCTTCAACTTGTGTATAGCTTTGTGCTACCAATCTTGCTTTGTTCCTTACTACTATCCCATCTTGATCTTGCTTGTTACAAAAGACC
Source organism: Miscanthus floridulus (assembly GCF_019320115.1). Lineage (NCBI taxonomy): Eukaryota > Viridiplantae > Streptophyta > Magnoliopsida > Poales > Poaceae > Miscanthus > Miscanthus floridulus. The sequence goes on along the minus strand of NC_089586.1, from coordinate 73,987,034 downwards.
CACTTGATTCCAATCACATTATGATCCTTAGGTCTCTCAACTAACTCTCATACTTGATTTCTTGTGAAGTTATTTAGCTCTTCATACATACTATTGACCCAATCAACATCCTTCAAAGCTTTATCTATCTTCTTTGGTTCAATGGATGACACAAATGAGAATTGTTCATAAAATGATGCTAATCTTGATCTAGTTTGCACACCTCTAGAGATATCACCAATTATAGAGTCCAATGGATGATCTCTTGCAACATTGGTTGGTTGAAGCACTTGAACTTGATTGCTTGCACTTGGTTGATCATTTGGTTGAGATGATGAACTAGTCACTTGTTGATCTTGCACTTGAGCACCACTTGTACTAGCTTGATTTTGATCATGAGAACCACTAGCATGCACTTTTGAGTTAGAGAGCACTTGATTCTTGTCATCTTTAACATCAATCACTTCTCTAGGCCTTATAACACCAATGTCCATGTTCTTCATTGCATTGACCAATCGAGTGCCTCTCACATCATTTAGATTCTCATCTTCTTCTTGTGAACCCTTGGTTTCATCAAATTCAACATCATGAACCTCCTCAAGAGTACCACTTGCCAAATTCCAAACTCTATAGGCCTTGCTAGTAGTGGAGCATCCAAGTAAGAACCCTTCGTCATATTTCTTCTCAAACTTACTCAATCTAGTGCCTTTCTTCAAAATATAGCATTTGCAACCAAAGACTCTAAAGTATGCAATGTTGGGCCTTCTATCATTCAATATCTCATATGGGTCTTCTCTTTTAATGGATGACAATAGAGGCGGTCGCTATAGTAGCAAGCCATGTTGATTGCTTTGGCCCAAAAAGATTGACTCACATTGTACTCACTAAGCATAGACCTTGCCATATCAATGAGTGTTCTATTCTTTCTCTCAACTAGGACATTTGATTGTGGAGTATACTTGGCCGAGAATTGATGTCTAATTCCAAATTCATCACATAACTCATCAATTCTGGTGTTCTTGAATTCACTACCATTGTCACTTCTTATTTTCTTGATTGTAGTTTCAAAGTCATGGTGAATTCTCTTGATGAATGTTTTGAATGTAGCAAACACATCACTCTTATCAACAAGAAAGAAGACCCATGCATATCTTGTGAAATCATCCACTATCACAAATCTATATTTGTTTCCACCAATACTAATGTATGTTGTTGGCCTAAATAAATCCATGTGCAATAACTTAAATGCCTTAGATATGCTCATCATGCACTTCTTATGATGTGTGTTACCAACTTGTTTTCTAGCTGGACATGCACTACATAGCTTATCCTTCTCAAATGTGACCTCTTTCAAGCCCCTTACTAGATCATGCTTAATCAATTTGTTCAATTGGTTCATTCCAACATGACAAAACCTTCTATGCCATAATCAACCCATGCTAGATTTAGTGAGCAAACATGTTGACAATTGAGCTTCTCTAGCATTGAAATCAACTAAGTATAGATTCTCATATCTAAATCCTTTGAATATCAAGTTAGAGCCATCTACACTTATGATCTCTACATCATCCACACCAAATATGCACTTGAAACTAAGATCACAAAGTTGTGCTACCGACAATAGGTTGAAGTTCAAGCTCTCTACTAGTAACACATTGGATATGCTCAAGTCATTGGATATTGCAATCTTACCAAGCCCTTTTACCTTGCCTTTGCCATTATCACCAAATGTTATACTATCAACCCCATTGCTATTATTTGTATTGATTGAATTGAACATTCTTGAGTCACCGGTCATGTGTTGTGTGCACCCACTATCAAGCACCCAATGCCTTTCTCTGACCTTATAATTGACAAACAAAAGAAGATCAATTCTTTTTAGGTACCCAAACTTGCTTGGGACCTTGAAGGTTAGTGACTAAGGTCTTTGGCACTCAAATAGATTTCTTCTTTGAGCCCACAATTGGAGTACCAATAAACTTAGCATGCACACCATTGGCACCCTTGGTAAGCAAAAAAAACTCGACCTATGAGGGTTTATGATGGCCCCCGGGTTTTCCATTTAAGAAGAAGGATCTTCTCACATAGATCAAGAAAACCCTCGAACCCCTGCCCCCATCCTAACGCAGGAGGTGCCATAACTCTGTGAGAATCGAGCCGGAGCCTTCCACTATGCTTGGGCACATGGGGACGGGCAAGGGGATTTTTTTTAACCTTAGCTTGAAATCCGCTCCCACGGGGAGTCAAACCCAGGATCTAAGGAGTGATGCTGGGTCACCTAACCATTTGAGCTAGGCGCCCTTTAGCTCACCCTTGGTAAGCAAATAACAAGAATCAAACTTAATTGAGGATACATTAGTTTGCTTGTTCTTGTTCTTGCAATATTGCTCTATGAGCCCAACTTGCTTGCATCTATTGCAAAACCGATCATTGTCCTTCACAAAACTAGTATTGAGAGTGACAAAGGCTGCCTTGCCATTCTTAGGGGTATAGCCTAATCCCTCTTTGTTGAGAGAAAACCTTTGTCTACCCAAGCACTTTACCAAGAGGGCATCTCCACCATAGGCATTGTCTAAGGCACAAGTGAAGTCATTCACCTCCTTGAGGGTTTCATTTTCCACCATTAGTGAAGCATCACAAGTGAAACCATCATTCAAAGGTGAAGTAAAAGTGAAAGTGCTACAACAGGGATTAGTAGGAGAAACAACAATAGGCTCAAAGAAAGATTCATTAATTAGATCACATGTAGAGCCCACATCATAAGTCACAATGTCCTCCTTCTTGGCTTGCTCAAAGAGAGGGGAGTGAGCTTTTTCAAGCTTAGAGTGAGCCTTGCCAATCTTCTCATGGGCTTCCATTAGCCTCTCATAAGTGGTATTGAGCTCATCAAAGGATTGCTCAAGAGATTTAACCTTCTTGTGCAATTCTTTGCACTCCTTTCTCTTTATCTCGAAGCAAGTATGAACTTTCTCCAATATGTCCATGAGCTCCTCCTTTGAGTACTCATCATCATCATCACTCCTTCAATCATCACTTTCACAATCATCATTATCACTCATATCACATTTTACCTTGGTGGGCTTTGCCATGAGGCAAGTCGATGGAGTGTCGAAGATGGAGGGCTTGTTGTTAATGGCAATGCTTGCTAGTGCCTTCTTGATGGATTTCTTGTCATTATCACTAGAGTCATCATCATCTGAAGAGCCATCACTATCCTAAGTAACCACATAGCCTCCACCCTTCTTCTTCTTGAATGTCATCTTCTTTTCTTTATTTTCCTTCTTCTTCTTCTTTTCTTTATTCTTCTTATCCTCATCATTGTCACTATTGTAAAGACAATCTGCTATGACATGATCCTTGCTCTTGCATTTATAGCATCTTCTCACATACTCCTTGTTGTGATCTCATCTCTTTCTTGCACCATAGCCCTTCTTCTTCATGAATTTGCCCATCTTGCGCATAAAGAGAGCCATGGCTTCATCATCAATGTCACTAGCATCTTCATCATCACTTGATTCTAGTTTGTTTGCTTTCTCCATGCTCTTAGATGATGAACTAGCCTTGAATGCTATACTCTTATTCTTCTTGTCCTCATCCTTCTCATCTTGATCAACCCCCTCCCTTTTCACATGATATGTCTCTTGTGTCATGATAACACCTAGTACTTGATTAGGGGTTATGTCCTTCAATCCTCCTCTTATGATGATAAATCTCAATGTTTCAAACCTTGGAGGTAGGCACATTAAGAACCGATAAGAGAAATCATCATCTTGTACCTTCTCACCCAAACTATCACTTCTACAGATTGATTTATCACTGTCGCCACTTTCACTGCCCTTGCACCATCGGTTGGAACGATAGTGAGGCCTCCTAGGACTAAAACCGGCTGTTTAGACTTCTACCACCAATGGATTAACGATAGATGTGGTAGTGGTATTGGGGTTGCATTTCCTTCATCACATGAAAAGTTGGGCCGACTAGGATACACATTTTGCTCGATGGCCCTAAAGTAGCATTTGGTCCACCGGCGGTAAATTCAGCGTGAGTGTTGAATTACCTCAACTTCTAAGGCCATTACATCACCATTGAAGCCTAAGAGCCGCGTACCCACTGCTCTACATATCAAGTTTGGTGCCCTATGAAACGACCCCTCTTCTTCATCCATCATCCCCTTCTTTTTCAATCTACAAAGAAAATGTCGGAGCGAGGATGAATTGCCTTTCCACCATTCCTCCGAGCAGAACGTCTCCTTTGACGACAGGATGTCTGATTATAGTCCTCTGTGGAGCTCCAAGAAGGAGGACCCAGAGGAGGAGGAGGAGGACGAGGACAAGGATGATGCTGACGCTGACGCCAAAGATGATGACTTCGACTCCAACAATGACTCCAGCTCTGACTTTGCCTCGCCTCCTCCCAATCGAGTGAGGCGATTAAGTAGTTTATAGTTAGTATAAGTAGTTTTAATAGTTTAGGTTAGTTATTATGCTTCCGGACGAGTACAATCATATACTCATCCAAATTGTATCTATATGTTAGATATATATATAATCAATTAATGAAAAAAATTATATTCCTATAGATTTGATCTCTTCAATGCCATATTTTTATATGAAATGAAAAGTAAGTTCTTTCCAATACTACTTTCAAAATGCCAGTGCGTGGATTTGACCTCTCGACGAATGTTTTTTAATTTTTCTATATATTTGTGAATGAAAAGGGAAAAACTATCATGTACGGTTGCAGTTGTTTTTTGGAGAATTTAAAAGCAGTTTAACTACTGACAATCTCCATATTATAGCGTTGGATTTGCGTGGCAATGGTCGGTTTAATACGGACACTGTTCAACTTATCCCGTGTCATCCGTTCTCGCTGCCGATCAATCTGGACTGTCCATTTGGAAACAAGCCTAGAAGCGCCTGGCCCGTACCCAACTGCCCTCGGATCCTGTCGGTGCCTTAGCGACGGTTCGACCAACTAAAAAACCCCAATACAAATCCATTTGTCCTCCCCACCCATTGTTGCTTCATCTTTATTCTCCCCACCTGTTGCTTCATCTTAATTTTGACCCGTCACTTGTACTTGCCCTGCCTCGAGCACCTTGCATTGTCATCATGGTCAATGCCCCCATGAAGGTTAGATGGATTTGGTTACCCCCCCTATTTGCATTTGGTTCCAATTGGTTTTGGGTTTGGTATCAGTTTTGTTCATATTAGGAATTTCTTCATTGCGAAAGATGTCTTACTTCGGAAGAAGCCATTTCAATGCGAGCAACCTTGTGTTTTCGTGGCTAGGGGTGGCACCAGGACTCCAGATGATGGTGTTTGCTACTTGGGGATGCAACATTCACCTGGACTGACTATTGATTGTTGAAGCCACTGTTCGTCACCTTCTCAGACCATAAAATTTGACAAGAATCGTTCAAGACCCTGTTTCTAGAGATATTTTTGTGCTTTGCAGGACTTGACATGAAGTAGACATACTTTATAGATACAATGTGTTCATGGACAGAGATGCTATCATCTTAGCTACTATTAACTACCTTTGGCTTTTGGGACCGCATCAACCAATTGAGTATCTTAGCAACTGCCTACCCATCCAACATTAAGCCTTAGAATTTGAGAAACTTTTATGTTAATGAAGTTGATATGTACTGATGAAACCTCTAGATTAGTATGTATGAGTACTGCATAATCGTTGAACTATTACTTCGATTGAACTGTTAATTGAATCAGTTGGTCTTGATTGTGGTCCATGCATACACCTCTATGTAAGGATAGAGGATCCAAAACAGGCCTTCTTCTACAGGCGGATAGTATCCTAAACCGCCGGTGACACAACATTTCATCTTGGTGGGAGTGTGAGGGTTTTCAAGGATGTTTTGGTGCCTTGGTAGGAGGCAAAAGCATAGACAAAAGACCTGAGCTGACCTCTTCACTCAAAGTGTGCAACACTTTGTACCCTAACTGCTCCATGGCTGCATCTAGCTCCAACTCCTCCTAGTGGTCGGCACCATCCTAGGGTGCTGTCGTGAGAAGAATACTAGCTTCTAGCGGAGGAGGCTACAATGGGAGGGGGCCACCCATTGCATGCCGTGTCGAGAACCATCCCTACACATGCCAGCCACCACTTTTGTATCACTACAGCTTGAAGATGCCTTGGTGATTTCATAGAGTGATGGAAACCCAAGACGTTGGTACCACATATGCTGCAGGGCAAATAATGTAACTCGATTTTTTTTCTTGTTCATTTTGTTTTCGCAATGCAAATGCTGAAATCTGGTTGTACTTATGGTAATTTGGTTTTTTCATAGCCCAACTTAGATTGCGGGTTCTTTAAGTGGCACGATCCCCAATATGGAAAATTTCTGAGGACTTTGATTTTGGATTTACGTAATAAGATTTGGGAGCTGAAGGCAGAGGCCAATGTTACAACAAATGAAGAACATTTACAGGTGGAGGAAGAGCTTATGCCATAGATTGAATAAATGGCTAGGGTTCCAACAAAGATGATGGAAGATTTGGTACCTTTGAAAAAGAAATGTGTTTTCTATTCTTGTTTCACCTATTTTGTACTTACCTTAGTTCTTGGTATGTTCATTACCAAGTTGCTTAGTTCACTATAGTAGATTCAAGTTTCAATTTATGTATCAGACTAAAATCTGTCACTTTTGTACAACTATTATTGAACTAAATGCAAGGTGATTAACCATGTGTTCAATTTATTAAAGTGTAAATGATAGTAGATCCAAGTATCAATTGATGTGTCGGACTAAAATCTGTCACTTTTGTATAACTATTGTTGAACTAAATGCAAGGGGATTAACTAGGTGTTCAATTTATTGAACTGTAAATGATAGTAGATCCAAGTATCAGTTGATGTGTTGGAGGCATCCTACTTCCCTAGACACTAGCCCTGGTACAGGGGCAACCAATTTATTGAACTATATATACACTCTCCTACGGTCCTACCACACCTTCCTCCCATTCATTCCCTACTCTGCTCCCTTGCTCTGCTTCACCCTACTAACATCAGACGAAAGGCAGCCTCTCGCATGCTCACTGCTCCTTCATCTCCAACCTCACCAGCACATAAATCTTTAGCGCACCATCCCTGCTTCTCTGCTCCATCTATATCTAAGGTAACTGCACTGGATCTGCTCCTTCACCAGATTCTATATTCCTTTGTATTGCTCTCTTGTGCTCTCTACTCCTTCACCTCCCACCTAGCTATAGTAATTTTATTGGATCTACAGATAAAAATGCATCTTCTCGTTCTAGAGTTTGTGGCCTTCTATATCCGTGGAGTGCAGCTTGTGAGCCTTATTGTCCTCAGTATTGGTTCACCGAATCAGTGCTTTGTGAACAAAGTCGATGAGCTAAATGAAAGTGTACCAATGGATGTGGACATTGTTTTAGTGGTCAAGGCTCGGGATGACATGGAGATTGACAATGATCCCATGGAGGTCGACAATGATCTACAAGATCTTAGGGAGATTCACAACAATCCCATGGAGGTCGACTAGGATCTACATGGAGAATGATTAATTATGCAACCAATGATGTACATATGAAGGCTATTGATGGTAGTTATCATCCATCATAAACCATCCACTTAGCTTGAATAAATGTATAAACAGGATCACCAACATAGATTTAGGGGTTTAAACTAACAATTTCCACAAGTTTTGGTGAATCTGTATTTTCAGCACGGTTTATCCAGAAAACCGTCAAGAGTGATCAAATCATCAAATAAAAACACACTTATCCACAGCAAAAACTACACCAGAAGGTTCCAGAAGACTCGGAAAGATACCACACCAAAGTGGAGGCCGAGGAGCTAACATGTGGGGCCGGCCGGCCCCACCTGTAAGTCAGCCGACCCCTGGTCCCCACCTGGCAGTCCCTTCTTCGTACGTCGGTTCTCCACCGCCTTAAGGATTGCATCTACGCCATTCTTTTAAGTCAGTTTGATCCAAGGGCTAAGGATTGACGCTATGACCTATATAACCAGCCCCTGCCCCCCTCCAAAGAACGCTTCCATAAGTCAAGATCAGACCAAAAATTAGAGTTTCTAGAGAAAAAGAATAGAGCTCCACTTCTTCAAGTTTCTAGTATAGGCTAGCTAGCAAGGTTTATGTAGAGTGTGGGCTATTGCTTAGGATTCCAGATCTGCCATCTGGAGACTGGTATAGCCATTGTATCTCTAAATTTATGACTTTGTGCTACTTCAATATTATATTGCTATTTATTATGTTCCTAGTTTTCTCTAGTTATATGCTTGATATAGTTATGGTTGATAATGAATTTATGCATATATTCGCAAAGCTCTTAGCTTAGTACTCGACACTATGTAAGCATGGTGCTTGGATATTGTTTGCCTGTGGATGCATTCTGCACTCTGGGTCATGTGATAGATCGTGGATGTGACACTTCCGTTGAGTCCTCTATAGTCTACTCTCCGTTTATAGAGCAAGTAGAACACGGTTGCGAAGGGAGACAAGCCCAGTTCTTGATCTTCCTTAGTAATGTTCCTTATGCATAGATCCAGAGTTAGTTATACTATAGATGAGAGTGTATATACTTGGGTGTACAAAAAACTTAGTAAATAAGGAATGACTTAGGAATCTTTTGCTCTTAACGAATCTCCTGCTTAGCCGTACTACATTTTATGAGTCTCTATTTCTATCTCTAGAATACCATTATTACCTTATACTAATTATTCATTTATCATTTGACTTACCCCTGCCATAGCATGAGAGTGCTTTTATCATAAGTATATATATTTGTCAATATCTCTATGCCAACACAACTCCATACCTCCACCATGTGGATAAAATATAAATAACGATACATGACATACTCTTAGGTAAAATGCTACAATGATATATTATCTGTGCGCTTGCAGATACTTTAATATATATATATATATATATATATAATTTTCCTCTAAGTTTTCAAGTGTCATTTATAACTACCAATAATGCATTTCTAGCATCATGCTAAGGATGACAACTTAGTAAAGAGTGATGTTAAGAAATGTCAACAAGCATTTTTGGCGCTATTGCCAGGGAGGGGCACATGGCTAAGAGAATTGACCAAATAAATACTTATTGATAAAATCATAACATCTCTGCTTTAGTAGGCTTACCCTTGTTTGTCTTTGTTCATATCTTATATAGGGTATTGCAAGATTGGTTGTGATTTACCAATAATTTTCATCAATCAGAATCAACCAAATAAAGAGGAAGCTTGACACCAGTTTCTCAAGCTATGGCTGACAAGACCCTGCATGAGTTCTCTGCTCTAAGCACCGAGAACATTCGCACTAGGCCAACACTCAAAACTACCAACCTTGAGTTTGAGCTCAATACAAGCCTCATCAACATGGTGCAAGCTACCCCATTCAGTGGAAACGCACATGAAGATGCTAGTGCTCATCTTTAGAATTTTCTAGAGATAAGTAGCACGGTTGTCATCAAGGACGTTGCTCAAGACATCATACTACTTCACTTATTTCCATTCTCACTTGTGGGACGGGCAAAGCCGTGGTTCTACACCAACAAAGATCACATCAACATATGGGCAAAGTGTTCAAAGGCCTTCCTAGAAAAGTTCTTCCCTATATGCAAGACAAATGCCTTAAGAGGAAAGATTTCTAATTTGCAACAGCAGAAAGGAGAAACCATTCTAGAAGCATGGGAACTATTCCAAGAATACATTTCAGATTGTCCTCATCATGGAATAGAAGATTGGTTGCTCATGCAAAATTTTTACCATGGATTAACTCAGAAAGCTCGCGAACGACTGGATGCAACTGTTGGAGTATCATTTATGCCACTCACCCTTAGAAAAGCTAAAACTCTTATGCAAAAGATAGCCTCTAATCAAGGCTAGTCTCAATGCAATATTCAATCATGCAATAAGAGTGAAAAAGTACTAGAAGTGGTGTGTGCACTGTCAACCAAGATGGACGTCTTGTTGAATTGGCTTAAACAGTGAGCCAATTACAAGAAAGATTGTTAGGCTATTCAAGATGCATTCAATGCTCAAAACACCTATGGAGAATATTTGGAGTTGAATTCCCTAAATATCAGGAGGATACAAATATCATCATCAACAATTCTACTCCACAACAACAAAGACAAGGATGAAATAAAAAACAACGGTTAAATTACCAAGGTAAGTACTCAGGTAATTACTATAATTCTTCTAATTCTAAACAACCATCCTTGAGAGACTTGATCTTAGAACAAGCTAGGATTAATGAGAATATTTCTAAGAAACTTGCTTTTAATGATAAGGTCCTAGAAAATATAAATACTAAAATAGATAGTTTTTCTACCTCCATAAAAGACCAACTTAGCTATAATAAAAAGATAGAATCACAATTAGCCCAGTTGGCTGTTGCTTTGCCTTTTACCACTAACCTTGAGAAGGTAAACGATATAACCACAAGAGGTGGCAAGTCTACTCGTGATCCACCATATTCGACAAGGACAGGTAAGACACTAGTGGTAGTGCAAGAAGAGGAGAAGATAACTAATGAAGTTGAAGAAGTTGGCCCACAAGAGCGAGAGTTACAACAAGATTTGCATGACATGACCCTCCTACCGTTTCCATGCAGAAATCGGAAAGCCAAAATGGATGAGCAGTTTGGTAAGTTCATAGAGGTAATTCAAAAGTTATATATCAATATTTCGTTGCTAGATGCCATACAGGTACCTACCTACACGAAGTATCTCAGAGATATCCTCAACAACAAAAGACCACTGCCTTCCACTGAGGTAATTAAGTTAACGGAGGAGTGTAGTGCGGCCATCCTAAACACTTCACCTGTCAAGAAGAAGGATCCAGGATGTCCCACTATCAATTGTTCAATCGGGAGCCAGAACTTTGAGAACACATTATGCGATCTTAGAGCAAGTGTCAGTGTCATGCCCAAAAAGGTCTTTGACAAGCTCAACTATTCAACACTCACACCAACATTGATGTGTTTGCAACTGGCCGACCACTCGGTCCACTACCCTACAGGAATCGCTGAGAATATTCTAGTAAAAATACAAAATTTCTTTGTTCCTATAGATTTTGTAGTACCTGACATGCAGGAGGACATGAAGACACCCCTCATACTTGAGAGACCCTTCCTGAGTACTACAAATGCTCATATTGATGTCGGAGCTGAAGAAATTATATTCCAAATTAATGGAAAGGAAGAGCGGTTCACTTTCAAGCCTAGACCGGAACAATGCTCCAATCTAGAGTGGCATGAGAAGCGAGTATCAAGGTCTCCATCTCAGGGACCTACTGACGCACCTGAAGAATAAACCCGAATGGAGAAGTCTAGTTTGGTGGACATAAAATACCAAACCCTTGTCGGAAGGTAACTCGGTAGTTATCTATAATTATTTTTTGCATTATATTGTCATATTAACTTTTCAACACTTGCATAGAAAAATAAAATAAAAATTCACATCATGGCATCATAAAAATTCAAGCCCCATGTAAATAATTTTTACAGGAGCGTAAAAACCCCATAAAGAAATATTTACCGTGGAGGCATAAAAATTAAAAATACCATCATTCATCTTCTTATATTTCATAGTATCATAAAATATTTTTGCATTGTATTTTTATACATATATATGGTAGAAATACAGGCATCGGAACCCACAGACACTTGGGACCCACCACCATAACCTCCATCTCCACTCAACCTCCACCATCACCTCCATATCTTCACCGTATCTCCACTTATTTCCATTCTGCACCGTCTAGAGCAAATATCCGCCAAAAGGAGCACTCCATTTACTTAACCATGAAGCAAAGATCCACTAGGAAAATGGAGAGGCCATTTGGCCATGTGTGGGGCCAGTCGGCCCCACCATTAGGCCGACCGACCTGCTACCTCCCCCTCTATAAATACCACTCCTTCTTGGTTGCTCTTGGCCTCAGGCACAACACAAAACAACTTTCCAAGTTTAGAATTCTAGTTCAAAATCTCGTAGTTGAAATTTCCTTGGTAGAAGTAGTGTTGGAGTAAGAAAGAGTGTGAGGAAGTTTGGGTGTGAAAGTATTGCTAAAATCTTGAGAAAGAGAGAGAGAGAGAGAGAGAGAGAGAGGTGCTGCTAAAATTTTTGCAAGAAAAATAGAGTTTAAGAGTGGTAGTGTTGGCCAAATCAAGAGAGGAAATTAAAAATTATTAGGGCAGAAGTCATGCCACAATCTTGATTAGAATATTCACTAAACAATCTCAAATGTCTAACCTCTAGATGATTGACTTTTGGACAGCTAACCACTAACATTTTTATTTTTCCTAATCTCGTTCCACGAGTTTTGTTTTTGTATATTTTACAGGAAAATGAGCAAGATCACCGGCATGCTCAAGCAGGCGATATCGTTCCGTTCAACAAGAAGTTCTTCATTCCAAGCAAGCACCGACATAGAGGTTGATCCTCCATCTCCTGCTATTGGAGCACTATCCCGATTAGCCCCCACGGAGAGGAACGTTCTTCTACAAGAGAAGCAACTCAAGCTCTGAGAAGATAGAGAGAAGAACATCTACAAGAAGCTAAAGACCCAGGATTTCGTCCTCACTCCTACCTATGATCTAGCCCTACTACAAGCCACAGGTATGACCACCGAATTCAAACTTATTTTTAAGACCATAGGATGGGAGGATGCTTCAGAAATCGATGAGCTAGGGTGCAAGCTTTTGACTATTGAATTTTTGTGCACTTTGCAACCCACTAATTCAGAAGTCTCATTTAGACTTTTTGGGAAAGAATTTTCTATTCCTTGGAAAATTTTAGTGAACTTCTTGGATTTCACTCTCGGTGCATAATTGATGTAGACTCTGCCATACAAGACTTTGATAGGAATAAATTTTTGACGAAGATTTCAAAAGAAATTGTTTGCTACCGCCCTCGCACCAATGAAATTCACCATCCTACTTTGCGATTCATGCACAAATGGCTAGGATTTTTCTCTTTTTCTAGAAGTGATTTCTGCACAGTTAGGAATGTTGAACTAAAATTGCTTTATGCCATGATCAAAAGAAAGAAGGTCTCACCCATAAAATTCATGATGACACAATGGTTAGAAATTCCTGGTCTTAAGGGAGATGTTGGGTGCACTTCTTTGGTCACCCGCATAGCTAAAAATTTGTGTCTACTAGAAAATGCTTCTGTTATTTACATTGACGTTTTTCACTGGCTTATTGATTATAACTATTTTAATCATGCACATATGTCAAAAAAGGGTAAGGATGGAAAACTTGTCATGATGTATGTGGATTATACGACCGAGTTCCCGTTAGTAGACCGGAACCTTGGTCTATATGCAGTGGATTCGGTTGTCTTTGATTTGTAGAGAAAGGAAGAAGCACCTCGCAAGAGTGCCTCTACGAGGATTACATGCAACCCGTAGCCTCGATACCATGGAGACAACCTCATCCCAGAGGGCCCTGCCTTCATCAGCTACATAGGATTTGATCAAGTAGGACCTTCCTAGGTGCACCACCCTATGCATGTAGGCTGGGACCAGCCGAGATCTTCCTGTATGCACCAACCTGAACATGTTGGGTGGGAGCAGCCCCCTTCTCATCATTTAGAGAGTTCCAGACATCAAGGCTTAAGTTCATAATGGTAGGATGGCAACTTCGATTACTATCAGCAGCAGCCATATGAGGAAGTCTCTAGAGGTTACCAGGAAGGACGTATGTCCTTCTCTACTCGTGGCTTCCATGACCACCCCACAGGCTATCATAATCAAGACATGGGCCACCATCCGCCGCCCATGGGATACCATGAGCAGTAGATGGAACACGCTCGCTTCGACACCAGGCTCACCATCGAGGAGAGCCAGTAGGAGATCTAGAACACCCTGCACCAACATTCCTAGTGGCAAGAAGAAGCAGGACAACGCCTTGCCGCCATCTAGCAGCACCAGGAGCAGGAGAACGACAATTGGCAATACTTGTTCCAGGGTCTCAACATCGACCCGCCTTTCGGAGAGACCGCATTACCTCAGGTTGTTTTATCTTTCTGGTATTTTATTTTTTTCTTTAGTTTATTTAATTTTTGAATTTGTATTATTATAAAAAATGCAAAACTAAGAAAACAAAAAAAATAAAAATTTGTCTTTATCTTCTATATATATTAGTGAGTACAAAGTTTGCTTTAAGTTTAATTTGCTCAAGGTATGCCTTAGTTTCTTGTCTTTAAGAGTCAAATAAATGAATAGAACTTGAAGATGATCTCACATGATAAAAATCATGAATAGTTGCTCTGTTGTAATTTCTTTCAAGTACCTAGTTTTTAGCTTGGAATTCTCTCGAGTTTTGGATGAAATTGATTCGATATGAAAATTTGCTCTGAACTTGAAACTCGTGGGTAGCAAACGCTTGATCTAAATCTAGCTAATTGACGGATATGATATGAGAAGGTCTGACCTGCTATTTATCTTGTTCCAAGTGATACTAAATTCTGGAGAATTCTTTTGAAAACCTAAAAAGGCAACATGATGAGTTCCTTATGACAAAGCTTGAATTCCTACTAGAGCCAAACATGATATCTACGCTAAGAAAAACTTATACTTATATGCTACTTGTTTTGCATTGAGTTTAGTCAAGCTTTGTTGATGCCTTATGAGAGGTTTGTCATGCTCTTAAAATCAAGATCACGTACACACCACCCACATATGCACTACTCCTACACTAGGGGTTGGCGCAAAAATATGCTTTCCATCTAGATTCACCCAAAAATGTTTTACTCCTACACTGGGACAAAACATAAAAAATATGCTTTATAGGTTTTCACCACATAAATGCTCCAAGTTCTGTTGTTATCTCTTAAATATTTTATTGCAGAAAAGAGGCATGGGCTATGCAAAAATTAATCATAGAAATAAAAAGAGAAAAGAAAAATATTGGAAAAAATGGACAAGTGTTCGAAGTATTAAAACAATGGGTACTTAGATGCCCACCAGAAAAAAATGAGATGAATAAGATAGCCCATGTTTTCTTGCAAAGATGATTCCAAGTTCAAATGAGAGATATGTTTCCAAGGAGCATAGTAGAATTAGGCTACACCATATTTATATCCACCATACTCCACACACATGCACATCTTGATTTGATTGTATGACTCAACTCTCTTTGGATCCATTATTTGACTTTACAATATATGTATTGCAAGTATGCTCTTTCATGCAATTTCCATTCATATGGGCTCCACAAAAGCCTTAGTTGTAGGAAAATAAGGGCATAACATCATTTATTGCCTTGGTAAGGATCCACAAAAACTATATATTTAAGAGACTTGAGAGTGTCATACAATGGAATCTCTAAGTTTTATTTTGAAAGCTTACAAAGACTCTGGCATAATAGTTGAACAAAGAATTTGAGACATGGTGCTTGACTTGATCATTCTATCTTTCAATTGCTCAAGATCCAAGTGAAAGCTCAAAAGCCCCATGGTTAAAGATAACATGGGTAAGTTTGAAAGTCATATCGATGAATTTTAATCCGGAGAAGAATTCTTGATTGAACACATGTGTACTTTTGAGGAGTGAAAACATTTATGCAACTCTTAATCCATTGATAAGATTAGCTTTACTTAGGGATGAGCAAAGGTTTAGCTTGGGCGAGTTTGTTGACGGTAGTTATCATCCATCATAAACCGACAACTTAGCTTGAATAATTGAATAAACAGGATCACCAACATAGATTTACGGGTTTAAACTAATAATTTCCATAAGTTTTGGTGAATCTATGTTTTTAGTAGGGTTTTCCAAAAAAATTGTCAAGAGGGATCAAATCGTCAAATAAAAACACGCTTATCCATAGCGAAAACTACCCCAAAAGGTTCCAGAAGACTCAGGAAGACACCACACTGAAGCGGAGGCCGAGGCACTGACATGTGGAGCCGACCAGCCCCACCTATAAGTCAGCCAGCCCCCTATCCCCACCTAGTAGTCCCTCCTTCATAGGTCGGTTCTCCACCGCCTTAAGGATTGCATCTACGTCATTCGTTTAAGTCGGTTTGATTCGAGGGCTCAGGATTTATGCTCCAGCCTATATAACTAGCCCCTGCCCCCTCTAGAGCATGCTACCATAAGTCAATATCAGACCAAAAATTAGGATTTCTAGAGAGAAGGGAATAGAGCTCCACTTCTTCAAGTTTCTAGTATAGACTAGCTAGCAAGGTTTATATAGAGCGTGGGCTATTGCTTAGGATTCCAGATCTACCGTCTGGAGACTGGTATAGACATTGTATCTCTAAATTTATGACTTTGTGCTACTTTAATATTATGTTGCTATTTATTATGTCCCTCGTTTGCTCTAGTTATATGCTTTGATATAGTTATGATTGATGATGAATTTATGCATATGTTCGCAAAGCTCTTAGCTCAGTACTCGAGTGAGTTAATTGGTCAACACTATGTAAGCATGGTGCTTAGATATTGTTTGCCTACAGATGCATTTTACACTCTGGGTCATGTGGTAGATTGCGGATGTGATACTCCTGTTGAGTCCTTTGCATTGTTCGCCTAAACGGTCGTTTAGCCCGTTTAAACATCGTGTAAATGCTACACGGTGGTGCGCCGTTTCCATTTAATCACCCGTTTACCCCGTTTAATTAGCCGTTTAGCCCGTTTAATGGGATGTTTTGCCCGAATAATGGCTAAACGGTAGGTGACTGACTGTTTACCGTTTAGCGTTTAGGAAAACACTGGTCCTTTGTAGTCCACTCCTCGTTTGTAGAGCAAGTAGAACACGGTTGCGAAGGGAGACAAGCTCTATTCTTGATCTTCCTTAGTAATGTTCCTTATGCATAGATCCAAAGTTAGTAATACTATAGATGAGACTATAAATACTTGGGTGTACAAAAGACTTAGTAAATAAGGAATGTATTAGAAATCTTTTGCTCTTAATGAATCTCCTGCTTAGTCGTATTGCATTTTATGAGTCTCTATTTCTATCTCTGGAATACCATTATTACCTTACACTTATTATTCATTTATCATTTGACTTATCCCTGCCATAGCTTGAGAGTGGTTTTTATCATAAGTATATATATTTGTCAATATCTCTATGCCAACACAACTCCATGCCTCCTCCCTATGGATAAAATATAAATAACAATACCTAGCATACTCTCAGGTGAAATGCTACAATGATATATTGTTAGTGCGCTTACGGATACTTTAGTATATATATATATATATATATATATATAATTTTCCTCTAAGTTTTCAAGTGTCATTTATAATTACCAACAACGTATTTCTGACATCATGCTAGGGATGACAACTTAGTAAAGAGTGATGCTAAGAAATGTCAATAAAGGCCTTTTAACTTTTGCATAGTGTCGGCCTAATAAGTATATGCATTTTAGCTTTTGGCATGCTTTTTAGCTTTAGTGTCCACCTACTTATTCGGTATGAATGTATGGAACTCAAGTTGGACTCCTTTCAATCTGAGAGTACTGGCATTGTGCTTTCCTTATGTTTTCTAAGTGCATGTTTTGGCTTTCTTTTAGTGTAAATTTGTATGCCTTATTATTCACCATCGACTCAAGTTGGCTTTCTTTCAATCTGAGTACTAGAATTGTGCTTTTCTTAGTTTTCTAAGTGCGTAGTTTCGCTTTGTTTCAATGCCAAACATTAAGATTGTGTGCCTTAGTGTTCGTTACCGTATCATATGGAGGTCTCCGGGGGTAATAGGACTAGCTGCCGGTGATGGTACTGTGCATTCACCATCGCTTAGATGCAAAATTTCCAATCCCATGTTTGAACCCTCCCACACAGAATTAATGAAAGTTGATTCTCGTGTGCCGTAAAAGTTACATAGAGAGCAAGCAACCCCTACTCCAACATCCCCCACTAACACCCCCCCACACCCCCACCCCACCACCACTCTCCCTCCCCCACACAAACATAGCTTTTCCTTTCCTCATTGTTGGTGTTCGTCATTGCCGCTCCTGCTCATCAGCACCACTCAACTCTTGCTCTGCACCGGTGCACATCGTTGGATTGCCCACACAGATCCACCGGTGAACGAGCTATTGCTGTCACCGGTGTTGCCACTCGTGCTCATCACCACCAAATCCAAAGGCAAGTGTAATAAAGGCCTTACTTGCATCGCTGTCCCTTCTCCTCAAAGCTCATCTCCTTATGAATGTTTATTGATGCAATTCCACAGTAGGGTGGCCTCATCTCTTTGTCTAGTGGTGTCCTTCTAGATGAAGGAGGCCCCTAACATGAGGAACGTAGTGGATAGCCCCTTAGATGATGTGCTTGCCGACATCTTCCGCTACTTCCCTGCCTGGTCCTTGTGCTGCTGCAAGTGTGTCTGTCGCTCCTGGAAGCACGTCATCTCTGACTCCTATCAACGTAAGAAGCTTTCATAGACTATCATTGGCTTCTTCTATAGCAGCTGGTGGAAGGGCAATCACCACTTCACCAGCATCACCGGTCAATGGCCCTTCTTGTCCTTCTTGCCCTTCCCCTTCAAAAAGTCCTATTCTCATATTGTTGTAGTGGCCTCGTCCTTTGCTAGTGTGTTGGGCCTGATGGATTATGTCACTATGTTGTCTGTAATCTGGCGACCCACAAATGGCATGTACTGCTGCGTGGCATCCGTTCTGTTGGTCAGGCTCGCTTAGGTTTTGACCCAACGTCCTTGCACTTCTATGTGATTGAATTTGTTGAGGTGGAGGGTGTGTGCATAGGTGTGGAGATCTACTCATCTAAAACTGCAGCATGGATCTTTAAGGAATCTGAATGGGGTGACGGTAGTATTGTTCTACGTTCAAAATTGAGAAGTGTTTTTCTTAATGGTTTATGCACATGTTTGAGTACTCTATGATAGTTGCTGTGGATATGGAGGGAAAGACATGGAGAACAATTCATAAACCAGGTGGTGCTGAAATGTCCATCCATCAAGCTCAGGGTCACCTATGTGTGTGTTGTGTTGATTTTCGTAATAGGTCTAGGCTTTTAGTGTGGATACTTGAAGACTATGGTACTGATAACTGAAGTTTAAAGCATGTTGTGGACACGGAGGAACTGTTTGGACACATGAATATTAAAGTTGGTTCTGAGCTTTATGATGAGGAGTACAAAGTGATTATAGTTCACCCAGATTAGAATTTCATTTTTCTTGTTGGGAAGAATAGAACATTGATTGCATATGACATGGACTGCAGAAAGGTTCATGTCATCCATGCCCGTGTCATTCACTTTTGTAGATCAAGAGGGTGTTTCCATATGAACAGGTCTTACTATCTTCCTTATGTTCTCTTATTCATGGAGCCATTAGCAGAGCAGTAAAGGTGCATTTCCTACATTTCATTGTCACGATAGTCTTTGTTTAGGTAGGGAGTTGTTTTCATTCTATGTATGTATAGGCCAATTTTGGGTTGTTAACTAAAGGAATGGTATGCTCAATATTATTAATTCTATTGCTTTGTTTAGGTTGTGGATTAGAGATGAAGAAGAGGGGTTCCATGGTGCATTGGCTACCAATCCGAAGGATGCACTAATTATATTCATTTTGCCTTATAAGTAGGAGTGCCACATAGAAGAAGCATAGCTATGTTGTTTCGTTATGTAAGTCTGTACAGATCAATACCTTTAGTATGCTCTATGTACCTCTTGTGTTAGGACATTAGTTGAGAAAGATGTTTTGGTATTGTAAAAAGTAATCTTATTTGTGAACATGATTTCTAGATGCAATGATTATATATCTATATGCTTTGTGTTCATAAAGTTATTAATGGCCTAGCTAAATTAGTAACTATTGTGAAATTGGATGAAATTCTATCACTATCGGATGTAAGCTCCATTCATTGTTTTCTTATCACCACCGCTGGTAGTGGTGCAAACATCCAACACCGTCGCTATATGTATGATGCGGCAGGGACCAAAAGTATATCACCGTTGAATCCTTTAGTAACCCAACACTGACTCAATGATCATCAAAGGCAGATCATGGTGCAAGGTGATGGTGACCCTGGCCTTTAAACTAGTAGATCATACGTTGAAGCGATGGTGGTGTTCACCTCTACACAGGCATCTCGGCCATCGAAGAGACAGCGAATCCACACCATTGACAGTCGGGTCAAAGTACAAGGCGACAGTGCTGGTGACCACTATAGGTGGTTGATGTGCCCACACGATGGTTTTGATAGCCTTGACACAAGTGGATTATTTGCCAACGCGGTGGTGTTAGTGTATATCCACAGTCGGGTCATGCTCTAATGCGACGAAAGTAAAGATCTAATCATAGATGGATCATAAGCCAATACGATGGTGTTAGTATACACCATAGTCGGTCCTAGATGCTGATGGTGAAGGCTATGGCCATCACTGTCGACAGCTTACTATCGAGGCTGAAATACGGCTGCGATGGGGGTTACAACGTGGTTGTGAAAGGTCCAAGTGTAGTAGTGTCTTGAGATCATTGACAATGACTTGCAGTCTATGGAACATCTCCAGAATGCTCTCATCATTCTTCATCTTGAAGCTTGTCAACTTGTCCTTGAGAATGTACAATTTTGCACTCTTGACCACCGGTGTGCCCTCATAAGTCTCCTCATATCTCTTCCAAACCTCACTAGCTCTCTTAAGATCCTTGATTTGCTCAAAAACCTTTGAATCAATGGCATTGTAGATGGTGTTGAGCACCATTGTGTTGTATTGCTTGTTCTCTAGCTCTCTTGGGGTAGGATTTGTGGGATCAAGAATCACAAAATCACTCTCGGTCACATCCCACACCTTGTCATTGATTGAACTCAAATACATCTTTATCTTTATCTTCCAATAATCATAATAAGTGCCATCAATGTGCGGTGGTTTACCCCCAACATGGTTGAACACTATTTAAGCCATCTTTTGACACCGAAGGTTGTGAAGCCTTAATCAATCGGTGACCACGGCTCCGATACCACTTGAAAGGTCCTAAATGGCTAGATGGGGTGAATAGCCTATAAAAATCTCTACAAAATCACTAGAGCAAATGGTTAGTAACCTAAATGGTGAAATGCAATTTTGCTCTAGCTCTACAAGGGTTGCAAGCCACCTATACCACAATTCTAGTTGTCTATGATCTCTATAACAATCAAAGGCTAAGTCGCTACAAGCTAAGTTATTGAGCTCTCAAAGACTAGACTAAAGAGCCTCACTAACCACACTACTCAACAAAACAAGCTAGCTTTCAAAACTAATTATACTAAAAAGCTTAGCTACACTAGAATGTAAATACAAGAGAGTAAGTTGGGTGATTATACCACCCTAGCAAAAGATGACGAACCAATCAATGAATATCGGGAGAATTCCAATCACAACTTGACACAAGATTTTTCTTCCAAGGTTCACGTGCTTGCCGGCACGCTAGTCCCCATTGTGTTGACCAACACTTGGTGGTTTAGCGACTAATAGGTGTTTCACAAACCTAGCCCAACAAATGGACGCCGCAAGGACCTACCCATAAGTGAGGTAACTCAATGACACGAGCAATCCACTAGAGTTACCTTTTGGCTCTCTGCCGAGGAAGGTACAACACCCCTCACAATCACTCGGAGATGGCCACAAACAATCACCAACTCCTGCAAATGCTCCTCCACTACTCCAAGCCGTCTAGGTGGTGGCAACCACCAAGAGTAACAAGAATTTTGTAGCCACAATGATCCCCATGTGCCACTAGATGCAATCACTCAAGCAAAATGCACTAGAAATCACTCACAATCTCACTATGGTGATGAATTAATGATAGAGATGAGTGGAAGGTGTTTGCTTAGGCACACAAGGATATCAAGTATGTCAAAGTGCCAAGAGTGTGAGCCCCAAGCGGACAAAGTCTATTTATAGATCCCCAAAAATGAATAGAGATGTTGCTCTACACATGCGCGACCAGACGCACCTGATCGGACGCACCCTAGCATCCGGTCGACCAAGTCCGGTTAGCCATTGGCCACCACGTGTCCACCCTTTAAACCTCACATGTCCATCTCCAATGGTCACTAGCTAATCGCTCGCGTGGTTAAGTTGTGACCTAGCGCGCTGCTCGAATGACTAGACACAACAACATGTAGAGTCTGGTCGAGTACAGAAACTACACAGAGAGGTTTTTTTGTGGTCGGACGTGTCCAGTCAACGATGACCTGATGCGCCCGGCATCCGGTCATCACCCACTCTTCTCTGCGCATGCCACATCGCCATGACTGAGTGACCTAACACCGCGCGCATGCGTCCGGTCCAGCGTCTGATCCTCCTAGGCGCTCTCGGCCAAGTGCTAGACCACTGACCGGACGCGTTGGGCCATAGTTTGGTCCTATGCACAAACAGAGTCCGGTCACTGGCCATCGCCTCCTTTTCTTTTTCTATCTCCTCAAACACTTCACCCTTGCTTCGAAGTTGCTAACCACAAAGTGTACAACTCATGTGCCCGTGTGTTAGCATTTTTCCAAGCATTTTTCAAGGGTTAATTATTAGCACACGAGGTCTCTAATGCATATGCAAGAATCATGTCACCTAGTGGCACTTGATAACCGCTTATCCAAAGATTTCCCCTCTTTATAGCACGGCTATCGATTCTAAATGTGGTCACACTCTCTATAGTGTCTTGATCACCAAAATAAAAACATATTTGATACCTTTGCCTTGATGAACACTTGGTTTTTGTTTTCTCTTTCTTCTTTTCCATGTTGGAGCACTTGATCAACTCTTTTGGTCACCACCATCACCATGACCATCATCTAGCCCCACCACTTGGTGTGTACAACCCTATCTCAATCACAACACTAGATAACAAGGGTTAGTGCACTAGGTTTCATCAATTATCCAAAACTAGACTAGGGCTTTCACGGGCGCAGGTGGATAGGGTGCGGGTTAGGCGCAGGGATGGTCGGCGTCGTAGCCTAGGCAGGGGCGGTTGGCGTCGGTGCCGACCTCATGGCCTAGGTGGGCGCAGGCAGCCCCATGGCCTTGTCGGAGCCAACCATGGTGGGTACGTCCATCTTCGAGGGTGGCGCTCAGGGCTTGGGTAGGCGTGGGGCGGACAGAGGTCATGACCAAGGCAAGCACGGGTGGCCTTGTGGCCTCGCCGGAGCCAGCCATGGTGGCGCGACCGTCTTCATGGTCAGGCTCATGGCCTCGGTGGAGGCCATGGGCGCCTCGCTGCTAACTCGGATAGAGAACGGGGAAAAAGAAATAGGCAAGGGCATAATAGACATTTCATCGCTCTTCTCTCTCCTCAAAACCTAGAAATAAATATTTTATTCGATCTGGTGTCCACCAGCAAATTTGACAAGAAGCAGAGTGTCTATCAGCAAACTGCTCTATTTGACATGTCCAGCAGCAAAGCAGAGTGTCACGATGTTGTACATCCATGTGTCAGTGTTTTATTGGGCCACGTGTCACGCCCTTAGCTACCCACATGTCTTTTTTTATTCAACCATGTGGCAGGACAGATTTGTACCACGTATTGGGTTTGTATTGGCCCACGTGTCCTGTCCTGTCCTGGCACTTACGCGTATCATTCACTGGTTTGTCCACGTGTCAGATTCTTATTTAACGACATGGCATGTGCCTAAGGCTGGACAAAAAACTCGAAGCTCGTTAGCTCGCTTGGCTCGTGGCTGGCTCGATTCGGCTCGGCTCGGCTCGTTATAATAATGAGCCGAGCTGAGCCAAGATTTTAGCTCGTTAGCTATAACGAGCCAACTCGAGCCAGCTCGCGAGCTAAACGAGCCAAGCTTCCAGAAAAAAGTATCATTTAAGGTTGTTAGATGCATGAATACTATAGTATTTTATTATACTTGTATATATATTAGCACATATTAAATTTTTTATTCGATTTAAGGTTGTTAGATGCATTTCTTTTATATTATTATTATTTTCAAACTTTAGATAAATGCAAATATTATATTTTGTGTATTTTTTTATACCTGGCTCGCGAGCTTAACGAGCCAGCTCGAGCTAGCTTTCTGGCTCGTTAGGATAACGAGCCGAGCCGAGCTAGCTCGTTATCTTAACGAGCCAGAACGAGCCGAGCCGAAACGAGCCGAGCCGGCTCGTTATCCAGCCTTACATGTGCCGGATCTGTCAAGTGCACAACAATCATTACATCAGAAAAAATGATTTTAGATCTACACTGCTGCACAAAATGACTACATGCATAATTATATTGAACCTGAATCAAATAACAGCAGTTCAGGTCAGCAGCAAACCACTGACAGAGTTCACATATCAAACCGCCACAGGTTCACATCAAAACAGCAAACAAACCATATGTTCACTACATCAACAAGACTGAGAGTTAAAAGCGCTTAAGAGTATGATATGCTCACAGAGCTTATTGTACTCCTTCTGTTGCTATTTCCTGAACTCCTCAAACTCTCTTTCAGTGTTTTCTGCCTTCCTCTTCAGTTGACGATGCCCTATATTGTTCTATGACATTTTTATGATAAACATTGTGCTGTTCTATGACTTTTTTGTGTGACGATGCCTAATTTTGTCACAGATAGGGAGGGCTAGAGGATCATACCACTGATCTATGATGAACCGTAAATATTCGTCATAGAAAGCAATCTTCTATGACAGTTTTGGATTTGTCATTAAGATTTTCGTCATAGAAGTGGATATTCCTAATAGTGCTTAATACCCTCACTATTTTTATTTTATGTTGTAGCTATGGAAAAAAAGAGAGAGGGGCATAATAGTCTTTCGATGACTAGAAACAAGAAGAAGCTCGGTTCCCTCAGCTTACCAGATTATGAAATCTAGGGTCTCTGGATTCTAAAAGCTAGCTACTCCCTCCGAATAAAGACTTAAACTTCTTTTTAGTATCATAAGCTTTATATTTACTTGCAATTTCAGATTGCGTTCATTTTGTTCTTGCTTGTGTTCTCAATTCACTTGCAGAAAAGCCTTCTCGGCAAGGTCAATCGCGTTGTGTGTGGTTGATAACCAATGGAACAGTAGTGTAACGATGTGTGGGGGTCCAAATCAGTCTTGGTTTTAGTATCATAAGCTTCATATTTACTTGCAATTTCAGATTGCGTTCATTCTGTTCTTGCTTGTGTTCTCAATTCACTTGCAGAAAAACCTTCTCGGCGAGGTCAATCGCGTTGTGTGTGGTTGATAACCAATGGAACAGTGGTGTAACGATATGTGGGGGTCCAAATCAGTCTTGGTTCGAAGCCTAGATCGTGAACATCGAGTTCTCCACTAATCAAAGTTATCGTACCTATCCGGCCACACCTACATCACAAGCACCACCCCCTACGACAAGTCGGTACCTGCCTCTAGTGCCACACCTACCGTCACCGATGTGCTCACCACCGAGTCCACAACCATGGAGGACCACCACACTGTAGCCATCATTGCTCCCAATGTCACCACCAAGCTACTCCTGGCAACATCCTAGTTGTTCGACGTCAGGCCTCAATGTTGGCGCGTGCACCGCACACTCGTAGGTCACCGTGGCCTTGGATGGCGTTGTTCATGCAGCAACAATCACTAGCGACTCCATCTTAGAAGTACACAACTTGTTCGATCAAATGCCAGGTAATGGTGTCGATTTTCACATGGGGAAGGACTTGTTTGACACAATGTCTACAAGCGGATTAAGTGTTGATAGGTATGATGAAGCACCAGGATATCGGTCAGCATCTTTTCATGATTGCATCATGTTTGATCCAGGGCCAAAGCCATGTGGACTGCATAATCTAGATCACCTCTCCATAGTACTTGCTGATGGTAATGAGCACACATACTTTGCCTTTCCCATGGACTACCCTTTGCATGTGTCATCCTCTGCACTACATGATGTTCATGTTATTGCAACAACACCTCAGGGTCAATTAACATCAGTTATGAACGACAGTGGCCAAGCATTAGCAAGTCTGTGTGTCCCTTGCAACTTGGATATCTTGTTTGACAAAAGAACCACTTTGTTAGTTCAAATGCAAGGTGTTTCAAATTTCCATGTTCCTGCTATTACCAATGGGTCTGATAAATTATCTAGGGTACTTGTTCATCAGGATGTCTTTAAGGATGCCAAGTGTAGAGCTATTCCCTTCTCCAGTTCACCTTTTCTAAGTACCAATGACACATGATGAAATACCTGTCTAGGATGGCATACCATAAACAGACACCAAATTGCAGGATATATATGTTGCCTATGATCTGAACAGTGATACTGTGGATTGGATTGCTCCTACTATACGAGAGTCCATTGGTGTTGAATTTCCAGTACAAGACATAATGGAGATGTGGAGATCAAGCTTCAGTCCTAGAAGTGCTTGTTTTGGGTTTGATGTAACACAACAGATTGCACATGAGTGCTTACAGCTTCAAACTTGTGATGGTAAAAACAACCTTCCTGCTTGCATATCAAAATTTTCTGGTTGGTCAGGTGCTATCACGGTGTACCATGGGACCCTGGAGTTTAAGATGCTAAATACCATACTAGTGTAGGCGCTTGGCTGTTTAGGCTATACATTATTGAACCTAAATTTGGTTGTATGAAGGAATGCTTAAGGAGCACAATCGGTTGTGTAGCTTATAGTATCCTTGATGTCAGAGAAGGCCTTGGTGATACATTTCAACTGTTGGACAAGTACTATGATGAAGATATAGTAACACTATGGATCAAGATGAAGCATATGCATATGTGGCCATCACCTAGGCTTGTTGAGGTGACGAGATTATGAGAAGTATGATGGAGTTGAGTATGCACTTTTAGATATTGTTGAGATCTGTCAATGAAGATTAATCTAAAGTTTCTTCTTGGAGACGGTTGGAACCATATATTTAATGTTTGATGTTGTAGCTGCTATACTCAAAGGTTGTTGGGATTCTTTGATATGAAGCTACAACTACAAGTGAATGATGTTGGACATCCTCCAAAATATGGACCAATGCATCGTGCTATTAATTTCCCAAGTACTTCTTAGCAATTAAGAAGTTACACTAATTGGGTGATAGACTTTTGTGTTTTATCTTCTCTGTTAGTGGCCTCCATATTGTTGATGCTCAACTTGACCAAGCTCATACAATCTATAGCTGATTAGCTCCAATCAAATAAGAAGTTTGGTTAATTCACAATCTCTTATCTTCAAGTTACCCTCAAGGACGAGGGTCTTTAAAAAGGGAGCAATGTCAGGGCTAATATGAGTATGGCATAAGTATACATTGTGTATCCATATTTGTATTCGTATTTGTAAGACTATCTTGTATGATGTGAGACCAGAAGTAGCAGGGGCCTTTTAGGCCTAGTGTGCCGAGTCAGAGATCACAGACATGGATTAACCAAATTTACTTCGTCCCTATTCTCTCCTCTTCTCACCTAAACCCTACTCCTGTTCTTCCCAAATTCCTACCGATCTCCTATTCAGCCTGTTCGGTTGGCTGGTTCGTATCGTTGCTGGTTCGTGAAGAAGTACTGCTGGCTGGTTTATGTGAGAGAAAAATATTGTTCTGGCTGGAAATTTACGATCGTTTACGACAAGCCACGGCCAAACGAACAGGCTGGAAATTATTGTTGGATTCCCCGCAGGATCCTGACACATGGGTCATACTCGTGCAACGTCACTAATGGCGTGCTTATCGTCATAGTTGATGCCATCCCTATTGCTACCCTGATATATAGGTAAGCTAAAAAACGAAAACACAATCAATATAAGTGCAGGATATGCATGAACAAGGCAAAAGCTAGAGTAATAGTACCATACTATTGGATTACAATGGTATCTTCGATGGCGAATACTATCAGCGAGACTATGGGCCTGCTTGGTTGACATCCAAAATTTGCCGGGCCAAAAGTTGAGCAAAAACATTGTCATAGATTTGGCAGAGCCAAATATGAGAGTTTGATAAATTACTAGCCAAAATCATGGTTTGCCAAATCACTGGCTTGACAAATTTTGAAAGCTAACCAATCAGACCTGTATATCTATATTAGGCGTTTTTTCTTACAATATAGCAACATCATATTTATAGCAGAAGAAAAAATGCGGTAGTATTTTCCTTAGCAGTATAGCATTCTAGCAGAACTACAGAAGAATGTCCATATCCATAGTTTTTTTAAGTCCAATATTCCCCCCAGTAAAGTGCTTTGACATTCGTTGGCAGTCAAAGCTTGAAAATATTTGACCAGATTTTATCGACTAAATACTGTATAGGACCACTAAAATCGTGATAACAAGTTGGCGGAAACAAGAAAAATAGAAAGAGTGGGAAAACAAAAATAGTACTAGTAGAAAGTGGCGTGGGGAGAGGCGCGAGAGAGGTGGTTGGTTGGGGTGGAGGACCGTAGCCTTCCCCGTTTCGTCTCCGATCCTGCTCCTGTTATCTCCTCGGCTCCTCGCCCTTGCTCTCCTCCGTCCAACCCCTTTCCTCCTTCCGCCCTCCGCCGCGCCTGGCCTTCTCCCTTCTCGAGAGGCCACGCTCCATCCCCGCCCGCGCTCCGCCTCCCCTGGCGACCGGCGGCGAGCGCGGCCCAACGAAAGCCTCGTGGTCGGCCGGTAAGAGCTCCTTGCTTTCCTCCACGTGCTGCTCCTGCCGTTACGCAAGCTTTGTTTGATCCCTTCCTCGTTGGACGAGATGAGAAAAAAGTTGTTGCCTTTTGTTCATGTGCTCCTGCATAGAAACTCCGGTTTTGCCCTCCGTTGGAAATTTTGGATTAATGACTTGCCATGCTTCGTCTTACTTCAAATTCGTTCGAATCTTGCTGGGTTTCTCTGATTAGATCTTTTTTTCTTGGTATGAATGGTATCCGACTGCTGCTAATGTAGCCGTCACGCTTCTTGCAGGCGCTCGGCGGGTTGGGGAACAAGGCGCGAATGGGGATCGCGGAGGTGGCTCTCCACACCATGCCGGGGGCGTTCACCACCCACTCCCCGGCATCCATTCTGTCCCTCAGGGCAGTCGCTAGGAGGAGGAACAGGAACACCAATTCGGTGCCCAACGCCAGGGCACTGCAAGGCCTCCTAAGGGTCCCGAGGCTGAGGTCCGTCAGGGGGCTGTGCTGCCAGCGGATCGATGACCTTGCGAGGGTCACAGAGGGGAACGGGACTTGGGTCAAGGATGCCATGAATAACGCCGGCCAGGTTCTTGGCGACGTCAGTGTGCCTGGTCAGGCTGTTGGTGGCAATGGTGGTCTAAATGGGAGTGCTGCCAAGCCTCCACCTCAGAGGCGGAAGTCCTCATCGGTTGAGGATGAGGCCTGGGAACTTCTGCAGGAGTCAATGGTTTACTATTGTGGTAGTCCTGTTGGGACGATTGCTGCCAACGATCCAAACGACAGTGATCCGGTGAATTACGATCAGGTGTTTATTCGGGACTTCATACCATCCGGCATTGCTTTTCTACTGAAGGGGGAATATGAAATTGTGCGTAATTTCATTCTACACACCCTTCAGCTTCAGGTACTGTTCTTATCTTGCTATTTAAATATTATTTTTATGTTGTTTAGGTTTAGGGCCTTATGCCTATCATATGAATTACGATAATGTTAGTGACTATTTATGTAATATGCATTTAACTAATGTTCAAGAAAAAAGTATGCATTTAACTATCAAAAGAATTATACTCCATCCGTTCCAAATTGTAAGTCATTTAGTTGTCGTAAGTCAAATTTCTTTAGTTTTGAACAAGTTTATAAAAAATGCACAAACATCTACAACATCAAACTACATTTATGTTAGATACATCATGAAATATACTTTGATAGTGCATTTATTTGATATTGCGGATATTAATATATTTTTGTATAAACTTGGTCAAAGTTAGACAAGTTTGACAAAGAACAAAGCTAAAACAACTTAAAATTTGGAACAGAGGGAGTACAATTTAATCTAAATACGGTAATTTCATCTTTGTGAACTTATTATCACTTTGGCATGTTGCTTTATATGTATTTGTCTTGGTATATAAATGAAAAATGAGCAATAGCTCAGTTGGTGGAGTCTCCAGTAGAGACACCTCACAAAGTCTGGAACCCAGGTGCTCACATGGTCATGTGAGTATCTCCTTAAAATGAATGGTACTCTCCTCTCTTAAAACAATGCCAGAGGATGCCTTCTTCGCATAGTCGAATTTTTTTTTTTTTGCATACAAATTTGTCTTGATGCTTCCAAATTTCAGCAAGTACACCAGCGGTTAAGACTATCGCCTAGGAGCTACAGAATATGTTGTCAGGAAATATGGTTACACACATGCCTTGGTAAAAGTTGATGTACAATGACATGCATACTTGTTATTTTATTGTCTTTGAAAATTGGCATCCTATGGCTCAAGCAGTTTGTTGCTTTTAAATATATATAAATTGTTTCAGAAGGAAAAAAAATACCATAACCGTATGCACTTCCTAAGATGGTGATATTTTGGGATATGATGCTCAATTAAATGGCATTCCTGTTTTCTGACCTTATGTCTCACTAACATGTGGCTGAACTTCATGCCAGTGAGACATAAAACTACAAAATCCTGAATTGCCACTAAATTGAGTGACATGTCCTCAATTATTCCTCTCGATGTGACAGTTTGTCTGACACCTTGAACTGGTCTATAGAGCTGGGAGAAGACAATGGACTGCCATAGTCCAGGTCAAGGTTTAATGCCCGCCAGCTTCAAAGTGCAGACAATTCTGCTTGATGGTGATGAGGATGCAACTGAGGAGGTCTTGGATCCTGATTTTGGGGAGGCCGCAATAGGCCGCGTGGCACCTGTTGATTCAGGTACTTTTTATAATGGGGTTAGTTGTTTTTGTTTTGGTTACTCTGCATTCCCTACTTTAATTGGGTACCTGATAAAAAATGGGCTTCAGGTCTATGGTGGATCATATTGCTTAGGGCATATGGAAAATGTTCAGGGGATCTGTCACTACAGGAGAGAATTGATGTCCAGACTGGAATGAAAATGATTCTGAAGCTTTGTTTAGCTGATGGTTTCGACATGTTCCCTACATTACTCGTAACTGATGGTTCATGTATGATTGATCGTCGAATGGGAATCCATGGGCATCCACTTGAAATTCAGGTTTTCTTTTTGCTACGCCTAGTTATATTTTCTGTTTCATATGGGTCCTTGTTTCTCAAGTTGATTTTTGTTGTGATTGTTTTCGAGGAAACTTTATAAAAGAATGAAATACACAAACCATCCTTAAAATTGTCTGGGGATGCCATCTAGGTTCCCTAGCCATTAATTTGGAGTTTCACATCTCTGATCTTTCTAAATGGTTCACTCAGGGTACTATCCTTCATAATCAGTTAGTCCATGGCCAGCCTTCTTGGCAGCTCCTGACATCATATTCTTTCATGTTCTCCCTCCCCTCCCTCTCTCTCTCTCTCTCGCTCTCCAGTTCACGCCTTGTTAATGTCCATCAGCAATCCAGCATAGAGAGTCTTGTTAGCGTCCACGTCACCAGTTTACCACGGGGTTTGCACCTTGGGTGAACCACTTAGTAAGTTGAGGGACATGAAACTGCAAATTAATAGTTCAGGGACCTACATAACACGCTTGTACAAGTTTTAGGGACCGCTGATGCATTTTACTCCTATTAAGACTAGAACAAGACTCTTCTAGACATCTACTGGAAAAATTCCAGCATCCTATTATGCAGGGGTTGCAAAGATTAGTTTCTTTTTAGTTTGAGCTTTTAATTTATTGAAATAGCAGATTGTATGTTGGGAGTTTGTACAAGTCTTGTTCTAATCCTGAGCTGATGTTATTGTTGGGCTGATTGTGAAGTATTTTCTACCAGAAAGTTAACATCACTTGCTATTGTTGTAATCTAAATGAAAACATTTGAATCGAACTATTTAATGTTCAAAGCCTGTTGAAATAAAGCATGGATACTATTGGGTTTTTTATGTGGGGAATGAATTTGTATTGGAAAATGGCTTGAAGCAATGAGCTTTCTGGATTGATTGGCATATATAGATAAGTTGATCATCAGTAGTGGTGAAGATGGTACTGCAGAGAAGAAACAAGGATCCCAGAGACAACATTTGTGATTAGGATAGTGATGGCATAATAATTACTAATGCAGACACAAGTTTACAAGGATAGTAACCATGAAAAACTCAACCCAATCTCTATGGGCTATATTATTAGCTCATGCACATTGTTTTGTGTGCAGGCACTCTTCTATTCAGCCCTCTTGTGTGCGCGTGAGATGTTGACTCCAGAAGACGGATCAGCTGACTTAATTCGTGCCCTGAACAATAGACTTATTGCACTGTCCTTTCATATCAGGGAGTACTACTGGCTTGACATGCAAAAATTGAATGAGATATATCGATATAAGACAGAAGAATATTCTTATGATGCTGTCAACAAGTTCAACATATACCCTGATCAGATTTCTCCATGGCTTGTTGAGTGGATACCTCCTAAGGGGGGTTACTTTATTGGAAACCTCCAGCCAGCTCATATGGACTTCCGATTCTTTTCACTGGGAAATTTATGGTCAATAGTAAGCAGCTTGGCAACAACTCATCAGTCGCATGCCATTTTAGATCTTATTGAGTCTAAATGGTCTGATTTAGTGGCAGAGATGCCACTAAAGATATGTTATCCTGCTCTTGAGAACCAGGAATGGAAAATAATCACTGGGAGTGACCCTAAAAACACGTGAGCCTTGGATAATTCTCAATTTTTACGCTCTACCTGGGATCATGTTGCAGTTCCTTTTGACATACTTAGCGATTTCTTTTGATACAGGCCTTGGTCGTACCACAATGGAGGATCCTGGCCAACATTACTGTGGCAGGTTTGCATTCTCTAAACTGTTTTCCTATTACTGTACATTTATTGTCTCTTGAATTTGAATTGGCTTTTATTTGTCCATATGCAAAGCATGGTGTCATTTTGATACACTGTTGCATTTAGCCAAACTTGCTGAGATTTACTGGCAATCTGTCTGCTCACATTTTGTTGCTCCTCTATCATGTGCATATTGAATGTTGTTGAGCAGTTGCTATTATTTTGTGCAGCTCACAGTGGCATGCATCAAGATGAACAGACCAGAGCTTGCAGCCAAAGCTATAGAGGTAGCCGAGAGGCGTATTGCTACAGACAAATGGCCTGAATACTACGACACCAAGAGAGCACGCTTCATTGGGAAACAGGCACGGCTGTACCAAACGTGGTCTATTGCTGGGTTCCTAGTAGCCAAGCTACTGATAGAAAAACCAGACGCTGCTAGGATTCTGTGGAACGATGAGGATGCAGAAATCCTTAATGCTTTGAGCACAAACAGAAAGCGGGGCAAGAAAGTGTTGAAGAAAACATACATTGTGTGAGTTCTCGCAGCAAGTTCCATCAAATAACCTAAGTTAGCATTTGTAAGTTATAGGAAGTGTCGTTCCTGTACATAAACATACATGAGGTTGCATTTTTTATGGGGAGGGGGGTGCCTGCTATTGGATGCTGTTATTATGGATGCATCTGGCTTTGCAACAAAGCTCTTGCTTGAGCATAGACCTGCCTATACACTTTCATTTGGTATGACAAGTTTTCTGGAGTCTCATTACCGAACTTAAAATTTTTGGTTCCTGGAATTACCTCATTTCTCTGGATTTCCAGATACTGTTACGGACATATTTTAAACCCATGAATTGTCAGAGCTGCTAACAACAACGTTATAAAAGAGTTCATCTCGATTTCCATTTCATCTGACGAAACTCTTTCAAACAAAATCCTGAAATAAACTTTCATAATGAACTTCCCCTCGATATTTCTACTAACCCTAAATATCCCCTTGAAGTCAATGATAAACTGCAGTTGTTATTTTAACTATGGATGCCTAACATCATCACAACCCAATGACTGCATCATTTCTTAACCGGTGATCCAGTGTCTATGTAGTGGTGGGTGGGTGTGTGGGGTTCGGGTCTATGTATGACTTTCTTTTTCTTCTATTAATACAATGATACGCAGCTCTCCTGCGTGTTCGAGAGAAAAAAAATGACTGCATCATATATCGTCAAAATCAGTCATTGTCTTAAGCACACATATTGATGCATACTGTTGAGCTAGACAGAATCATAAAGTAGGTGAGTTCTTTGTGTCATCGACCTTAAGAAAGCTATGGTGATTGGTTGCATGGCTATGCCCCTAGCTAGCCTTGTTGGGGCACTCTGGTGGTGCTTGGATGTCTGGCCAAGGGTGTTAGTTGGTCTCTGCCCGGCTTCGTGGAGTGCTTAAATTTGTTGCTCTCGTCGAGCCTGTCCTGGGCTAGCTCGGTCCTACACATGACCTCCCCAGGCCCTCCTCAGGTTTATCCCTTGGCTCCATTTGGCCATCGTCGATCGTGCCTTGTTGCCACCTCCTATTTGGACCGAAGCTCGAGGGTTACCTCGTCAGATTCGGTATGTCTATGCCAACTTGAACCCTAGAGCAGAATATTTCAGATGTTTATTATGGATTCACTCACCCCTCCCTGTCCTTTCTTCGATCTTGTTCATCTTTGGGAGATGGACAGATCTGAAACATTGTTGCGGTAGGGTGCTAGTTGAAGTGATACTATCAGTATTGGACATAGATTTACTTGTGTGATGTGCTAGGGTTTGCCAAGTTCATCAATTTGTCAATGTTGGTGGTGTTTTGAAGCACTTCGCTTGCTGATCCGCATATGTGGATGACGAATATCTTGGTAGTGAACCCTTATAAACATTAGGTCATGGCCGATGATGATTTTCCTCTTCAATCATAAGCAGTATGTAGAGGGTCTAAGATGATGCCATTGGGTGGCGCACCTTGTCAGTGTCGCAACTGTGGCTATGGTTTATGTGATGTTTTGATTTGTTACAACACCTAGGGACTTTATTTCTCATATGGTTTTGATCTTTAGCTACATTTTCCTCTTTAGACATGGATCCTGCTATTTATCACCGCCAATTGATCACCCCAAGTATCACACTTGTGGTATTAGTCACTCGGTTGTATGTTTAGGCGTCGTGCTCTGAGTAGGCCTGGCATTACATATCACCCCTTAATGGAAGATAAGACCTTCGAGTACTTGATCAATGGCTTCAAGTAACTTGTTATTGATACTCTCTTCTACAAAATTTTCTCCATGTTTGTAGTAAGTTCATGAGGTGGTATTTTGTCTTTCATGGAGGAAAGCCTATGGTTTACGATGATTGGCTAACTACCAAGTGGTAGGTGGATGGTTTCCATTGAACCTCTACTTGGGATATAGGACAAAGGAAGAGGCAATCGAGGCCTAGCATGCTTATCTTTCCTAAGATGGTGCATAGGAAGATCAAGGAAGGGTGTAAGCAAACACGAAGGACAACCACAAAGCAACAACTACTACCAACATTCAATGCAACTACAGGGGCTTAGAAATTCTAGTGTTGTTAGTGGATGTTGTGTTACTAGTACCGAAGCATCCTAGTTCATGATCTAGAACTAATTGTACCATTGAACAATGAATTCGTGTATGAACTTGTGAAAAAATGGAGACTAAGCCTAAGCTATGATTGTGTTTGACATTCATGCCTACATGAGACTTGGATCAATTTCTTTGACAACTTAGCATACAAAATGGCGAAGACAATAGAAAACTTGAAAGAACTTGAGCATGAACCATCATTTTGAGGGCAATAGGCATGAAACATTAAAAAAACAAAACTAATTCATCGAATAAAAGATTGGAATTGAAGCAGACAAAACCATATCATAATACTTAAACACCATATTATATTATACTTCATAGTATTCACCAACAATGTTCATCACCATTCATTGGGCCTCACAAGATGCAATTTCATCATGCCTAACAACCATAAGGTGATTTAGAGTTCACATTAACCGAACATAAGTTAGTGACATGAAAATATAGAAGGCATGAGCAAAAAAGGCCTTCAGCTTCTAGAAGTCAGTACCCGTAAAAGGTGACTTCGGGGGTTCCATTCTTCACTTATTTAGGATCATCCCCATGTATATGAGGATGGGGAGGAAGATAAGGTAGAACAATAGGGTTTGTAGCGCTTTCTTATGAGCTTAAGAACTCTTTGCCTTCTTTTGGCAGACATGGTAGATCCTCCTTAACATGTTGGTCATGTTGTCGATCCTCTCCTACTGAGATTTCTTCTCGTTGAGGGTGTTCAGGTGGAGCTGGAGAGCACGAACCTAACCTTCCATGGCCACTTCCTTCCTCTTCTTGTGGTGCTGGAGATTGGTCCACAATCCTTCCATCGCATGCTACACTCTCTTCCTCATACAACCACTAAACAAACCTACATTTGTTCTCATCAAACTAAACAAGGGGAACAGGAAATAGAGAAGTAATAAGATGACAATACAGAACTAATCAATGGAAGTTGAGCATTAAGCAGAACATAGAACACAATCACCTTCTTAACACAGCCAAAGAAATGTTGGTCACTATGATTTCACCCTAGCAATGTGACCATGGCATGCTTGTTGTGATGGCACTTGGGGACAACAATCTTGTCAAGACTAGTCCAATCGGACTTAGGGAGGGCCACGAGAACATCCTTGTGCCACCCATCCTAACACAATCGATGTCAACTAAAGGGTTCTCACTCACATTAAACTGTTAAACCTTAACTAAATCCATGATGAACGCACAACATAAGAGGAAATGTCCTGCTAGATCACAACAACTAACCTTGAATCACAACATCAACCACAACGGGATCAAGAAGGGAAGGGTTTTCTAGATACTCACCCCATTGTTCTTCGATGTAGTGTGAGGAAGAAATGAAACAACCACTATCTTGCTTGGGGACCCTGTATCCCAGTCCCCGATAGCGCACTCGGCTTCCTTGGCATTGGTTGGTATGGAAGGATGATCACGCGGTTGAGGCGAAGCAAAGGGGGAGCGGTTCTTGCCGAACATGGCAATGAAGGCGACAACAAAGACGATGGCGGAGGGGGCGAGGGAGTTGAAGTCAAAGAGAAGGGGGTTTGAATGAATGGACATGAGTGAGTGGTGGGAAGACAAGAGACGTGGGGTTTAACGTGGGGGTGAAAATAGGAAATGCACCAATCTAGCGAATGGATGACCACAAACATGTTACATGCTCCTTCGGTCAACCAAACAAGCTACATATGCTCCCAGTAGCATATCCAACTATCGGGTCATGTAAACCAAACATGGTCCAACTCAGACAGGCTGGATTTAGCTAACTAGGCTAGGAATTAGTCAAGTAACCTATTGACGAGATCCTATCATATGGGTATGTTAAGCATCGGGTCCAATAGTTTCTGACCGAAGAAGACCCCCTGACTGACCCCTCCAGGATCGCCTGGGGGCTCGAGGGCTATACTCATTGGGTACGCTCGTGCGCACCCTCTGGTGAAGAAACTCGACTGAGCCTGACTACGCCGTGGCCTCCGCTTAGGGCTCGGGGGCTCGCCCAAGCTTTAGTCTCTCGATCTACGACACACCCGGGCCCGGCCCTTGGCTCCTGCCTGGCTAACGACGCTAGCCAAGGCACGGGCACAAGAAGACACACCCCGAGCTACCGAGGCTCGGGGGCTCTGATAAGCCTATAGCTCCTCCATATGTTCAAGCAGATATGTCTAGTAACAATTCAAATATAGAGGCTAGTAATTCTTTTATATTCATAGGTCTTAAATTTCGAGATTTTATTTTTGTTGAGAAATATAGCGAGAACGTGGACAAATTTACTACTGTTGGCCTATCATCAAATATATGTTTTAGATCTGCATTATTATTTGCAAAAGAGGAGAAAAGCAAGCAAGGAAATCATGTCAATATTGGTTCTACAAATGTGGATGTCCACGAGGAGTTTCCACCGTAATTGCTGGAGTATTATATTAATACTTGTATGCTGAGCTGCTAGGGCCTTGTTTAGATTGCAAATTTTTGCAATCTGGATACTGTAGTACGTTTCGTTTGTATTTGACAAACTTTGTTCGATCATGGACTAACTAGGCTCAAAAGATTCGTCTCGTGATTTACAACCAAACTGTGTAATTAGTTATTTTTTTTACCTATATTTAATGCTCCATGCATGCGTCCAAAAATTAATGTGATGGAGAGAGAGTGAAAAAACTTGGAATTTGGAGATGATCTAAACAAGGCCTAGTTTAGACGAGATGGTCCTATATTTTATTCCCTAGACTAGAGTCCATCACGTAGAGGAGTATTTGTGCTTGTCTTTGTATTTGGTTATAGTCAGGTCACGTTTTTCTCAGGTCCTGGTGAGTCCGAGTCTGGTTCCAACAGCTTGCGTTGGGTGGCCTGCGTGCCTTTAACCCTGGGCCGCCGCCCCTGTATCAAGCTAGATTGGATTTTATTCTGGGAGTGTTTCGTCTAGGCTTTCTTCTACGAATAGTGAGAGGACATCTCCTCTCATCTACCTTGCCTATCCATTTGGATTGAGAATTACGCGCGATCAAGTTTCGTCTTGGGTGCGTGCTGTGGAATCCTCGTCTTCTGACCGTGGTTCATTGTGGCTGTGGGTGGAAGAAGTTATCTAGGGTTTTGATTGCATCTCATTGTAAGTTGTCCCCTCTATCTATCATATTATTGTCTTGATTGATCAAAGGGATTGTTCAGATTATTTATACTACCATCGCTACTATACTGTATTGGTCCGTGATCAGTCAATTAAGTTTGATATTGCTTGGAATAATTCTCCTGGGTTGCCGTGATCTGTCCGATATTTGAGATCCGAATGTACACTGGTGTTGAGTGAGATTATTCGGTATCCTGCTTTTAGCTATCTTGGAATAGTCACGAGTTGCTGGTGCTTTTGTGAAACAGCGCTTGTAATTTGTGTGAACTGATCTGCTACTTGCTGATTGGCGTGATCACCTGGAAGATAATTATATCGCTACAGTATTAGACTTCTTGCCGAAAACAATATAATTATTGTTGCAGTTCGTCATCTTCTAAAAATATTTGCTGCTGCTATTCAGAGTTGATAAATTCAGAGAAAGCTACATTTTAATTTGTCTGTACCGTGAAAGATTGGGCAACTTTCGGGCATCGTCGGCGTGTCCTTATTAGTTGGTATCAGCTTCTGGGTTGCTCACGGTGCATTTTTATTTTTTTTCAATGGCTGATTTGAAATTGCTCAAGAAAGTTTATCTTTTGCCAAAGTTATCTCTAGCAACATGACTCAAGGAGTACTATGATTGGGAAGAACATATGGAGGATTTCTTCTGGGATCGTGGACTTGAATCGGCCCTAAAAATGTATTATACAGAAGAGACAATGGCTAAAGATATTTTACATTGGTGGGGTCACTGGGCCAAAAAAAATCCTTGTCGGACGTAGAGCAATATGAAAGCTGTGCTTCTACACGTGCACAAAATCCCCAAGGCACTAAGACAAATATACGCTCGTCATGGGCTGATTCTATTGCTGGAGATGAGTACCTTCCTGCTTTTAACCGGCCAGTCGGTGATATTAATTCTTATGAGAAGAAGCTGGGTTCTGGTGTTAGTTATGGCAAGTCTATGTATGCTGAATTTGTTTCTTCTGCTAAATTAAAGCAAGCTACCAGTCACAATAATTATGGTGGCAAGTTATCTGCTTGTGCTCGTAGTTCTCTTGGTACCAAGAAAAAATGTGTGGCAGCAAAGGAAAGTCAATATGTTGATACTCAGAAGTTCATGGTGCATGTTAAAAAGTCAGAGGCTATTATTGCTTCTGCATTTCCTGTTGCCAAGCAGCCCGAGAAGAAATGTGCTCATGTTACTGATGTATTCCTCATATTCAGGAAAACAAAAAGGTGCTCGCAGTTTAGATGTTGTGCATGCTTTGTCTTTGTCTACGCGGAGGCTTCCAATGCCGCGTTATATCCAATAGATGAATCAAAATGATACACTCAAAATTACTCATAAGGCGCGAGTTAAATTCTCCATTGGAAATTATGTTGATACAGTGGACTGTGATATTGCACGAATGAGTTCTTGCCATTTGTTGTTGGGTCGACCATGGTAGTTTGATCTTGATGCTACTCATGTGCTCAAACCGATGCCAGATAGTTCTATCAAGGCTGAGGTGTTTACTCCTACGAAAGTGAAGAAAAAGGCTCCTGAAGTTACCCCAAAGTTGACGACTTTGCTTCAAGAGGGAGAGAATGATGTGACTGTTTTGGCTCCATTATATGCTACTAATATTTCGGATGTTCCTAATAATGCAAGAAAGGATGATGTGATGCTTGATTTGCCAATTGTGGCTTCTGAAAACAATTGTGAGAATTCTAAAATAGCAATTGTTAATTTTGTGATGCCTCAGAAAAAACAGTTTGGGCTCATTAGCTACTCACGTCAAGGAGAATGAGGACAATAAGGATGACTCTATACCATGTATGTCTCTAATTAATGGTATTGATCATTCCAGCAAAGAAATTCATAAGTATATGTCAAAGCCGAGGATGGCTTTGTTTCAAGAAAGGGAGGATGATGAGCCCATAGCTCCTCGATATGTTCAAACAGACATGTCTAGCGACAATTCAAATATAGCCGGGCGATGCCCAAGGCTTCTTTGGCTCCACAACACCGCCATGGTCCACATCGCGTCGCTGCAAGGCCCTCCTGGACTCCAACGCATGTAGACTGAAGACTCATTCCCCCAAACCGTCATGTACCTGACCTATCTCGTTATATAAGGGATAAGGTCGGACCTCAGAGGGGGGAGGATCCAAAGATAGATCATTCCATTACATCCATTGTCCTCTGCTCAGCACCGAGAGCAAGACAACCCAGAGAGGGGCACCGAGAGCTCCATCACTGTATCCCGTCGTCTTCCTCCTCTCCGACGAGGGGAAGGCTCCACCGGTGGTGAGGCAACCTCAGGATTAGCACCGAGCTAACCTCCTACCAAATCTCTCTCTCTCCCTCCTGTACACTTTGTTGTAACCCCCTGATTTTGGGTGCTTTTGAGTATAAGGATAATCGGCTACTGGACATAGGGCACCGATTGGCCCGAACCAGGATAAACCATTGCGTCCTCTCTATGATTCTTATGGTCTTGAGCCCACCCGAGCCACCAGAGACCCGTACTCTGACACTGACTCGAACAACAATACTTGCTGTAGTTCTGACCCTACGATAGCTAGCGTGCTAGGTAGGGGGCAGTGTCAAGTGCAATTCAGTCTCTATGGTGGCCAGAGCCACCCACCTCGTGGCCAGAGCCACCGCGTCGCCCCAAACGGTGGTGTCTGCTTTGTCGACGAGTTCTCCATCGCGGTCGGCGCCTTCGCTCCAGGCCAGGTCCTCAACTTTGGAAGACTGGACTACATCGCCAACTGCTACGATGAGCTTTGTCCACTCCACGGGGCTACATCGGTGGGCAATGAACCCCCAGTGTCGCCCCCTCCATCGGGACTTCTAGGAGCAGATCTCTAGGTCCTGGCCCATCAGATCTGGCATGGTCTGGGCCCGAACCCCACCGTGTTGGACCATCGCCAGATGTTTTATAAGATGGCCAACATTAATGTCTAGATTGCTACCTGTGAGGTGCTCCCACTGCCTAACCACTTCTGTTACTAGCTCCCGGACCTACCTTTCAGAATCTAGAACATGGTGGCATCCTTCTAGATAGAGCTGGAGCACCTCATCAGCCACAATGCGCCTCGAAGCACCATCCTTTCTGGCCGTGGGGCTGGACGTCCCCTTGATGCACACCTTCCTCGAGATCCTCTCGAGGGATGGCCCAGAGTATGACTCTGATGACATCGACTGCTATGCCACACCATGCATGTGCTACCACATTGATGATGAGGTTCTTGCCAAGGAGGCACTCGAGCTCACGCCGCCAGACCAGAGTCCCTGCAGCCGCGTGGCCTACCTTTAGAGAAGGAGGATAGCCTATGAGCTCGACAGGTGGACCTAGAGACCTTTGAGGCAGAGCTGGAGCGCCAAAGGTAGGACCTTATGAGGTAAAGAGCCATGCACACTCTCGGTGACGACGACGCCCACGCGGGGGCTCCCAGTGGCCTCTACTTTCCCCATGAGGCGTACAACATGGCGGCCACCACCTGCCGCCTGGAAGACATCTCCAACATGCCGAACCCAAAGACCAACAAGCGGCTAAACGAGATGAAGCGGCTCCTCTACATCGCTCTCGAGTAGCAGGCCAAGAGCTCAGCCTCTTGGTGCTGCGCCATGCTTTCCTGATCGTCCTAGATGATGGCCACACCCAACGGGGACCATTCTGACGCTCACGCCCCATAGGCGTGGGGGGGGAGCAGCAACGACACCTCCAGCAATAGCTCTGATTGGCCACAGACCTAGGGCGCCAAGCCTCGGTAGGAGTGAAGGTGTGACCCTTCTCCGCTGTGTCCCCCCCCCCCCCTCGCCACCAGATCGGCGATGATCGCAATGTCCGTGACACCATCAAGGCCAAGCACCATGCTCAAGCGCAGTCCCATACCCCTAAGCAGTGAGGTAAGGGTGCCGCCCCAAATCATTTCGCCCCCCTAGCATTTGGGGCAGTGATCCGGGTGGCTCCCAACCCTAGGCATTTCCGCCCAATGATGTACATCTCCAAGTACGACGGTGAGACCAACCCAGACCATTCGCTAGAGGACTACCACCTCGCCATGAATGCCGAGGAGTCAGATGATGACTTCATCGTTCAATATCTTCCCCTGCTTTTATCAAGCTCGACCAGAGCTTGCTCGAGCAGCTTGATCCCGGCAGCATCCGCTGTTGGGGCGATCTCCGTTCAGTCTTCATTGGCCACTTCTAGGTTACCTACACTCACCCGTGTAACTCCTAGAACCTCCATAACTATAGGCAGAGGGCCGATGAGACCCTCTAGGAGTACATCCAGCACTTCTCTAAAAAGCGCAATGAGCTTCCCAACATCACCGACGCTGACATAATCAATGCCTTCATCTACGGCATGACTTGTGAGGTGTTGGTTCATGTGCTCGGTCATGAGACCCTATGCATAATGTGGGAACTCCTGGACGTCGCCACCTAGTATGCCACCAATGAGGAGGCCATCTAGGCTAACTTTAGTGGCAAAGCCAAGGCCACTAGTCACCATAGCGGAGGGGATGGCGGCGACGACCCCACTTCATCCTAGCGATGCCACGATAGGAGGAACAAGGACCAATAGTGTCATGGGGAGGAGATGGTGGCCGCGGTCAACCGTGCTGCCAGGCCTCAAACCCATAGGCAAGGCGCATGCCCAGAACACTTCGAGAAGGCGCTCGAGGCCCCTTGCCTGTTCCATGGGAGGAAAGCCAAGCACCTCCTCAAGGATTGCACTACCATGAGGGGCTTTGCCCTCAGCCAATAGGGCAAGGCCCAGAAGCCTGCCCCGAAGGCTAGTGCCCCAGCGGACGACGCCCAAGAGAAAGACACCGAGTTCCCTGAGGCCGAGTGTTGCCTCATGATCTTTAGGGGCTCCTAGGCCCACGAGTCTCATCGGCAATGCCATATCATCGAACAGGAGGTGAACGCTGTTCACACCCTCGCCGCTCCAACACAGCTTCGATGGTCCTAGATGGCAATCACCTTCGACTAGGAAGACCACCCCGATCGCGTCCCTCATCCGAGAAGCTACCCGCTTGTGGTCAGCCCGATCATGGGCACCATGCGCCTCACCAAGGAGCTGATAGATGGGGGCAGCGGCCTCAACATACTCTATGTCAGCACCCTCTACAAGATGGGCATCCCCCGGAGTAGCCTATGGCCTAGCAAGGCACCGTTCTACGGGATCATGCCGGGGAAGGAAGTTGTGCCCCTTGGGTGCATTTGGCTCAACTTCACCTTCAGCCAACCAGACAACTTCCGCAAGGAGCCACTCACATCCGAGGTGGTTGACTTCCCTGTTGTCTACCATGCCCTTCTCAGTCGATCGTGCTTTGCCAAGTTCATGGCCATCCCCAACTACACTTACCTAAAGCTCAATGTGCCTAGCCCAAAGGGGGTCATC
The DNA here is from genome assembly GCF_019320115.1 of Miscanthus floridulus. NCBI lineage: Eukaryota > Viridiplantae > Streptophyta > Magnoliopsida > Poales > Poaceae > Miscanthus > Miscanthus floridulus. The sequence continues at coordinate 73,943,144 of NC_089586.1, read as the reverse complement.
ACCGTCGAGGGCAGCTTCGAGCAAGCCTACTACTATGAGCAGTATTGTGTTGCCTAAGCAGTCGTGCTCGTTGCCCTCTATGCTCCCAACGGCCCTAGCCATGATGCAGGAAAGGCGCCGGTGGAGGGAGCAACCAAGACAGCAGCAGCGCTCGACTGACCGAGCATCGGTGAGGTGGCCAAGGCTCCTAGCGATAGTGATGGCTCGGCTGGCCCTTCCATCCAGGTGCTTAGCCCCCTAGAAGGGGTTGACCCGATCGAGGTGAGTTCTAACCTTTCCCCATGAGGGAAGGCCAATGCCAAGCCATCTGCCTAGAAGCACCGCCTCCCAAACCATAACCCGTCTGCCGACCTCCTTCGCCGGCCTACCTCTCCAACAACAAAAACCAAGATAAGTCCTATCGTCCTGACCATCTTGCTTCGCTTGTCTCTATTACTATCTCCTTTAACCCGAGCCACTCTAGCAGTAGCTCGGCTACACTAGAGGATTGACTGAGCTAACCATCTACTGACTTCTCTAAAGGAGGACTACTGTAGAAGGCCCTCGAGCAAGGCAAGGACAAGGTGAATGGAGCAAGAGGACTAGGCTAGGGATCGGCAAGGCGTTAATGGAATGGCCTCGACCACCGTGTTACCAGCTATGTCATCTTTCCCTTCTCTTATATCCATTATGTTTCCTTTGTAGCTATCTGCCTGTCTCTCGATCCTTCGTTGGATCGTACCACCCCACCGCATGACGGTCTACCCCCCCCCCAAAAAAAAGGGCATCACCGAGGGTTCGAAGGTCGACCCACTAGGATTCAAGGTCACCCAAAGCACCCAAAGTGTGAGGGGCATTCATGGTTGGGCACTAGTGGCCATAGCTAGGAGCCAAGAAGCGAAACCGGCCGATCATTGAACAATGTTCAAGTATCGATCTCGAGCCACTCATGGTGACCCATCGAGGGAGGCAGCAAGCCCCTGAGCATTGATAGAAGGGCTCAGGAACTATACGAGTGGCTCAGTCAAGAAGCCAAGGATCTCCCCTAGAGGGGACATGACCAGGGCATGGAACGACCATAAACCTAGGGTTCTCATGAACTTACCCGCTAGTAGCGCAGGCACGGCGATCCTGGCCACCGAGGCCATCATCATAATAGCCCATCCCAACGAGGGACTAAGTCTTTAAGCACAACTCAAGAGCAATGAGATTATAAGCGAAAGTAATTTCATTTCATTGATTAGGAATGACCCAATTACAATATACAACAGGAAAAACTGTTATCCCAAGAACCGCCCATGCGGCAATAGCAACCGTGCCAGCCTGCCTGACCCCCACTGACCTATGGTTGGGGCCGCGCAATTCGCTGACAAGCGTGGGGAGACTCGGATGGTGTTCCTCCAACCCAAGAGGCAGGAGCGGCTTCGCGGTAGCAGTGATGATGAGGGGCGAAGCGAAGGGGTAGAATCTCGCCTCACCCTCGTCCACTCCTCCACCGAGCTCTAGCCTTGAGTTGGATGGTCGCCCTCGAGGTGACAGGAGGGCTCTTCCTATGATAAATGAGGGAAGCCCCAGTAGCCCATATCGCTGGGATTCTTCCGCCCTCTAGAGGAAGACGACAGGGAAGAAGTGCAGCGGCGTGCGTGGTCGAGGAAGTGCCAAGGGTGGCAGCGCATGAGGAAAGGACAACATCCCTCAATGCCAACCCTCACCCTCCCTCCATGCGATGTTGTGGCCTTCTCTTCACTAGAGCCCTTCCACCCTCAAAGGAGTAATCGCTCGGCAGACCAAGATAGGCTCACCTAGAGGGAAGCATCACACTCCATCGTCGCGATGGCCGCCAAAGAGATAGATCTAAGAGGAAGAAGAGAAGGGGCTAGAGAAGGGATTAAGGATGTCATGTCCCCTAGGGGCTCACCTTTATAGCCTAGACGATGCGTCGTGAGCGGCTCCGAGCCCTCCGATCAGCCATCAACAGCTAGAAGGGGCCTTAGGGAACTAGTTAGGCGTCTCTTCAATCCCCATAGCGCACCTCAAGGCGGTTGCATAATGGTGGCCGTGTCGTAAAGGCAGAGTCAGGGGGGCCACTGACAATAAGTCAACCACCCACTCCACTTTCCACCACGCGTGCCGCCCACTTTGCACGTGCCTCCTCATGGGACTTGAGGGGATCCGACTCCCCTCGGGCCCACCGACCATCATCGATGGCCTAGATCCAGGCACACCGAGCATCATGGCTCCTCCACCAGATCTGCTCCACGTGGCCCTAATGTCCCATCTCCTAGACGAAGTGGGATGGCGTGTGAGTGCACGCCATAACTCCTCCGGCAGGCACGATGACCCAGACGCCATCAACCACCTGCGTAGGGCGTTAGCAGAAGGGATGTGACCAGAAGCCACCACTCCCGCTGACAGAGAGGCCCCACAATGGCCTAGGGGGCTGCACTGGCTCCCCAGGTGGAGTAACCTGACCCTCCGATCGACGGGCGCTCGGGCGACACACCCCCAAAACCAACCAACTCCCTAGAGTTGGGTTAGGAGTCGCTAAACAGCAAGCCCAACGAGGGCCCCTCTGAGCTCGGCACGCTCCTCGCACCCTGACCTATGGCCGTGAAAGGTTGGCCCCAGAAGGCCAATTCGAGAAGGTTGGACCAGCTACCAAAGCCTCTAGAAGGGCGTGGCACGCTGGTTGATTAGGTGGCCTTGAGCCAGAGCCTAGACGCTCTCAATCACCCGACCCACATAGGCTCTGACCACAATGGAGGGTGGCCCTAGGCTTAAAGTCTGAGGAGTCCTAGACGAGTCTTCTGAGCCCTCGCTTGAGCTTTAGACCTAAGGAACATAGGAAGAAAGAGAAGGGGTCAGCACCACTACCACTTGGCCTCGATAGCCAAGCGTCCCCCGTCATGCCAGGGGAAGGGCCCCACGTAGGGCATCGTACTCTCATCAGCGGAAGTCATCCCCACCAAGGAGGGTTCGATCACCAGAAGATTGAATTCAGCCCTTTGTCGCCATCATGCTAAGTGAGGCCACGAAGGGCTCGGGGGCTCCTAATGAGATCCTAACATATAGGTATGTCAAGCCTCAGGTCCAATAGTTCCCGACCGAAGAAGACCCCTTGATCGACCCCTCCAGGATCGCTTGGGGGCTCAAAGGCTATACCCATCGGGTACACTCGCATGCACCCTCTGGTGAAGAAACCCGGCCGAGCATGAATACGTCATGGCCTCCGCTCAGGGCTTGGGGGCTTACCCGAGCCTCAGGCTCCTGATGTACGACACACTCGAGCCTGGCCCTTGGCTCCTGCCCGGCCAATGACCCCAGCCAAGGCCCGAGCACAAGAAGACACGCCCCGAGCTACCAAGATCAAGCACAGGGCGTGACACAAGAAGACAAAGCTTCTCTATGGCTTCCAAGGGCTCGGGGGCTCTCGGGCCAACACATCAGCCCCTCGAGCCGGCCTCCTTCGCCACCAAGAAGACTCCAGAAGGCACACCTGGGAGAGGTCGGTTTAAGCCAACATAGCCTGACACTCAGCGTGTTAGAACAGATCAGTCGGACGACGCCCAAGGATTCTTCGGCTCCACGACACCGCCACGGTTCATAGCGCATCGCTGCAAGGCCCTCCTGGACTCCGGCGCATGTAGACCGAAGACTCATTCCCCCAAACCACCATGTACCCGACCTATCTCGTTATATAAGGGATAAGGTCGAATCTCAGAGGGGGGGAGGATCCAAAGACAGATCATTCCATTCCATCCATTGGTCTCTGCTCAGCACCAAGAGCAAGGCAACTTAGAGAGGGACACCGAGAGCTCCTCCACTGCATCCCATCGTCTTCCTCCTCTCCGACGAGGGGAAGGCTCCACCGGCGCAAGGCAACCTCAGGATTATCACCGAGCTAACCCTCTACCAAATCTCTCTCTCCCTCCTGTACACTATGTGGTAACCCTCCGATTTTGGGTGCTTTTGAGTATAAGGATCATCAGTTGCTGGATGTAGGGCACCGATTGGCCCGAATTAGGTTAAACCGTTGCGTCTTCTCTGTGATTCTTGTGTTCTTGAGTCCACCCGAGCTACCGGAGACCCATACTCTGACACTGACTCGAACAACAATGCTTACCGTGGTTCTGACCCCATGACACCTATCACTACCTGTAAGTCACATGAACTAAGCAAATCAAAAGGTCCAGATGCAAAGTGTGGTGATCACTCTGTCCATCAATGTAAGACATACTTGATAGAAGGAGAAAGTCTTCAAAAGTAGATTTGGATATTTGATTTCTCAGACAATACATTGTTACTTGCAACAAATCAACATCATCTTAAACTTATTTTGAGTACAAGTCTAGTCATATAGCTTGTATACGATAAATATGTATATGCCTTAACTAATTGGATTGATAAAGTTTGAGACTTCAAATAAAAATGCACCTTCCACTAAAATTATTCCAATCACAGCTGAGGTAGAACATTTATTTGTTCAAATATGGTAGAAGCATGTCATGTACTCCGGTGTGCTTTATTTACAGATGGGACAAAGATGAAATGGGATATCCTTCCTTCATATATCTATTTTTAGAGGGATACTCCCTCCGTCCTGTAATATAGTGCACTCTAGCATTCAAAAAATGTCCTCAAATATAATACATTTTAGAGAAAAAAAACAGTTTTGCATCCAATACTTTTCATTTATCAACTAATCACCATTAATCATGTTGATGATAGCGTCGGATTAGGAAATAAAATGAGGGTGCGTACGTCTTTTATGTTCTCTTAATTTATTTTAAAATTCCTAGAATGCACTATATTACAAGACAGAGGGAGTAGTAAACATACTGTTGTTAAATTAAAGAAACAGAGAAAAGAGAGAATCGGTAGCTCCTGTGGAATATCAATGTGGTTTCCTTGCATCTTTGCATGATAATGACAGCATGTGAGAAATTGCAGGATGATTATCACGGAGGTCGTATTTACCTTCGTGTCACAGCCACCGAATGGATCGTATAAGTTTCCAAAAATAACAGCAATTTCAGTTAAAATTTTTTTAGAGTGAACGATAAATAGCACCTATATATAGACGGAAGGCACAACAAACAAACGAAGTTTGCTTCCAAATAAAGGCACATTTGTTGCCTCCTCTTTGGTTGTCCGGAGAGGAGGAGGAGGAGGAGAAGGAGGCCGTTATCATTAGCCTGGTTGATAATATCGATCTATCTTTCTTGATTGAGTTCCTTTTCGTTCTTTTCCGATATGGTTCCTAGTGTATTAGTTCCATCTTACCAATTAGATGTTGAATCAGATGAAATGCAGAGATTTGTGTTCAATTTTATCATGCTATGACTTCTTGTTAATTGTAAATAAAAAAAAACATGCTCGCTTTCTCAATCCTATATTGATTTCGTCTTGGTGCATAATAACACCATTTGATGTATGAACTATATGGGCATTGGGCGATGTAGAGGTGTTCATCGGATTAAGGAATGTTTACATTAGAATTATTATGAGTCAGTATGTGTTGTATGATCCTAGGTAATGGAGAAATTAAATTTTATCCTTGAAAACAAATGTCTATTCAATATCTAATTGAACTCGATCAAACATGACAGTCTCCACTTATACAACAATTCACACTTGGAAAACTCTGCTCGTTTGCAAGAACTACTTATAAGTAATTAGCTATTTTTGTATTGACCAAATAATAGGGAGCGGACGACAAAATGCCACGCGGCGGAAAGCCCGCGGCTTCGTCGAAGCCGAACCCCTTCGACTCCGACTCGGACTCCGAGTCTAAGAATAAGCCGGCGGCGAAGAAGTCCGGGGCGTACCAGGCCCCCGCCGACGCCAAGAAGCGGTACAAGGACGGGTTCCGCGACTCGGGCGGGCTGGAGAACAAGTCGGTGCAGGAGCTGGAGCACTACGCCGCGTACAAGGCCGAGGAGACCACCGACGCGCTCGCCGGCTGCCTGCGCATCGCCGAGGACATCAAGCAGGACGCGTCCGACACGCTCATCACGCTGCACAAGCAGGGGGAGCAGATCAGCCGCACGCACGAGAAGGCCGTCGAGATCGACCAGGACCTCACCAAGAGCGAGTCGCTTCTCGGCAGCCTTGGAGGCTTCTTCTCCAAGCCATGGAAGCCCAAGAAAACGAGGCAGATCAAGGGACCGGCACAGGTGTCACGAGGTACCCTACCCTAGCTACCTACGACGACGATCGTGTCCTATACATCTACATACACTGGAACTGAAACAAACTGAATAATGAAATGAAACAGATGACTCCTTCAAGAAGAAGGCCAGCCGCATGGAGCAGAGGGACAAGCTCGGGCTGAGCCCGCGAGGGAAGCGCGATCCTCGCCACTACGCCGAGGCCACCGATGCCATGGACAAAGTCCAGGTTCGTGGCTGCATGCTCTGCTCACTGATACCAAGACGAAATCGATTGCGACCCGGCAGCTAGCTACTAAGCCATGTTAATTTGTGAATCTTGCAGATCGAGAAGAAGAAGCAGGACGACGCCCTCGATGACCTCAGCGACGTGCTGGGCCAGCTCAAGGGCATGGCCGTCGACATGGGCTCCGAGCTTGACAGGTGAGCTTGTCGCCTCCTCCTTGATGGAGTTGCTGAACCAGATCGAGTAGCTCAATATTCTCGATCAGCAATCTTTGGATCTTGGATGGAAATGCTGCTTCTAGTACTGTCGAAGTAATTTGTTCTGCCCAACATTTCAGGCAAAACGAAGCGCTGGATAATCTGCAAGGCGACGTGGACGAGCTCAACTCCAGGGTGAAGGGAGCCAACCAACGTGCGCGCAAGCTGGTCGCCAAGTAGGCCGCCTCACACGTGGGAACGAAGGGGACCGGGGAGCTTGCATTTCTTGGGTTTCCATGGTCTGCATCACGAATCGCCCTCGAATTGCTCTCCATTACATAGAGAGCGTCTTTTTGTTCAACACAGATCAATGTTCTTTTTCCTTGTTGACCAATGTGTGTATGATCGTCACGAGCATATCAAGAGATTAAACCACCACTCCATTTAGGCCACAAAATGACTCACATGACTCCCAATAACAACTTTGATCATTAATTTTATTACATTAATTATATGTGTAAAAATATAGCAAGAATATTCTTTTGTGAAGCTACTTTAGGGAGAAATGGACTCGCATGAATTTTAAAGATCCAAATTAAGTCAGCACGCACATAGTAATTTCTAATAAAACTGAAATGGCACCGTGTGCACCTAAATCAAGTGTCCTGCAAAATTCGAGTTTTAGAATTAAAACAAGATAATGCCACACGTGCAAAAGATGATAGGGATGGATTCTTTGACCAGATACAAAGAACTTTAATTTACATGCATCACATAAAGCAAAAACATAAAAAAAAAATCTATCTATGCAAAAGTGTTTTATTTCACAAATAGATTGCCTACTTATTGAGCAACTCCAAGAGACTTGGTAAAATTAGATGCTAAATTACGAGATTTAGCTATTATGTAAAATAGAAAGCCCATCTAAAATGTAGTATTTTACAGCAGCCTAATTAAATTAGAAAACACAGATAGCAAGCAGAACTCGCTAGGGACATATGGCCAGCGAGAATGGTGGGATAGCCATCTGGGAAAAATAGAAAACAATATAGACAAGCTGTTAGAATGCTTTTTAAGAGCACAATAACTATAAATGGCTTCACAAATGCATTTACCCAATCTGCTGGAGCTGCTCTTGTAGAAAAAGGAAACAAACTCATACTCCATCTCTAGATATCTATGATGGTGAACAAGATGACCATCGGGACACTAGTAACAAATCCCAAGCAGAATAGTAAGATGGTACTGCATTGGCATCCTTTGAATACAAGGTCAATGCTAGATTGCAAGTAGCACATATGGTATGAATAAGAATAATTATGCTGCTAAAACATATAGTGAACATGTACATAACAACCCTCAAGATAGGATTCATGACAGCGAGGATTTAGCGTCTTTTTATGTGCATTTCTCTCTATAAATTGCAGGCACATCCATATTAGCGTCTTTTTTATGTTCCTTGAGACCCATGTCTCAGGTCTCCATGACAACGAGGATTTAGCTGCAGGGGGGACAACGTCATCATCATGTCAACAAAACGTGCATCAGTGCATGTTAAATCCTGAGCAAGCAGTGTAGTGTGAGATTTTGATCCCCTACACAGAATTAAGTTGTGGAATTTTCCGTTTCAGTTAAGATGTGAGGCATCGTTGGCATCACGTCATGTCCATAATGAAATCAGGCTTTTCATTGATTAAATATGTCAAAACAGTCTAAAGAAACAGCTAACTCTAACTGAGTGCTCGTCCGCGGTTCCACCCGAGTTCGAGTCGTCCCGGACATGGGATTAGACACCAAGGAAACAGGTACCGTGCACGCACAGATCTAATAATCAACACGGAGATTCGTGGATCAATAACGGCAAGATGAAAATGCAGTTCTATCACTTTCCAAAGCTCATCAGCCACTGAAAACTTGTTTTTTTTAAATAACATTTAACCCGTGTAGAAGAACCTACTTAGCTCTAGTTTCTCTTTTCTTGGATTTCTGTTGTCGTTTTGTCTACAGTTTTCTTATTCAAGACTTCAGAGCATGTGACAGGTTTTCTACTCCCTAGCACACTAGTATTAGGCCAGTGCACCACCTCCAGTTGTGACATTGTCTTCTGCTTCAACATAGGCCGAGCTGCAATTTTCTTACAAATAAATAAATCAATGTAAATAAAGAATGATCTGTTTCAAATTTTAACTTCCTTCAGAAAAAAAAAACTTATCAAGAAAAACATGTCGAAAACTTTTAGCTGGCAACAACCAATGCCATGTTTCAAATGGAAGTATTAGGGCCGATTCCTCCTGTAGCGCTTGTTCGGTTAGCTCTAATCCGAGGGGCTTGGAAGAAGATTGAGAGGATTTTTATCCCCTACAAATTAAATTCCTCCTCGATCGAAGATTGACCGAACATGCGTTTATAAATTCCTAAATACTCCTTGAGAGAAGTATAGGCAATTGCATAGACAAACAAGTGGGGTACATAAGACAAACAATGATGGCGTTGTTTAACACAACTTATTTCTCAACCCTTGGACATACTAAATAAAGTTGTGTCAAGTAGAGTAGGATTTTATCAATAAGAAGAATCCAATAATGAGTGAATTGAATAATCAAAAAAATGCTTTTTTATAAGTTTTTCACAAAAAAAGACTATATACACAATAACAAGTTGTGTCCAATAGGGAAATAGGTCAATATTTTTTCTTCCCTTAGAATCAAAGTTTAAACGTAAACGTTCACCACATGCACACACACTCATCTAGATGAACACAAGCATGCAATTCTACTGCTATAAACACGTCAAAATGAAATTGATAAAGTCACTACATCTTGCTTTGCCTTCCACAAAAGGAAGCGTCGTTAAAACTTATGGCGTGGCTAGCGCCCTAATGTCCGGACGCTACATTTGCCCCCTGCTGATATGCATGCTGCCTGCCTGTTGCTGCTACGCGGCTAGCATCGGACGCAACATCCACCATCCCATCCAGCTCTAACTCCGCGTTAATTGAACTGTTAATAATTAATCGAACAGCTAAGCTTCTCCCGTGACCGAGGGGGAAGAGCGAAGCGGCAAGGAGGCAGGAGGCTGGCAGCATGATGCGGAGGGCATGTGCGGCCACCAGCGTAGCCACGTAGGCCATAGGATGAGTCTCCTAGCAATAAAAATTTTGGGGGGGGGGGGGGGGGGGCAGAGATCGCGCTTGTAACCATAAAGTCATCGATTAGAACTGAAATAAAACAAAATATTTACTGCAACACGAATTATGTTTTTGTGCAACAAATTAAAACCTCAACTGCAACAATATAAGATTTTGCAACATTTGGGATGCAATAATGCTAGTTAGTCTCCTGCAACTGTAGAAAAATTCCTTGCGCAATAAGCCACCTTCAAGTCAAAAGTTAAGTTCAATATTCACGAAGAGCATGTGCAACATACCACTCAAATAAATAAATAAAATATTGGTGCAACAAACAGAAAAGAACTCTTGTAACATCTCACAATGAAACAAATGTTGCACGGATAAAAATGATGCAACATCTAAAAACAATAGTTGCAACATCACAATATCGCAGCCGCAACATCACGAAATAGCAAATGTCACACATCATAGTACAAACATGAAAAAAAATCAAAACTGCAACATCACAAATGACCAATCGACATTGAAAACCTCACATTGCAACATAAAAAATCTGTAGATGTACCGGTGGAAGGGGCGTGAGAAGCATGTCATTCTTGAAGATGCGATACACAAGGGAATCTCCATGAGTCGGGAATTCAGCTTCGCAGGAGATGCATTGCTGTCCGCCAGGGGAGAAGAAGGCTGACAAGCTGATGTGGTGTCGACTGCTAAGCTATGGTGGCTCTCACAATGCAATGACGGGAGGGCCAGGTTGACGATTCATGGGGCTTCTAGTGGCGGTGAGGCTAGGGGTGTGTGTTGTTGAAGCTCCTGTGAGCTGATTTTGTCGATCTCCACTAGCCATAGCCAATCGATGACGGATAACACGAGGAAGTTGTGGACATCATGGTGAAAAGCTCCAAGCTAGGATGAGAATGGAAAAAGTAGAAGAAAGAAGAAGCGCAGTCATGTGGATGAGGAGCCACGTCGCTAACAAAAGGAACAGGTGCGGACACGGGCCTCCTGTAGAACTGTCTGACGATTTGCGCTAGCAACCACAACATTACTATAAAACTTAAAATAAACCCAAAAAAACATAACCACCCAAGTCGATCTCTTGAACCAAATCTACAGGTATCTAACTAGCTTGTAGGATCGATTAAATTCTAAGAGAGTAGTAATAAAAAACTTTTAAAGTGTTTTTTGAATCTCGACGTAAAGAAAATGAGGTAAAAGGGAGTACAAACTAACCAAGATTAAACTAATCTCTTTTTGTAATCTTATATAATATATGGTCGTGAAAAATCATGAATCCCGTATCCCATAGTCGCTTTTTTTTTAATTTTAACACTTTTTAATAACTAATTTTAAATCTAACACTGCAAGTTTTTTTTTAAAACTAACACTTTTGGCGCGCCTATTGCCCTAGCGCGGCCAAATGCCTGAGGTCTGACGTGGCGACGACCGGTTTCGGTGACCGTTGACGTGGCAGCTCTTGCCGCTCCACCATGCATGGCGCGGCAGTGCCGCGCCCTGATCCGTGGCGTGGCAGAGCCGAATAAATATCGCGCCCAATCCTGCCTGCCCGAGCAGCAAGCCCGCCTGGCCGCCGCGCCCGCCGCCCGGCCGGCGGTACCTGAACGGTTTAATCCGAACGCGTCGCGCTGATAGTGGGAGTTATTTTAAGTATTGCTTGACGTAAAATCAATGGTAGATTTATTTCTGTCTTTTGTTGAATTTTTTTCATGGCCGAATAGAGAATTTGATAAGCCAATGATTTATTTTCCGTCTTTCATAATACGGTTAACCACCAATTTAACTAATCGATTATGAAAAATTGCCATTGCCATCGAGATACGCCGGGACTGTCGGTTCCTGAACTAGTTGGTACTTAATCTCACCGGCAGTGCTGCCGCGACGCAAAGAAACGAATATAAAACAGATAAATGAAGTCCGTGCGTAAGTTGACAAGCTGCCACATAACACTTTCATTGTTTTGACATAAGTTTGACATAACATAACCAAATAACTCCGCAAGTTTTGGACGCCAATATTCGTTTGACCTAACAAACTAAGACCCAGGAGTGTAAGGATCCCTCAGACGCCTCTGTCTCTTCGGATTTGTTGGCAACACATTGGGAGTGTAGCCAACGTCGGTATGATCGCGTCGACGGTGCGTATGGCTCATACCCTGCAAGTATATGATACGCATGATTACTTATAATTCTTTATGATCGTTAGTTCATGGAGCCTACGTATTTAAATAAACTATCTTTGATAGTACCTGTGAGGCTCCTTGGGTACCAAGCGGGGCACCACCTAGCTGAGACATGCCGATCTCGTGCTGCGGCCAATCATCCCACTGGTCGTGCTATCTGCGGAAGCCCGGGGGGTCGTCGTCATCGTCGTCCTCGGTTGCAGGGTCCTTCCCAGCGCTATGATGTGGTGGTGTATGAAGGGACCATGACGCCTAAGACGGGGGGTGAATTAGGTAACTTAAAATTCTAACTCTAAATTATGGTCTCTTTTTCTAACCCAAGCAAAACATATGCAATAGATAGACTATTTAGATGTGCAACTATGGTTTTGCTAGTGTGTTGCTATCTCTACTGCAAACGTAGTAAAGTAATCAATGTAAATGCGGAAGCTAAAAAGCAAGGTAGAGATATGTAAACTCCCGTCGACGACTTTGGTATTTTTATTGAGGTATCGAGAAGCGCGCAAGCTTCCCCCTAGTCCTTGTTGGAGCCCCTCGCAAGGAATCCCTCACAAGGGCCAAGCTCCCAGTCGGGTAACTCCGTGGATAGCCTCGAGCCTTCCCCACGCGCAAGTGGGTCTCCGACGTGCCTCTCGGCAAGCCTCTCCCGGATGCTCCCCGCCGTCTTCACTATCAAGCTTCTGGCCAAAACGCCACGGGTCTTGTTCCCTCCGGTACACGGTAGCGGCCACACCACAAACGCGGTTGGTGAGATCTCGCAAGACTTCAAGCCCCTCCGATGTAAACACTTGTGCTTGCAAGCACGGGGTGGCAAGAGGTATGAAAACCTCACTAAACACTAGGCATACACCTAGAGCAAGCGCATAAGCGGTGGTCTAATCAACCTAAGCACTTTGCAAAGCACTTATGCTAATCACCTAATAAAACACTAAGCACTGTGCATGTGGAGGTCACTAAAATGGTGTATCAACACCCTTGGTATGTTTCCTCAGCTCCACACACCTTAAATGGCCGGTTGGAGGTTGTATTTATAAGCCCCACTGAGAAAGTAGCCGTTGGGGTCGGATTCCCGCGAAACTGCTACTGACCAGACGCTGAATCGTCCTGACCGGATGCATCCGGTCGTCCCAACCGTTGAGCCAGCAAAACACTGATCGGACGCTAGACAGTGTCCGGTCGCCTGCCACCGGACGCGTCCGGTCGTAGATATGCCGCTCTGGAACCTTTCTGTACTCGATCGGATGCTGCGTTCCTGCGTCCGGTCGGTTGCCGCCAGCGTCGGGTCCTCGCGTCCGGTCGCTTATCTGCTGAGCCACCGGTCCAGCGTCTGGTTGCGCTTCCAGCGTCCGGTCGCCTCTACAAGCTCGTTTCTTCACGATCTTGCATACGGCTTGGTTCCTATCTTCATGCTTGGACTTTGCTTAATATCTTGGGTCTTTTCTTGTGCTCCTAAGGTCTTGCTTAAGGTGTTGATCATCGGATCATCACGTCGCCTTCGTCCAAGTCACGTCTTGCACCCTGTTGGACTACAAAACAAACACTTGCAAATTCATTAGTCCAATTTAGTTGTGTTGGTCATCAAACACCAAAATCCAAAGTAAAAGGGCCTAGGGTCCATTTTCCTTACAATCTCCCCCTTTTTGGTGATTGATGACAACACGACCAAAGCAAGCAAATAATAAGAATTTGGAAGTTAAAAACTACCTACTTGCTGGAATGCAATGCGAAGGGCAAGGTTATATGATACTAATTGACAGATACCAATTAAAACTTTACTTAAAAGCTTGTCTTGCCCTTGCAAATGTCCCCATGTGATATTATGGATTAAAGCCTAGCTTTCTAAAAAAAATTCTCCCATTACTTAGACTAACCCATAATTTACTTTCCTCCCTTTTTTAGACCATTACCACTTGTAGACATCAACTTGATGCTTGCCTTTGGTCCTTCAAATTCTCCTCCTTTGGCATCAAACACCGAAAAGGAAGACATTAGTAGCACAAGGAAGGGTCAAATTTTGTGATCCTTTGTGTAAAGAGAGAAATGGATCACAAAATTTGACTCTCATATTATATAGACTAAGCTCCCCCTAAATATATGCATATATATGGTAGAAAGCAAGGCATATGCATAATTGGCAATTTATTTTACAAGAGAGTTTAATCTATATAATGCATAGAGAAAGCATATAAATATGAAAAGAAAACAACATGATGATTCCAATTGAAGAATGATGCTTAACTCTGGGGACTCCAATTTCCTTACAATGAGACTACTACACATGTGATAGGTTAAAAAAAATGATACCATTTGAACAAGTGTTAGTCTCAAAGCATTCAAGTTGTAGATTAAGCTCCCCCTAAATTTGTGCACACAAGTGTTGAATACTTGTAAAACTTGTGCACATTGATTACAGTATCAAAATACCACTTGAAAGATGATATTTGGGAGAGATTATCTACAATTTGGACTTTGACACATATTAGATAATTAATTGTAAAACAAGCTATGTGCCGTGCTCCTAAACAATTTTAAACCATGTAGGTTTGCTCCAAGGGTTGATAATAAAACCGAGCAAGCCTACCATATGATATACCTATTGAATGCATGACAAAATATTTAAGCATGTAAATGCAAACATTAGGCTTGAAAGACAACTAGATGCTTTAAAAGTATACCAATTAAAATGAATACTAATTGAAGGTAATGACATCTAGTTGCCTAACATGGGAAGGGGAATTTGGGTCCATAGTATTCACTAACCCACTTGGCAATGATTTAGTCCATCATGATGCACCCCATGAAATGCACCCACCCTTTGCCAAGTCTCCAAATTCCCCGATGTCCGATGGACTTCTCACTTCCCTTTTGGGATCCAAACCTTCTTGGTGCTCTTCATATTTGAAATGATTTCCTTTGGCACCCAAAAGCGTTTGACCCCATTGTTGGCTTGCTTGTTCACCTTGATGGCCACCACCTTGTCATTTTTCTTCTTCTTCAAGAGATAAGATGTGGAGGTCTTCTTATCCACCATGTTGGTGTAGGTGTTGGAGAACTTGCTTGTTTGCTTTTTCCCCTTCTTTGCTCCTCCCCCATTCTTCACCTTGCACTCATAGGACTTGTGGCCTTCCTTGTGGCACACGTAGCAAACCACGGTTTGTCCTTCATCAAGCTTCTTCACACCCTTGATGGTGTTATCTTGATGAAGTTGAGCTTGCTTCGCCTTGCCTTTTACTTGAGTCAAGTCCTTCGTGAGGCGAGCTACTTCTTGCTTAAGTTCCTCATTTTCCTTTGCAACCTCTTATGTGCATGTATCTATAATAACTTTCTCAACACAAACTTGGTTGCACAAAGGTGAGTCTAAACATAAACCATTGCAAGAAGTAGAGGCATCCCTTTTAATGATAGAACTTTTCTTTTTAGGTGCTTTGGTGGGGGTATTTTTGATGGCTTCAAGATTAGCAACTTTCTTAGTTAGTTCATCACAATGTTTGCACATGATTTCCAATTTAGCAAGCAAACTTTGATAATCATTTTGTGAGCTAGCTAACTTTTCTTTTAATTTTTCATTTTTCTTTTCAAGTTGCTTATCATTGATTGTGCATTTATTTGTTGTTGCACTAGCCTCAAGTTGCTCAATTTTAGTAGATAGTTCAACATTGAGATTTGCAAAGTTTTCATATTGTTCAAGCAAATTCTTGTATGCTTCTTGTGAACTACCTAGCTCTTCTTTTAAATTTTTGAGCTTCTTTTGTTGACTAGTGCAAACTTTAGCATATTTACGATTTTGTTGCACAATTGTATTATAAGAAGGCAAATCATCATCACTATCGCTCTCACTAGAGGATGAGCTTTCATTACCTCATGCCATAAGGCACACACGAGAAGAGCTTGATGATGAGTGCTTGCGCCCTCGCCTCTTGTGATGATCTTCTTCACTTGAAGAATCATCCCATGACCTTATTGATGTGAGGGCTTTGTTCTTGCACGCCTTCTTCTTTGCCTTAGGTGTGGGCTTGTTTGGACAAACTTCCACAAAGTGCTCCAACTCGCCGCATCCATAGCATCCTCTCTTTCTTTGCTTGTTTCTTTGATTAGTGAAAACGAGGTCTTGAATTTGGATGGGCACACCCTTGACATTGAGCCTTTGGATCATCTTCTCCACCTTTTTGATAAGTTTGATTGATTCTTCATCAAGGTCGGAGGTGGAGGAGGAAGATTGATCATCATCACTTGATTCTTGTTCATCATCATCATCATCATCATCATCCTCATCTTCTTCTTCACTTGAGGAGCTTGAGCTTGAGCTTGACTCAACTTTCTTGCCCTTCATCTTTTTCTTCTCGCTACAAGCGAGAGCTTTGCCTTTGCTTGATGAAGATGCTTCTCCTTGACCCATCTTACGTGACATTTCAAATGCCACTAGCTTGCCAATAACAATGCCTGGGGTCATGGTGCTCAAGTTCTCCATGTTGTGAAGAATGGTGATGATGCTTGCATATTTCTTTTGTGGTAGAACGGAGATGATCTTCCTCACGATGTCTGCATCATCTAGCTTTAACAATCCTATTGAATAGAGCTCATTGATAATTAGATTCAATCGAGAATACATATCACGAACAAGCTCATCATCATTCATAGCAAAGGAATCATAATTTTGCTTAGCTAGACCATGTTTTTGCTCACGGACATTACTTGTGCCGTCATGGAGCTCTTAGAATTTTAACCAAATTTCATGTGCCATATTTAAGGTGAACACTTGGTTAAACACATCCATGCTAAATGATTTAAACAAGCAATTCTTAGCTATAGCATTAAAATGCATTTCTTTTTCGTCACTCTTTGTGGGCTTTTCGGGATTCTTAATGGGTTTCATCCCGTCACAAGTGACTCTCCATACACCTAAATCAACCGCCTCAAGGTGGCAAGCCATTCTAGCCTTATAGTAGAGGAAGTTAGTGCCATCAAATTGAGGAGGCCTAGCGGTATCCATCCCAACCACTTTACAATAGCGTTGGCTCAATGGCGGTTAAGCCAAAGGTCCAAATGTGAGCCAACCTGCTCTGATACCAATTGAAGGGACCGTGACGCCTAAGAGAGGGGTGAATTAGGTAACTTAAAATTCTAACTCTAAATTATGGCCTCTTTTTCTAACCCAAGCAAAACCTATGCAATAGATAGACTATCTAGATGTGCAACTATGGTTTTGCTAGTGTGTTGCTATCTCTACCACAAACATAGTAAAGTAATCAATGTAAATGCAGAAGCTAAAAAGCAAGGTAGAGATATGCAAACTCTCATCGACGACTTTGGTATTTTTACCAAGGTATCGAGAAGCGCGCAAGCTTCCCCCTAGTCCTCGTTGGAGCCCCTCGCAAGGAATCCCTCACAAGGGCCAAGCTCCTGGTCGGGTAACTCTGTGGATAGCCTCGGGCCTTCCCCACATGCAAGTGGGTCTCCGACGTGCCTCTCGGCAAGCCTCTCCTAAATGCTCCCCGCCGTCTTCACTATCAAGCTTCTGGCCGAAATGTCGCGGGCCTTGTTCCCTCCGGTACACGGTGGCGGCCACACCACAAACGCGGTTGGTGTGATCTCGCAAGACTTCAAGCCCCTCCGATGTACATCACTTGTGCTCGCAAGCACGGGGTGGCAAGAGGTATGAAAACCTCACTAAACACTAAGCATACACCTAGAGCAAGCGCATAAGCGGTGGTCTAATCAACCTAAGCACTTCACAAAGCACTTATGCTAATCACCTAATAAAACACTAAGCACTGTGCATGTGGAGATCACTAAAATGGTGTATCAACACCCTTGGTATGTTTCCTCAGCTCCACACACCTCAAATGGCCAGTTGGGGGTTGTATTTATAAGCCCCACTGAGAAAGTACCCGTTGGGGTCGGATTCCCGCAAAACTGCTACTGACCGGACGCTGAATCATCCTGACCGGACACGTCCGGTCGTCCCGACCATTGAGCCGGCAAAACATTGATCGGACGCTGGACAGCGTCCGGTCGCCTACCACCGGATGCGTTCGGTCGCTGATATGCCACTCTGGAACCTTTCTGTACTCGATCGGATGCTGCGTTCCTACGTTTGGTCGGTTGCCACCAGCATCCGTTCCTCGTGTCCGGTCGCTTGTCTGCCGAGCCACCGGTCCAGCGTCCGGTCATGCTTCTAGCGTCTGGTCCAGCGCCCGGTCGCCTCTGTGAGCTCATTTCTTCACGATCTTGCGTACGGCTTGGTTCCTATCTTCATGCTTAGACTTTGCTTGATATCTTGAGTCTTTTCTTGTGCTCCTAAGGTCTTGCTTAAGGTGTTGATCATCAGATCATCACGTCGCCTTCATCCAAGTCACGTCTTGCACCCTGTTGGACTACAAAACAAACACTTGCAAATTCATTAGTCCAATTTGGTTGTGTTGGTCATTAAATACCAAAATCCAAAGTAAATGGGCCTAGGGTCCATTTTCTTACAGTGTACGCACCACGGAAGTGGCACCTGTCATCTGCTGAGAAGAGCCAGCTAGTGTCCTCAAAGAGGCTGAAGACGTGCCACCCGACTACGCCAGGAGTGGCGGTTCCTCATAAGGAGTGTCCATGCAGCTCAGCTTCTGAGCTAGCTTCCTGCAGCTCTTCTTCATCTTCTGCATAAATAGGCGTTAAAGTTAGTGCATTACCCAAACGCATATACACTAAAGAAACATTTTTGGAACGGACAAGTTTATGTTACCTCCACAAAAGCCATGAGAACGCCTGGCCCCTGACCTCTAGACTCATGAAGCCGGAATGCTGCTTCGTTGGATAGCCTTGACAATTGTGTCACCTAGGTACAAAAATGCGGTTGGACAGTTTTAGTACACATACTTAATACCAAAAGGATAACAAATTGTACCATTCAAGTATATTACCATGTATCTTTGAAGCGGGGTTCTCTCCAGCTATGTGTCCTCCCTAGTGGTAACGTCATACACATCTTCGATGATATTTTCCTCCGAGTCCTCATCAATCGCCACGTTAGTGTATGGGGGCTTAATATGTGTCCGCGTAGACTTGTGAAGCCACCGCAGGTACTCGTCGAAGGTGTGCTGGTCATGTGGAGGACCCACATGGACCAGATGTCGTACCCTATTCTACCACAAATGGATGCGCGAGCTGTGTGTCATGCGTCAATCCTTGGTCTTGTACCTCTTCCTGCGGTCATACCTGCAACAAAACGATGTTAGTTGTACCACACATCTCTGGATTGTAGCATTGTTATTAATCGATAATGCACCTGTAAGAAAAATGGACCCTAGGCCCATTTACTTTGGATTTTGATGTTTGATGACCAACACAACCAAATTGGACTAATGAATTTGCAAGTGTTTGTTTTGTAGTCCAACAGGGTGCAAGATGTGACTTGGACAAAGGCGACATGATGATCCGATGATCAACACCTTAAGCAAGACCTTAGGAGCACAAGAAAAGACCCAAGATATCAAGCAAAGTCCAAGCATGAAGATAGGAACCAAGCCGTATGCAAGATCATGAAGAAATGAGCTCGCAGAGGCGACCAGACGCTGGACCAGACGCTGGAAGCATGACCGGATGCTGGACCGGTGGCTCGGTAGACAGGCGACCGGACGCAAGGACCGAACGCTGGTGGCAACCGATCGGACGCAGGAACGCAGCGTCCGATCGATTACAGTAAGGTTCCAGAGCGGCACATCTGCGACCGGACGTGTCCGGTGGCAGGCAACTGGACGCTGGCCAACGTCCGATCAGCATATTGCCGGCTCAACGGTTGGGACAACCGGACGCGTCCGGTCAGGACGATTCAGCGTCCGGTCAGTAGCAGTTTTGCGGGAATTCGACCTCAACAACTACTTTCTCAGTGGGGCTTATAAATACAACCCCCAACCAGCCATTTGATATGTGTGGAGCTAAGGAAACATACCAAGGGTGTTGATACACCATCTTAGTGATCTCCACATGCATAGTGCTTAGTGTTTTATTAGGTGATTAGCATAAGTGCTTTGCGAAGTGCTTAGGTTGATTAGACCACCGCTTATGCGCTTGCTCTAGGTTTATGCATAGTGTTTAGTGAGGTTTGCATACCTCTTGCCACCCCATGCTTGCGAGCACAAGTGTTGTACATCGGAGGGGCTTGAAGTCTTGCGAGATCACACCAACCGCGTTTGTGGTGTGGCCGCCACCATGTACCGGAGGGAACAAGGCCCGCGGCGTTTCGGCCGGAAGCTTGATAGTGAAGACAGCGGGGAGCATCTGGGAGAGGCTTGCCGAGAGGCACATCGGAGACCCACTTGCACGTGGGGAAGGCCTGAGACTATCCATGGAGTTACCCGACCGGGAGCTTGGCCCTTGCGAGGGATTCCTTGCGAGGGGCTCCAACGAGGACTAGGGGAAGCTTGCGCGCTTCTCGATACCTCGGTAAAAATACCGGAGTCATTGACGGGAGTTTGCATATCTCTACCTTGCTCTTTAGCTTCTGCATTTACATTGTTTACTTTACTACGTTCGCGGTAGAGATAGCTATACACTAGCAAAACCATAGTTGCACATCTAGATAGTTTATTTATTGCATAGGTTTTGCTAGGGTTAGAAAAAGAGCTATAGCTTTGGAGTTAGAATTTTTAAGTTGCCTAATTCACCCCCCCCCCCCTCTTAGGCGTCACGGTCCCTTCAATTGGTATCAAAGCCGGTTGACTCATATTTGGACCTTTGGCTTAACCGTCGTTGAGCCGATGCTATTGTAGAGTGATTGGGATAGATACCGCTAGGCCTCCATAATTTGACGGCACTAACTTCCCATACTATAAAGCTAGAATGGCTTGCCACCTTGAGGCGGTTGATTTGGCTGTATGCAGAGTCACTCGTGACGGGATGAAACCCATCAAGAATCCCGAAAAACCCACAAAGAGTGACGAAAAAGAAATGCATTTTAATACTAGAGCTAAGAATTGCTTGTTTGAATCATTTAGCATGGATGTGTTTAACCAAGTGTTCACCTTAAATACGGCACATGAAATTTGGTTAAAACTCCAAGAGCTCCATGACGACACAAGTAATGTCCGTGAGCAAAAACATTGTCTAGCCAAGCAAAATTATGATTCCTTTGCTATGAATGATGATGAGCTTGTTCGTGATATGTATTCTCGATTGAATCTAATCATCAATAAGCTCCATTCAATAGGATTATTAAAGCTAGATGATGCGGACATAGTGAGGAAGATCATCTCCGTTCTACCATAAAAGAAATATACAAGCATCATCACCATCCTTCACAACATGGAGAACTTGAGCACCATGACCCCGGGCATTGTCATTGGAAAGCTAGTGGCATTTGAAATGTCACATAAGATGGGTCAAGGAGAAGCATCTTCATCAAGCTAAGGCAAAGCTCTCGCTTGTAGCGAGAAGAAGAAGATGAAGGGCAAGAAAGTTGAGTCAAGCTCAAGCTCAAGCTCCTCAAGTGAAGAAGAAGATGATGATGAAGATTCAAGTGATGATGATAAATCTTCCTCCTCCACCTCCGACCTTGATGAAGAATCAATCAAATTAATCAACAAGGTGGAGAAGATGATCCAAAGGCTCAATGTCAAGGGTGTGCCCATCCAAATTCAAGACCTCGTTTTCACTAATCAAAGAAACGAGCAAAGAAAGAGAGGATGCTATGGATGCGGCGAGTTGGGGCACTTTGTGGAAGTTTGTCCAAACAAGCCCACACCCAAGACAAAGAAGAAGGCATGCAAGAACAAAGCCCTCACAACAATAAGGTCATGGGATGATTCTTCAAGTGAAGAAGAAAACCATCACAAGAGGCGAGGTCACAAGCACTCATCATCAAGCTCTTCTCATGTGTGCCTTATGGCACAAGGTAACGAAAGCACGTCCTCTAGTGAGAGTGATAGTGATGATGATTTGCCTTCTTACAATACAATTGTACAACAAAATCTTAAATATGCTAAAGTTTGCACTAGTCAACAAAAGAAGCTCAAAATTTTAAAAGAAGAGCTAGGTAGTTCACAAGAAGCATACAAGAATTTGCTTGAACAATATGAAAACTTTGCAAATCTCAATGTTGAACTATCTACTAAAATTGAGCAACTTGAGGCTAGTGCAACAACAAGTGCATGCACAATTAATGATAAGCAACTTGAAAAGAAAAATTAAAAATTAAAAGAAAAGTTAGCTAGCTTACAAAATGATTATCAAAGTTTGCTTGCTAAAATGGAAATCATGTGCAAACATTGTGATGAGCTAACAAATAAAGTTGCTAATCTTAAGGCCGTCAAAAATACCCCCACCAAGGCATCTAAAAGAAATGACATAATTAAAAAGGATGCATCTACCTCTTGCAATGATTTATGTTTAGACTCACCTTTGTGCAACCAAGCTTGTGTTGAGAAAGTGATTGTAGATACATGCACACAAGAGGTTGCAAAAGAAAATGAGCAACTCAAGCAAGAAGTAGCTCGCCTCACCAAGGACTTGACTCAAGTGAAAGGCAAGGCGAAGCAAACCCAACTTCATCAAGATAACACCGTCAAGGGAGTGAAGAAGCTTGATGAAGGACAAACCGTGGTTTGCTACGTGTGCCACAAAAAAGGCCACAAGTCCTATGAGTGCAAGGTGAAGAATGGGGGAGGAGCAAAGAAGAAGGAGAAAAAGCAAACAAGCAAGCTCTCCAACACCTACACCAACAAGGTGGACAAGAAGGCCTCCACACCTTATCTCTTAAAGAAGAAAAATGACAAGGTGGTGGCCATCAAGGTGAACAAGCAAGCCAACAATGGGGTCAAACGCTTTTGGGTGCCAAAGGAAATCATTTCCAACATAAAGAGCACCAAGAAGGTTTGGATCCCAAAAGGGAAGTAAGAAGTTCGTCAGACTTCGGGGAATTTGGAGACTTGGCAAAGTTTGGGTGCATTACATGGGGTGCATCATGATGGACAAAGTCATTGCCAAGTAGGTTAGTGAATACTATGGACTCAAATTCCCCTTCCCATGTTAGGTAACTAGATGTCATTACTTTCAATTTGTATTTGTTTCAATTGGTATTGTCTTTCAATTGGTATACTTTTAAAGCATCTAGTTATTTTTTATGCCTAATGTTTGCATTTACATGCTTAAATATTTTGTCATGCATTCAATAGGTATATCATATGGTATGCTTTCTTGGTTTCATTATCAACCCTTGGAGCAAACCTACATGGTTTAAAATTGTTTAGGAGCACGGCACATAGCTTGTTTTACAATTAACTATCAAATAAGTGCCAAAGTCCAAATTGTGGATAATCTCTCCCAAATATCATCTTTCAAGTGGTATTTTGTTTCTTAAATCAATGTGCACAAATGGTACAAGTATTCAACACTTGTGTGCACATATTTAGGGGGAGTAATTCTACAACTTGGATGCGTTGAGACTATCACTTGTTCAAATGGTATCAATGTTTCAAACCTATCACATGTGTAGTAGTCTCATTGTAAGGAAATTGGAGTCCCCGGAGTTAAGCATCATTCTTCAATTGGCATCATCATGTTGATTTCATTTCTTTTTTATATGCTTTCTCCATGCATTATATAGATTAAACTCTCTTGTCAAATAAATTGCTAATTATGCATATGCCTTGCTTTCTACCATATGTATGCATATATTGAGGGGGAGCTTAGTCTATATAATGTGAGAGTCAAATTTTATGATCCATTTCACTCTTTATACAACGGACCATGAAATTTGACCCTCCCTTGTGCCACTAATGTCTTCCTTTTTGGTGTTTGATGCCAAAGGGGGAGAATTTGAAGGACCAAAGGCAAGCATCAAGTTGATGTATACAAGTGGTAATGGTCCGAGAAAGGGAGGAAAGTGAATTATGGATTAATCTAAGTAATGGGAGAATTTTTTTAGAAAGCTAGGCCTTAATCCATAATATCATATGGGGACATTCGTAAGGGCAAGAAGGTCTTCAATTGGTATCTAAGTAGTATCTTCTAGCATAATATAACATTGCCCTTTGCATTGCATCCTAGCAAGTAGGTAGTTTTTAAATTTTCAAAATTTTATTATTTGCGTGCTTTGGTCGTGTTGTCATCAATCACCAAAAAGGTAGAGATTATAAGAAAAATGGACCCTAGACCTATTTACTTCGGATTTTGATGTTTGATGACCAACACAACCAAATTGGACTAATGAATTTACAAGTGTTTGTTTTGTAGTCCAACAGGGTGCAAGACGTGACTTGGACGAAGGCGACGTGATGATCCGATGATCAACACCTTAAGCAAGATCTTAGGAGCACAAGAAAAGACCCAAGATATCAAGCAAAGTCCAAGCATGAAGATAGGAACCAAGCCGTACACAAGATCACGAAGAAACGAGCTCGCAGAGGCGACCGGACGCTGGACCGGACGCTGGAAGCGCGACCGGACGCTGGACCGGTGGCTCGGCAGACAGGCGACCAGACGCAAGGACCGGACGCTGGCGGCAACCGACCGGACGTAGGAACGCAGCGTCCGATCGATTACAGTAAGGTTCCAGAGCGGCACATCTGCGACCAGACGCGTCTGGTGGCAGGCGACTGGACGCTGGCCAGCGTCCGATCAGCATATTGCCGGCTCAACGGTCGGGACGACCGGACGCATCCGGTCAGGACGATTCAGCGTCCGGTCAGTAGCAGTTTCGCGGGAATTCGACCCCAACGGCTACTTTCTCAGTGGGGCTTATAAATACAACCCCCAACCGGCCATTTGATATGTGTGGAGCTAAGGAAACATACTAAGGGTGTTGATACACCATCTTAGTGATCTCCATATGCATAGTGCTTAGTGTTTTATTAGGTGATTAGCATAAGTGCTTTGCGAAGTGCTTAGGTTGATTAGACCACCGCTTATGCGCTTGCTCTAGGTTTATGCCTAGTGTTTAGTGAGGTTTGCATACCTCTTGTCACCCCGTGCTTGCAAGCTCAAGTGTTGTACATCGGAGGGGCTTGAAGTCTTGTGAGATCACACCAACCGCGTTTGTGGTGTGGCCGCCACCGTGTACCGGAGGGAACAAGGCTCGCGGCGTTTCGGCCAGAAGCTTGATAGTGAAGACGGCGGGGAGCATCCGGGAGAGGCTTGCCGAGAGGCACATCGGAGACCCACTTGCGCGTGGGGAAGGCCCGAGGCTATCCACGGAGTTACCCGACCGGGAGCTTAGCTCTTGCGAGGGATTCCTTGCGAGGGGCTCCAACGAGGACTAGGGGGAAGCTTGCGCGCTTCTCGATACATCGATAAAAATACCGGAGTCATTGACAGGAGTTTGCATATCTCTACCTTGCTCTTTAGCTTCCGCATTTACATTGTTTACTTTACTACGTTCGCGGTAGAGATAGCTATACACTAGCAAAACCATAGTTGCACATCTAGATAGTTTATTTATTGCATAGGTTTTGCTAGGGTTAGAAAAAGAGGCCATAGTTTTGGAGTTAGAATTTTTAAGTTGCCTAATTCACCCCCCCCCCCTCTTAGGCGTCACGGTCCCTTCAGCACCCGTGCAATTCTTGGTTGGTGGAGTAAAGCGGTGGTGGGCAGCCTGTCATTCTCCCAAACTGTCTGCAGACCCAGATGGGCAAGTGAATCTCGACCACATGGAAGAAAATAAGAGGGATGTCGCAGCGATACTCGTTTGACTCATCTCTAGTGACAGGACTGAGATAGTACTGGAGCTCTGGAGCATCCCAAGGACACCAATGCACCTGAATTTTGTAATTGAGTTAGGTTGTGATATAATGTACATCGAACAAGACACATGTATGATAGTAAAGAGAGCGTAACCTGGTGCTGTGTCAGGACGTCGAGACCGTCCGTGTACTCCCTGTACTTGTGCCTCGCATTCCCTCTAACTAACTCTGCTTCCGTCTAGATATACAGAGCTGTAGGGAGTGTATTCTGCCCGTTCCATTGCTGCATTGAACACGATAATAAATTAGCCATTAATGATGAATTCATATGTAACTGCCTCCAAAAATATAGTGAACCAAAGTACTTACCAGTAAACTATTATTAAGGGGGCCTCCCAACAGGCCATTATTCCCAACACCACACCTGGAGTAGGTACGAGCAACCCCCAAGGTTCGCATATCCTGAGGTGCGGCGACAGGCAACGCATAGCTATCGATACGTCCATGCTAGGACTGCGCTGCCCTAGCTGTACGTCGCTATATTCTCCCATGGCTGTCGTAGTATGTCAAGGAACATCCAGCTGATCGTGTTGCCTGAGGCGTCTGGGAAGAAGAAAGCACCAAGAAAGTGCCACAGCCACACACGAGCGAACCTGTCGATCAAAGCCTCCTCAGCCTGTGGGTCCAAGTAATCAAAGCGCTCCGTGATCCAGGACGACGAAACCTCGAAACTTTTTCTGAAATTGACCAAAGAAAATGAGACCCTATGGCTGCAGGAAAGCAATGCAAATATTAAATAGGCTTGAATTACTCACTTATTTTTCTTGGAAGCATCGTCGTCCGGTGGAAGAAAGCCAGTAAACTGAGCCACCAGCTCCCTCCACTGATCGTTGTCAACTATCTCTGTCACTAGAAATCCCCCCAACCGAAGGTCTAAAATAGCCTTCACGTCCTGCAACGTCAAGGTCATCTCACCACAAGGTAGGTGGAACGTGTGGGTCTTAGGCCTCCACCTATTATAAGAATAGAACGATTGTTAGTTGCCTCAAATTTGTTAGAAGAAAGTTTACGTACAAAGAATACACTCACACCTGTCTACAGCTGCAGTAAGTAGTGCTGGGTCAAGGGGCGGAAGACTGTGGTTGACAACATGGACAAGCTCGAGGAAGCCGGCACGCCGTATGTACGACGCATAACGCTCGTCCCACTGGTGTGCCTTGGTGTGCGTGCGGGGCCTCAAAGGAGGCAACGACACCTCTGCGTCATTGTCACTCATGATGTGTGCTCGGTGCTGATCGTCGTACTCCACCTCAAGAATGGGGTACAACGGGTGCCGCGTGGGAGGAGCTATCCTGTTACGAATTGATAAACAAAGCGTTAGAGTATTCAAATTAACAAAATTTAAATTAACATTAGTAAGTTCACAAACAAATCACTAACCTAACTATCCTAAATCCCTAAACCCAAAATCCTAACTATACTAGATAATAAATACATAATCAATCCCTAACATACCTAAACTCTTTTGGGTTTAGAGTAAACTAGTATCTATACCCAAAATCCATAACTAAATAACTAAACTAAATAATAAATACATAAACAATCCCTAAACCCAAAATCCTAACTATACTAGAACACACAACCTCAAACCTACGTAAATCATAAACAAATTCACTAACCTAACTATCAAAAATCAATACCAATCACAAAACCCTAACTATCCTAAATCGCTAATTATCCTAAATCAATAATAATCAAAAAATTATGAAATCAACCCTAACTATCCTAAATTACTAACTATCCTAAATCACTAATTATCCTAAATCAATAATAATAATAATAAATGAAATCAACCCTAACTATCCTAAATTACTATCATAAATCACTAATTATCCTAAATCAATAATAAGCAAAAAAAAAAATAAAATCGAGATGAGGTACCTTAGGAGCGGGCGGCCTTGACACGCCGGCGTTCGTGGCGCGGTCGGCGCGGGCGCTGCGCGGCGGGAGTGGCCGGGCGCGGCATGGTCGGGCGGGCGAGGCTGGGCGGGCGCTGGCGCCGGGCGGCGGCTGGCTGCGTTGACAGCGGTGCGGGCGCTGGCGGCAGGCGGGCGGGCAGGGTGCGTGCGGGCAGGCGGCAGGGTGCGCGGTATTTATATGGCTCTGCGGCGCCATAGATCAGGGCGCGGCACTGCCATGCCAAGGTCGGTGGCGCGGCAAGAGCTGCCACGTCAACGGTCACCGAAACCAGTCGTCGCCACGTCAGACCTCTGCCGCGCCACCATGCATGGCGCGGCACAGGCATTTGGCCGCGCCAGGGCAATAGGCGTGACAAAAATTGTTAGTTTTTAAAAAAAAACTTACAGTGATAAAAAAAAGTGTTAAAATTAAAAAAAAAATCCACATGGCTCGGTCGTCTTCTCAGATCGTACATGGGTTTGGTAGGACAACGTTACAGGAGCAGAGCCGCACATGGTCAGGTCTTGACAGATCTTAGTGTCAATGCTCCTTGAGATCCATGTCCCAAATCTCCATGACAAAGAGGATATATACCTGCAGACGGACAAACCCCTCAAGTAAAACAAAACATTCATACAGCAGTAGTTGCAGCGGATGGCCAGATCTTGATCCGGTTTATTTAATTAATCCATTAATTTTCCGTTGTCATCAGAAATGTGCGTCATCGTGCAGTCCACGTTGCGTCCATGATCAGGTCAGCCCCCTGGTTAATTAATTTATCTGATCAATCGAAAGAAACGGGTGGCCTGCAGTCCTGATAAAGCTTGATCCAGTTGCGATGAGGAAGCAGCTTCAGAGGCGGATCAGCAGCAGCAAAAACAATTTAACAAACTGCAGCGCTCAGTTTTCAAAACCCTAGCCAATTCATCTATATGCTTGGAAAACTTAAATTTTGGATCCCTAATCCGAGTATAAGCTACTTCGTACCTTCATATGCCTCCTGTTTGTTTATAGATTCTCTCCATTTTAAAATGTAAGTCGAACATCCTAAACTTTGATTATTAATTAGTATTTCCTCCATTTCAAAATATAAGATATTTTTAGCTTTTCTAGATATGTCGCTTTTGCTATATACTTAGATATATAATGTCTAGATACATAACAAAAATAATGTATCTAGAAAAATCAAAATGCCTTATAATTTAAAAAAGAGTACAGGTGTGTATGTATGCCTGCTTGGTGCTTGCTAGCACATAAGATGCAACAATAGATTCATTGGTAATACTTTTAAGTTGGTAAATATTTTGTCCAAGAAATTCATGGTCAATTACACTCAAATCCTAATTCACGAATATTCTCAATCAGACTTTCAAGGCATAAGATCCCTGGCACACTATCTAGCACCACCTCTAATTGTGAAAGTATGTTCTATTTCAGTGAATTGCCAGTGCTCCTGACATTTTTTAGCCAATAAAGAAGCAAGCAACAGCGTCATATTTCAATTTTGTAAATAAAAAAAAAAAAAAAAAAAAAAAAACTATGTCAACCTTAAATCAGCCACATGTAACCAGCTAAACCACCAAAGCAACGTTTTGAATGGGCAAACAGGGATTCAAATCCTTAATGAGTTCATAACTACTCATTGAGCAATCTCGTTGAAAAAACGGTACACAATTCTTCAGATTTAAGCTTTTAATAGCATGCTGTAGTTAAGGAATGATAACTTAAAACAGCAGCAAGTCTATGAAGCATCAGCAAACCCAGCAAGTAATATGACTGTAGAAAACTAGTAAGAGACAAGTCTGATAATGGCTGCTTCAAAATCTCAACACAGCCTCTGTAACAAGGGCATACAACTAATGTTCATGATCAGGCATGACATCCAAAACTATTAGCATACAGTTTCTCCAAATCTTAACACAAAGAAATACTAAGTAGCAACATTAGTTTCTCCAAACCTTATAACAGATTGAAATAAGTAGCAACTTGGAAGATGGAAGCTATACGTATCTCCAACATTAATCACGTGTGTGAATATACTAATAGAGAAACCGCAATTTCATTACCTCTACTACCTAAATCATAACAGTGAAGTAAATGTCTAGCAGCAGAAAGAATAAAATCAAACACCATAAGAAAACGTTCAACATAAATTATTCTTCAGAATAAAAAATGCTTAGAACTGTAGAAGCACTCCTACAATTAGCAACCTCTGTAACATCTTAATGGATGAAATATTCAATGAGTCACACATATGAAGAATTGTATAAATTAACATTTACAAGTAACCATGACAACATCACACGTTAGACCATTGGAAGAAACCATAGCATGCTTCCAAATATTAGGTTGAATGTCTGAATAAAAGAAGAATATATATTTATATACAGCAGCGATTCATCAATCTATGAGAAGTACAAAACGCAGCAAAACATAGTAACAAGAGGCTGTCACATGCTATGGTTATTTCCTCCTTTAACTTGCACTTTAGGGTTTAGAAATTGATGCTGGAGACAAACAAGATGATGTGTTGACTTAACAAAACCAGTGGCACTAAGTACCAGTTTCTTTTATCTTATGATTTATGGCTATTCAAAATTTCATACAAGGGTTTGACGTGCTACCTTCCTTTGCTACTTCAGAATAACTATCAGAATGCTAATTCCAGTTCAAAAGGAAATGGCAGAAAAGTTGCAAAGCCGTGGATAATTTTGTACTAAATTACCAATATCAGGCATCAAAGATGTCAGTGCTAAAAATGCCACCAAATGAAGATGTGACACTAAATCAGGATAGATTGTGGAGTACTTGACACATTGCAATAATCAGTAAAGTTTGAATCATATGGCAGAAAGTAGACAGAAAAATCTTAATGTTGCTTAGGTACATTTAGTTAGCAATAGGCTTCATAAATTCAACCATGGAAGATAAGAAAGGTAACGACTAAATAGAGAACTAGTCTACTAGAGTGCACAAACTCCACATATCAGTGATTCATGTCCCGCAAGAACCTAGCACAAAAAATGAAATGGCACAGTACAAAAGCGAGACTATTTCCATTAGATTTGAGCTCCTATCTTGTTTAAACCCATAAAAAAACAAAGCTTGCAATCTCTAGCTGTCACATAACAATAAAGATTGGTGAACAAAAAGGAAAGAGAGAGCAAGAGAGTGGAAACTAGAACAACCATATCCCCCATATCACAAAATGCTGACCCTGTTGATAGCCAAAGCAAGTATGCAATTGCCAAACCACCAACTCTCATCCGAACTTTCAGGAAATTGTGGATATTTTGGCCTTCATATCTAAGTTCTCCACATCATTAATCGGTCTGGTTGTCTGATCCCTGGTTCTCTTGATCTTGGGGCTTTCCAGCCCCTTGTGTGAGAAACCATATAGCCGAAGCACCTGGTTGTCAGCAAAATTAAACGCTCGCTCCATGCTCCTGAGGCAGCGCTCCGCTGGGTAATCCCCATAGCTCCCACATGGCTTGCACCCAACAAAGTGAGTCACAAAAGGCCACCGCTCGTCACCGTGGCCTGGGTGGTGATTCTCCATCATCTCCTCATACTTGTCCACCAGCCCAGCCCAGAAGCCATGCAAGTAGTACGAATTCTCAATGAACACCTTGTCCATCCACTTGTCCTTTTGCGAGAGCAAGAGGTAAATCAGTGCGGACTGGTCGTCGGCCTCGAATGCTGGCCGGCCCTTGAGGTTCGCCGTGAGTACCTTGCCGGCCTGGTCGCGGATGAACCCCTTGGGGCCCATGGGTGCCCATGCGTCCAAGAGGTCAAGCGACCACTGGCAATTCCTGAAGAGGAAGCTGCCGGTGTTGAGAGCAATCCAGGAGTGCTTCTCGAAGAGGAGGTCCTGGTAGCCGTGAATGATGAGGTTGTGGCCATCGTAGCGCGCCAGGGGCAGCTCGAACGCCATATCGGTGAAGAGCGCGTCGCTGTCCATCCACCAGATCCACTCGACCTCCGGGTGGGAGAGCATGAGGCGGCGGAGCAGCGGCAATTTGGCCCAGTATCCGGCGAGCTCGTTGTCAAGGTGCGCGAGGTTGTGGACAATCTCGATGCCATGGAGACGGCAGTAATCGATCTTGTTCTTGGTAGTCTTGAGCAGGTAGTGGTCGCCGAGCGGGTTGTCGCAGGGCCCAGGCTGCGAGCCGGTGACGAGCATAATCCTGGGCTTGCCCCCGGCAACGGTGGCCGGGAAGCCCGGGTTCTGTGCTAGCCACCGTCGCCGCTGCGCGTCCCAGTCGGAGATCTTGGGGCCGAGCGCGTATTTGCCGACGGCGGCCGCGTACGCCGCGGCGGCCTCGGTGGCGCTGAGCGCGGTGGCGTTGAACCCGGAGGAGGCGCTGAAGTCACCCTCGTCGTCGGGGTCAGGCCCGGAGTCGGAGCGGATCTCGCGGAGGATGCGGTCGATGTCCTCGACGGCCTTGGCGTCCGCGAGCGCGTCGGCGTCGGAGGGCTGCGAGGGGAGGGAGAGGTTGAGGCCGATGGTGCCCCGCAGGACGAGGATGGTGACGAGGCCGCAGAGCACGGTAATCTTGAGGTTGTTGAAAGTGCGGTGGATCTTGCGCGACCGGCTGTGGTGGTGGAGCGGCGACGCGCCCCGCGGCCGCGGCGCCGTCATCGGCAGCCCTCCCCCGCCGCCGCCTCCTCCCCCTCCTCCTCCCCCCTTGCTGTTGTACCCCATCCCCTCCTGCCCCATCCCCGCCACGGGGAACGGAATCCTCGGATTTTTATTGCTCGCTCTGGGTACCCCGCCCGGCGCCGCGGATTGGGGTCTGGGACTGCTGACTGGGGGGCGCGCGGCTCGCGTCACATGGGCGGGGAGAGCAGCACCGCGCGGCGCGCTGGAGCTGGAGTGCGCGACCCGCGGCGACGGCGAGTGGGAATGGGAATTGAGATGGGATCGGAGGATGCGATGGTGGTGTGGGTGTGGGTGGGGGTGGGGGTGGGGTCGGGGATGGGGGAAGGAGGAGGAAGCGGGTGTTTGTGTGAGCGGTGAGCCCCTCTTCTTTCTTTATGGGCTTCGTCTCTCTTCTAGGACAGTGAGCTGTCAGCCGTTGACCCGGGTTTTGTTCCGCAGCTTCCGCCGGCCGGCTGCCCGGCCGGAGTTGTACTGGTGCGGTGGAGAAGTGGTGCGGACGTGCGGTGCGGTGCCGTTTGCCGTGCGGGCGTCGCGTTTGCCACCCTGCCTGCGGTGGTTGGAGGCCTGGACCGTGCGTGCGTGCTCGCACGTCTTCCGGGCCGGCAAGCCGGACGGCCATCTCGTTCTCGGCCGCCAGGCCCAGCGTCTAACCTTGCCAGTATTCTTTATTCCAATAGTTAGGGATGAAAACGAATCGAATATGAACTGATATCATTGATATTACATTTGTTTTTATATTTCTGTTTGGATTCGGATTCGAATACGGATAGTGTCAACCATGCCGGATAGGATACGATTGGATATCGACATCATAAATATGTGATTTGAGGATTCGGATACGGATATGATATCGGGTGTTGAATATCCAGACTCGGATACGGACAGATTTAAACTCCTCTAAACGAATTCGGTATCAAATACGCAGCCTGTTCGGTTGGCTGGTTCGTATCGTTGCTGGTTCGGAAAGAAGTACTGCTGGCTGGTTTGTGTGAGAGAAAAATATTGTTCCGGCTGAAAATTTAGGATCGTTTACGACAAGCCACAGCCAAACGAACAGGCTGACAATCAGACAATATCCGTACCATTTTCACCCATACCAATAGTACACTACTACTATTTCTCAAAAAAAAATACACTACTAGTACGAATTTTAACTCATGGTCATGGTGATTTCTACCCCGTTCGTTTGTTGGTTCAACCAGCCCAAACCAGCCAACCAATAGTATTTTTCTCTCACATCAAATCAGCATCAGCCAGCCCAAATCAGCCCAGAAACCAATCAGCGAATAGGCCGTTCAACTCTCCACTGTTGATTCTTGGGATACGGGACCCGAGATAAATGTGAGACGGCGTGCTTTCCTAAGTCCAGCGACCTCCTCCTCGTCGCCCTCGTCGGAGACTCGCCGGCTTGCACCGCATGAATAGTTTAATTTTGATTATTAATTACTCGTGGTAGTGGTACTACCGTCCACGTGGACGAGATTAACCCATGACAACAATTATTATAGAAAAAGAAAAGGTCAATAGCCTCTTCTCGGTTAAAATTTTGTGTTTGAAGCTCAGTTGAAATTTCGTGTTCCTCTTTGGCAGTTTCTAAAACTCATGCTACTGTCCACGTGGACGAGATTAAGGTCTGGTTTAGTTCTCAAAAATTTTTACCCCAAACTATCACATCGAATCTTGCGGCACATGTATGGAGTATTAAATATAGACGAAAAAAACTAATTGCACAGTTTGGTTGGAAAAATCGCGAGACGAATGTTTTAAGACTAAGGACCTCTTTGGCAGGGCTCCGGCCGGCTCCGGCTCCGGGCACTGTAGCAGGGTGTCGGCCGCTGGGCGACCGACAGGAGACTGCGGGAGCCGGAGCCGCGGAGCCAGAAAAACGAGCTCCGGCGGCTCCGCGCGTGTCAGTGAGAGAGGAAAAGGAGGGGAGAGAAAATGGGCTCTGGTGAACAGTGGCGGGTGTCGGCCGCTGGGCGGCCGACAGGCCGGAGCCGGAGCTACCGGAGCCCTGCCAAAGAGGTCCTAATTAGTCCATGATTAGCCATAAGTGCTACAGTACTAGCATGCGTTAATGACGGATTAATTAGGCTTAATAAATTCGTCTCGTAGTTTTCAGGCGAGCTATATAATTAGTTTTTTTATTAGTATTCGAAAACCCCTTCCGACATCCTCGAAACATCCGATGTGATATCCAAAAATTTTCATTTCGCGAACTGAACGTAGCCCAAGCCATGACAACAATTATAGAAAAGAAAAGGTCAATAGCCTCTTCTCGGTTAAAATTTTGTGTTTGAGGCTCGGTTGAAATTTCGTGTCCCATTTTGGCAGTTTCTATGTTATATGTGGAATGATTCTATCCTATAAATTAATTTTGTTCCATGTACGATGTGACATCATATATTTTAGTACACTAGGATGGGTCTGAGCGTCATGTATAAGTCTTCTGACCCCTTAGGACGTCGCTAAGGCGTGTTATATTAAACTTTTTCTCTATCTTAACACAAAGACGCACAAACCTTTTATGTGATCGAGAAAAAAAATTTATTTTGTTCCTATAAAATTTTGATTATCTCTCTTAATAGTATTGTGCCAGGTAAGCATATTTTGCTAAATTAATATCTTATTTGCAAATTGAAACTCATATAAAATATCATAAACTGGCCTTATTAGTAACTTTTTAAGGATGGATGGATCTTGCCTCTTCTCTCTCACTTCGGCTTTCTTTTCTTTTACTTCTTACTTTGTCTCCTTCCTCTCCCTGGTAGAGTAGGAATATCAACGATCGGATGAGTTATAGGTAAAGTAAATATTCACTCGTGACACGTAGTCTAACAAATAAAATTATGTACTTACGCTTATGAATAAAATTTTACATCAGCGTTTTGTATGTTGGATTGCCTTAAGAGTAGTAGAGTCTCTTGAATTCTTGACACCATTGAATAAAGCCACTCATGGGATCCCATACCTATGAGTATGGTTGAATGCCAGTGATGGCGCAATTCATCGGCATCGTCCTATTTGCTGCCTCTCCCTCCTTAGCCAACTACTTTAAGACTTAGCTCCCTCTCCCTATCTCCTCCTTGCTATCTCGAATAGCTTAATGCTACCTCCAACATTGAGGCAAACTCATTGGCCTTCAATGCTATCAACGCCACCAATACCGCCCAACAGTCGTCCTCCACCACCATGGTAGGATGCCTTCCCGTTCGCTACCACGTGAGCTACCTAGTGATCCTTCGAAGCTCCATGACAATTGTCAAGCCTCATACCCTAAAATCCTCCATTCCTTAAATTCAAATTTGTAGAATATGTTTTTGTGATCCATGGATAAACACAAATTTCAAGCACTGACTTTTTTGGTAGGACCAATAGTATTGGTTTCGTAAAAGTTACCACTAGTCCAAAAAAGAACATAAATCTTATTTCTAGAGGAGTCAAATGATTTCAAATTTAATCAAATATATATATATGTAAATTAATAATTATTATGATATTTAATAGGGGAATTTTGCTCTCGAACACTAGAAAAACTCTATATATGCTGCTGGACACCGCCAACCGCGTAATCAGCCCAGTACCATTATAAAATTTGCGTTCTTTGCTGATGGACACCGCATCCATTATTTTAATCGTTTCCGTGTTTGGGGTGAGAGAAAGCCACCTAAGCGGACGATCTTGCCCTTGGCACTATAGCTGCATACAGGTTGGGTCGAACCAATTCACTTTGGACTGACCCAAGCCCATAAACACCTGCATCGGTCGTCTTCAGCCTCCCGTCTCCACCATTCCCATCCGCACTGCTCCTCCTCGTTGAACGTAACCCTAGATCTCATAGTCCTGTCCACTGGAGGTCCACCAGAGATGGCTTTGAGCTCGCAATCCACAGCGCGCGCGTCCTCTGTGGCTGCGTTGGAGCCATTTAGGGACGCTGGAGGGATGCTGCCCTTGTTTCCATGCCACAAGTGCGGCACCCAGTTCATCAGCCGTGTGTCACAGAAGACAGGTAGCAAGGGGAAGAGGTTCTACAAGTGCCCTTTGCTGGAGCATGTAAGTGATTTCATTGGTTGATCTGAGTTTATTGTTCGTCATCTTGGTTTGTGATTTGTTTCCTGCGGCTCTACATGTTCTTGTGCAGACTGATTTTGCTTGCGCCATCTACATGTTTGAAGATGAATATGTTGAGTACTTGGTCCGCAGAGGCATTCTTCCGCCATCTTGCAGTCGGATTAGATCCCCAGACCTTTTGAGATATGAAGTTGTGAAGAACGAACCAGCTGACATGATGAAGGTAGCTATTGAAGAAGTAGAGAAGTGTACTCGCATGTTGCAGGCTTCAGTGAAAGATGCAGAGGCAAACTTGAAGGATGCA
Organism: Miscanthus floridulus; assembly: GCF_019320115.1. NCBI lineage: Eukaryota > Viridiplantae > Streptophyta > Magnoliopsida > Poales > Poaceae > Miscanthus > Miscanthus floridulus. The sequence continues at coordinate 73,906,584 of NC_089586.1, read as the reverse complement.
GCTGATTGCAAGGCCGTGATGTGCAACAAAATTGATAAAATTGGAGAGCGCCTCCTCTTTATTGGCCTTGCAAACCTGGTAGTTGTAATGCTTGTTCTGCTAGTGTTGTCATTCAAGTGATATTGTAAGTAGCTTAGTAGCTAGCATGTATGGCTGGATGTCAGCACTATCTAATTGTATCTGTGAACAAATTCTAGCAGTCAATGTAATGCCGGTATGGTAATATGTGAAGCAAATGTGCACCTTCTGAATTTATGCAAATATGTCACAGATGCATCTTAGCCAACAATAATTCTGGCATTACATAAGAACTAGCCGATACATTAAGTCTGGCATTACATAACAGGTCCAGCACCACAGCATATATTGCTGTTCACATCACAGCAAATAGAAGCCACAATAAATGTGCCAGTTGCATTGTAATGTAATGGGTTGACATGTGAACTCAGAGATATGACATGAGCTGTTATCCTTCAATATCACTATGTGCATTGTCAACCAAGTAACACTGAGCAAAGCAAAGACAATAGACATAACATCTTAAAGCATGATAATCTTAGAGGTAGCTGACAGTAATTAACATAACATCTTGAAGGTACATGCCTTCACATGTCACAGTACACCTTAAACAGCACAAATCGAGTGTCACATGACATCACATGTCAACAAAAGCAATTGTTTTGGACACTTCAGTACTTAAACTACTTATGCTTATCCATGACTAGTGTTCTTCCTCTTTGGTGTCTTCTTGATCTTCTTGGTCATCACCTTGATCTTCTTGGGAGGGGATGAACTTCCATCTGTCATGGCCAACATCCTTTTGTGGCTACAGGTGCAGAACTAAAATGTTAGTATGTAGTCTTTGGATATCATAGTTATATCAAGGCAATAAGGCAAACAGGTATAGGTACCTTCTAGTGTTGGCTGCAGGGCTAGAAGATGCTGCTGCAGCACTTGCAGTGCTTCCTCCAACCTGAGACTGCTGGGTAGGAATTGTAGAAGCTGGCTTGCTTTTCTTTTCCTTGCTTCTTTTGGGCTTAGCTGCTGTAGGAGGAGGTGCATCTGAGTCATACACTATCTCATTGCAAGTCTTCATCATGTGCCCAAATTGACCACATCTTTTGCACTGCATCTGTCTATGAGTTCCCTTGCCACCTTCTTTAGCTCCCTTCACCCTTCTTGTCCTTGGTCGTCCTACTAATCTTTTAAAAGCTAGAGGCCAAAGTTTAAAGCCTATCTCAACCTTAGGCCATTGACTTCTATCTGTTATGGGATGCACAACCCCTTCATAAGCCTTCTTGAACATGGCTACTAGAATAGTACTCATGTACATAATCTTCCACATTCATGTTCCTCAATGCATTGATCAAGCAAAGTGCATGAGTACATGGCAGCCCAGTTATCTGCCACCTTTGGCAGCTGCATGATGTGTTGTCCAAATCAACAGTGTGTCTCCAAGTTTTCAATTCCTTAGTAGTACCCTGAATCTCTGCTATGTTGTTAGGTCCTTTGTGTATGACATAATTCAGGTTCCTGCTCCTGGCATTTAGGTCCTTTGTGATGTTAGGTAGAATCCTATCATTTAGCTTCTCTACAAGTGTCCTTCTTCGCTGCATTTTTCTCCATGATCATCTGCCTGATCCTATCCATCAGAGATATGACTGACTGTGACTTCTCCATTCTGATCCAACTATTAAATGTCTCTGCAATGTTGTTTGTTACATAGTCACATTTGCTGGCGTGGGAGAACTTCCATCTGTTCCACAAGTGCTTATGTGTTTGTTCTATCCATTTAATTGCATTTGGTGAAGCCTTCTTCATTATGTTGTAATGGTACTTATAATGTTGCTGGTTGTATGCCCTGCTGCATGGCCATAAATGCTTCTTGAACACAGCACCTTTGCACCTCTTCTGGAAGTTCTTCACCAAATGCCTCAAGCACTCTCTATGCTCAACTCCATTTAAAAAACCGAAGTCACTGCACTGTCAATTCCTTTACCAGCATCTGTAGAGATTACAAGTCCTGGTGGGGAGCCAATTGCAGTCTGTAGCTTCTCAAAGAACCATTTCCAACTGTCAACGGATTCTGAGCCAAACACACCATAAGTAACTGGAAACAACTAGTTGTTTCCATCTACTGCTGATGCTGAGGTTAGCTGTCCTCTCCACCTCCCTGTTAGCACTGTTAAATCAACTCCCAAGAAGGGTCTGCATCCATTCAAGAATCCATCAACACATGACTTCAGTGCCACAAATATCCTTGAGAATCTCATCTTCTTTCCCACATTTTCCCATTCAATTTCCACAATGCTACCTAGGATTGGTTCTCTCAACCTCTACCTTGAAACTGAAGGCATCATCAAAATTGTCGTTCCACTTGCCATTAATTTCTTCTAGAGCCATCCGTCTGCCATCAAAGACCACATAGTATGACAAAGTAATGTTATACTTCTTCTCCAGGTCTTTCTTCAATGCTGCTGCCCCTATTGTCGGTTCCTCTCTGAGGATGTCAATTATCCTGTCCCTCACCCATGCATTGTTAGCCATACAATTTTGATGCAGTTTGGATGTGCTTGGACAAATATGCTTCTGATACATCTTCTTTATCTGCAAAGCAGTTAAACAACAAAAACAAACATGTTCACAAAATTCACATTTAGTAACCCATCCTATCAGTTCAATAACAAAAATGATTCAATAGCATACCTGCCAAGTTTTGCCATCTTGCAGCTGAGATGCATGAATCCTCCACTTACACCTCTTCTTCTTGCTCTTTGAACCCTTGCAGATCCCTCTGTACCTTGTTGACTCACTGTAAAGAGCTGCAATTTCAAACTCATTTAGTACTGCAAATTGCCTAATTGCTCTCTTAAAGGTATCCCCATCCTCAAATGTGACCCCACAAGCTATGGTTGGGTTTTCTAAGTCAGTGACATGTTCAAAAACTTCACAACCAGCTTCATCATCAACATAAAGATCATCCTTACCACTACCGTCAGAGTCATAAGCATCAACATCTGAACCTACATTATCATCATTAAGGCCTAGACATGTAATGGTTTTCATCATTCACCCCCACATATTCTTCTTCATCTTCTTCCCAAGACACATCATCATCAGCTACCTCCTTTCTTTTCTTCTTTGACCTTGGAACACTTTTCATCTCTCCATCAGTATCAGTGCCACCATCAGTATCAGTGCCACCATCTGTATCAGTGCCACCATCATAAACATCATCACAAGGATCTGGCTCTGCATCATCATGGTCACCTGCTTGAACAGGGGGTTCAAGAGCAGGTACTGCCTCATCAGCAGAAACACTCTGACTATATGCAACTGCAACCGTGTCATACACCCCCACATACACAACCAGCTTCCTTAGATCCCAATACATGTCAATAGCATCCATCAGCATGGAGTCAGTACTAAGAGTGGAGTAACATTTTCTCGGCTTGTTGTAAAAACATAGATTCAAGCCCTGATTAGCTCCGCAAGCGACCTTAGCTGCTACATCGTTAGTAAGATCCTTCAAATTCGTAGTGTCCCTATCAACCACTAGTTGGAAATCAGCTGTAAGAGGATTAAGATTCGGAGTGGCCCACACAACAATCCGGCAGGCGGTACTAATGTCCATCCTAAAAAATGGACAACAAGAAACCATGAAATCCCTAGATTCGGCCCAACAAATACTAAGATGAGCAAGACAAATCCAACCACAACAAGCAAACGGGGAAAAAGAAAATGAGAGAAAAGGGGAAGAACATGGCGTACCCTTCAGGAACCCATGCTAGATTGAGCCCCTTCGAAGGGGAATCTACACTTGGCCGCAAGCGCCTCGCTTTTCCCGACGACACCATCCTCAGACGTCCATCAAACCACGGGCGCGAGCCGTGCCGGAGGAGGCGGCGGAAGCCAGGTCGTCGCCGGAGCTTCGTGGATGCGGTAAGAGATGCGGCAGCGCCTGTGGCTGAGTGCGAAGGGGTTAGGGTTTGATGTGTGCCTTTGACCGACGCAGTCTGGTTCAACCAGGGGCATCGAGCGTCATTTTCAAAAATTTCTCTCTCCAAAATGACAGAAAAGAGTAAAGTAATGACTACGGTGGCTTCTGCCAAATAAACCGTGATTCATAATGGTACTGAGCCAATAAGCGAGTTGGCGGTGTCCGGCGGCAAATAACGCCATTCTTCAGTGTCCCTGAGCAAAATTCCCCTATTTAATATCACTAGATTAATTAATTATGGAATATATTTTCATAATAGACTTATTTAAAGATATAAATATTGATAATAATTTTATAAGAGCCAGAAATCTCTTATATATTCTTTTGTATCGATAGAAATATATTTTTTGGTGAAAAAAGCATCCTCCAATAGCTTCTTCAATTAGTTCTCCAAATATTGCCATCCTTTATTAGTGGTTTATCGTTAGCTAAAGATGGTGAGTGGTCTGTTTGTCCAAAGTACACACAAGATATGGAGAAACATTAGAGGGTGAAAAGATATATAGAGCAATTTTTATTCAAATGACTCTTCAAACGAGGATTTATAGAGCGAGTTTAAGAATAGAGCGATTTTTATTCAAATAACTCTTCAAACGAGGATTTAAAGAGCGAGTTTAAGAAAAAAGTTGGAGATACTCTAAACCTTGTCAAATTTAGAATTGTTTCACTTCTCAGGTTAAAGGGAACAATGGTTTAGCTACTCATACACAATAGTAGTATGCGAGTTAACTTACTCCCATAAACGTTAATAAAAAAAAGATCAAATCTAGAAAAAAATAGACAGTTTTTTTGTTAAGAGAAGTACCCGCACTTTCCACCCAGGTTGAATTGGACTCGCTTCTTATAAACGTCAATTGCGCACACCAAGGTTCTTTTAGACTATGGAACAAGTGGATTGCTCTAAGAGTTTTACTCCAGTAAATCTTGTATGAAACTGTATTGGGTTTACAAGAGTACCAGACCGGCCTCCAATTACAGTATTCACTCCACGTGTCAGTGGCTCGGTGCCAAGAGTATACTCCTTGAGCTCTAGTAGTGCTAGAGTTTTACATGTAAAAAATGATGGACAGGTTCATCATACAAAGTGAAGCATTGCTCAACACTAGCCACCGGGAAGCCTTGCTGGTCTGTCTCCTGCAAGCTCTACCGTCTTATCATTTCCATTCTGTTTCGCAGCAGCACAAAGCAAACTCCAGGCCGATGCGCCAGATTCAGAAGGAACAACACTGTCAATGAAATGCTCTGCCTCCTTGAACATCCCCGCACGACTCAAGACTTCAATCATGTGGGAATAATGCTCCTCCGAGGGCTGTATCTTGTAAACCTCCGTCATGGCTGCAAAAAACCTGAATGCTTCATTTACTAGGCCAGTTCTCGCGCAGGCCTTCAGCACAGATAAAAATACCTCCGGTGTCGGACGGCACTTCTCCTTCTGCATCTGTGAAAACAGGCGAATGGCAGTCTCTGGGCAGCCATTCTCGATGTTTGCTGCCACTATTGAGGTCCAGGAAGATGCATCCTTGTCAGGCATATAGTTGAAGGCATTGAACGCATGTCTAAGGCTACCACAACTGGAGTACATGTCGATGAGGTAGTTGTTGGTACAAGCTGTGGAAGCAAGGCCACGCTTGGTCATGTAGGCATGTGCTTGCAGCCCTTCCTCAAGAAGTCCCAGCTTCCCACACGAACTCAAGATGAGACGTGCAGTATGGTAGTCAAGGTTCGCGCCACAACATTGGATAACATGAAAGAGATTAACTACTCCAACATGATGGTCAACCTGAGAAAATGATTCAACCAATGTGTCCCAAGAAATATCATGGTTTGATAGTGCTAAGCACAGTTTCAGAGCCTGGTGGTACCGACCTTGTCTTAGGTAAAAGGTAATCAAACTTTTCAGGACAGAGGTGTTGGTTCCATAGCCATTTCGAATCAAGTTGCTGTGGATCTCCATACCACTTACAGCATCTCCAAGAGCCATGCATGCCGTAAGTATAGCGGTGTAGGTGAATTCGTTAGGTTGCACATGCTCTGACTGCATCCTCCTAAACAAATGTACTGCTCTTCCGTACTGGCCATTCAGACAGTTTCCTGAGATAGCAGCAGACCACGCAGCTGTACCTGGATTCTTGGTTCTTGAAAACAGAAGATTTGATTCCTCCAGAGCACCGCATTTAGCATACATGTCGACCAACGAACTAGTAACAAAAGAATCTGGATTCATATTAGACTTTAATATGCAAGCATGCAACATCCTCCCTGCTACCAGATCTAGACCAGAAGCACATGACTTCAGACTGCTTGCCACGATAAATTGATCCAGCTTGCCCTGGACTGTCAGATAATATTTTAACATTCTCAAAGGAAACACCCGGTACCTCTTACGAAGACTAACCCAACTGACATACATATCAATGAGAGCACTCATAACGTGCTTGTCAGAGTCCAAACCGGCTCTGATGAGGTAGCCATGTATTTCCATACCATGACCAAAAGCACCAGTTCTGGTAACAACATGAAGAATGCTGCCCAGCGTAAACTCATCGCATTCTGCGAATTCAAACATCATAGCACGAAAATGAGCTGAGGCTTCTTCATGGCACAAGTTTTCTGCATAACACTGGATTATGGTGTTCCAAGAAACCAAATCTTTGCCATTCATCTCATCGAACACGTTTCGCATCATCTGCAGTTCACCAGACCGTCCGTAGAATCCGATCAGACAATTATCCAGGAACTCCTTGCCAACCAACCCCATCTTGATCATGCAGCAGTGTAGCTGATGGCCCAATCCCACATGGCCCAAACTCGAAGCTGCCCTGAGTGCCACCGACAGTGTAAAAGCATCGCACGCGACGCCATCACGGACCATTTCCATGAATAGCATCAGTGCTTCGGCGTCACATCCGTTCTCGGTGTATGCACTGAGCATGGATGTCCAGGAAACCAGGTCCGGAGATGCGATACTGCCGAAGACCTTCTCGGCGCAACGGAGGGACTGGCAGCTCGAGTACATGGTGACGAGGCCGTTGGCCACGAAGAGGTCTACCCCAACGTACCCGAGCTTGGCGACGGCGCCATGGAGCTGCCTGCCGAATCGAAGGTTCCCGACGGCGGCGCAGGCGCGCAACGCGACAGAGAAGACGAAGGCGTCGGGTCTGACGAGAAGGCCGAGCATGCAGAGGAGCAGCTCGAGTGCCTCGGAGGCTGGACCGTGGGTGGCGTACCCGGACATGAGGGTGGTCCAGGCGACGAGGGACCTCCCTCGATCCGGCATTGCGTCGAACACCTCCCGCTCGGGCCGCATCCGGCCGGCGCGGGCGTGGGCGCGGAGCAGCGAGATCTGCGCCGCGGTGGCGGTAGTGGTGGAGGCGTTTGGGACGGACGTATTGGGACTGTGGCTGCCCCTGTGTGGGGACGCGTGGGTGGTGACGCTGCTCGTAAAGCTGGAAGAGCGCGGCAGCAAGCGATGAGGAGGAGGAAGCGCCATTGGAGGCTGCGATGGGAATCGCTGCGCTCGGAGACGAGGATTTGAATGGAGTGGACAGGAGGACGACGGGGATAAGGTTTAAGTGGGCTCTCCACTCCTGGGCCTTAAGATGTAGGTCATCTATTTCTGGGCTTCCAGCCCATATCTACCAAGGCCCACGTATTGAGGCAGATCTTTCCTTCCGCCTATGCCGCGCCTTTCTGCCCTCGTCGGAAGCAGCCTCAGCAAGTTTGGACGTGTTTGGTTGTTTTTTCAAAGCTTGTCATGTCTCAGTGGCAGACAAAGGACTTGCCAGTCTAGGAAAGCCAAATTAGCTCTCTTACAGGTAGCAATTACAAACCTCAATGATAACTTGCTTGATACTAGAACGTAACACTCAACTTGCTATTCTAGTCTAACAAGGCAGTATAATGCCTCGCAAACAAACCAAGCATGCCCTTCTTCTCCATGAAGAAGAGCACGCACGGATAGTAAGAGAACCATCGTGGATGGTATTTATTTATCGTCAAGAAATCAGCGACACTCCCTTGTTAGCCACGGTGGCCACGTCGATGAAAATCATTTTGACCCTCTAATACTCATAGTCTGTCTAGGGACGATCTAGGGCATAGGAAAAACTATAAACAGAGGCATCCTCACTTGCAAACACAACTTAGAGTAGCATCTTGAGTACAAGGTACTTAGTAGGTCTTACCCAAATTTAAATAATAAAGATCATGCAAATAGCTTTAGCAAGGAACAAAGGCTAGTTTTCGCATAAAAAGCATTTATGCAATATATAAGTAAAGGTTTTCTGTCATCTAATTTCTAAGCATAGCATGGTTGAATGAGCATAAATAACTAAGCAAGGTTGGAACACTACTACACAAAATCTTTTACGCAGCGTTTGCAAATAGGTCTCGGAGGCGGGCAGGCTTTTAATCCGCCTCGGTTAATACCTGAATTAACCGAGACGGTTATTTTTTTATTAACCGAGACGGTTAAAAATAACCATCTCCTAAAATATATTAACCGCCTCCAAAAATACCCCTATTTTCGAAGGCGGGCCTGTTATAAGACCCGCCTCGATTAATACAGGCCGAGCCCCCTAGCAAATGAGAAAAGCCCACTCGGCCCGATATATCACTCGAAGTATATATACGTGATTTTAGGGTTCACCCACTCACCTCTCCTCCCTCTCCCTCAGTCGCGGGTAGAGCACGGCGCCCCTCTCCTTCTCCCCCTTGCGCCTTGCTCTCCCTCAGTCGCGACGAGCACGCAACCTCTCCCTCAGTCGCGGCGAGCGATGCCTCCCTCTCCCTCTCCTTCTCCTCCCTTCGAGCGGTGCTCCCAGGCCGGTGGTGGCGCCCTAGGCCGGCATTGTCGTGCCTCGCGGTGGCGCCCGTGGCCGACTGGCGGCGAGGAGCAGTGAGGTGGAGAGGCGGAGCACCTCCAGCACCGGCGAGGAGACGAGTCGCGTGCGGCGTGGAGCACAGGGAGGCGGAGGCGGAGCACCACCAGTGCATCCGGCGAGGAGGACCCCTGATCCGGCGAGGAGGAGCTGGATCCGACGAGGAGGTGTGGCGTCGGGCGAGCGATGCGGCGCTCGTCCACCTCAGCTCTGCGTCAGCTCCGGCGTGCCCTCTCTCCTCTCTCTCCCTCTAGCGGCGCACGGCGAGCAGATCCGGCTCTGGCGAGTAGCGGCCGGATCCGGCGAGCAGGTGGCCAGATCTGGTGAGCAGCGGCGACGTGTGGACGGGCTCGTGGATGGGCTCGCTTGGCTTATCCACCGGTTTTTCTTTTTTTTCTTTTTTTATTTGATTAACCGAAGTGGGCGACCAACCGCCTCGGAAAAGGTTCCATTTACCGTGACCTTTTGGCCGAGGCGGTTGCGATGTCCTCCTCGGTTAAGCCATTTCGCCGGCCTCGGTTAAGTTTCCTGCAGGCAGTGGAACTCGATATTCCACGAGCATTTCGTTGTGCATACTACTCTGAAGCTAGAAGTCACAGAACGTGCTTATGTCGGAGAGCATGGTATTCGAATAATAATAGTCAAAACTTTTACCCACTCAAAAAACGAGGATACAACTCATATGATTCGTCCATACATAAGAAGTATCTCATGCCTCAACCTTTCTCATGCTTGGCCAAATCACCCATGAATGATTTAAGATGGTCAAGGATACTAGCTAGCTTCGTAGCTACCCCGCGCCTTCCAGCTTCGAGCACATTCTAAGCAAAGCAGACCTTTGGATTCATGCTGGGGCGGGTCACTTGAGTGACCTCCAGCCCAGTAGCGTGGTGCCCAGGAACTCTTATTAGCGGGTGCGTTTCTTTGTTTTTTATTTTTTGGTTTTTTTAGTAAAACAGGAGGGTGCCAGCCCCTACTATGCTTTTATTAAAAGAATATAAAAGTTTACAAGAAAGTTCATGATACAAAAAAGGTTACAAAGAAACAAGGTTGTTTTCATCTGCCTAAGTCACAATCTACAGCGTTTAGTGTTGTGGGTGCGTGCACTCGACTGGCATTGTAACGAACTTTTTCTTTTTCATCTTGTTCATGCGTATTTCTTAGTGCAAACACGCAGCTCTTCGGCGTAGTCTCGATATTTTTCCCAGTTAAGTAACAAGTACATCATCGGCGTTATGAAGTCAAGTAAACATCACTACCAAAATAGTGGAGTTCTTCTATTGTTTTTAAGTTGTAATAAAACACTACTACTAGTCATATTGCATGAAAATCCTCATTAGGAGGCATTTTGTACGAAAAAATTATACTAAATGTTGAATGCTAAAACACTAGCCGAACCTCACATCACTAGGGGAATTTAGAGATTCTGGTTACCTGATAGTTTTTGCTAACAAGTAAATGCATCATTATAGTAACTTTCAATTCACGAGGTTTCTAGTTTCGACTCTAGTTATTTGCAATACCAATTAATCAAACGTTTGTATTTCAATATAAAATCTCAGCTGCACATTTTTCATTAATTAAGAGGGAACACTAGAAGATAAAGCATGGACTGCAGTACTGCACTCATGTTATTTTCTGTCATAGAACAAGTTCTTGAACAAGTACTGTTTTGGGTGAACTCCAAAACCACGGTAGAAGTAAAATCTACTGAACAACAATCCTGCAAAGGATGATGTGTTCATCATAACGGAAATCATACACACACTGGGTTATATCATTTATTCCATTATTCTTAATCACTTGCTAGACCGGTAACAACATGATGCAAACCCCATCAAGACTCGTTTCCCCCAGTTATTTCTAGATTAAGGTTTAGGAATCGCAGCATCACATGTGAGTAATAGTGTGATGATCAAGTGTCAGCTTTGGCTGGGGTGATCTCTGGCACAGCAGCAGCAGCAGCAGCAGCATCCGCAGGCGCTTCTGCCGCGGTGTTGGGAGCTGCTTCAGCTGCTGCTGGAGCCGAAGCATCCGGGGCTGTGGCTTTGCCCTCCCAGTAGGAGGTCTTCTTCCCCGACTTGGAAACCGTCTGGAAGACATCCTCAGGCTTGACATTGCCTTTGACTGTCACCTTCTGCTCCTTGAGGTCTATGTCGAAGGTCTCAATTCCTGATTCCATAAGAACAAGCATATATAAGAGGTAGGTCACTCATATATATCCACAGGTGGTAAGCTGGTAATGCATGAGCGTTTTTAACGTTTCGATGATTGATTATTAGGGTTTCCCCCTTCTGATCAAATGATTAATTTTCTGGTAAGCTTTCCATTGTGCAGGCACAAGAATCAATCGGTCCGTTAGTAGTAAGATTTTGTGTAGAAATCACAGTGAAAAAAATAACCTTCCATCTTGGAGAGCACTCTTCTGACCGCCCCGGCGCAACCCTCGCATGACATAGCAACCTTGAGGACAACGGTCTGCATTGTCAACTAAAGACAATTAGACCAGCGAAACATCATATTAATTAGGCTCTCATATCATATATGGTACCAGCACAAAAAATAATCAAGGAGTTGAATGTCCATGTACATCAAGAACTGAGAGAAAACGTTATAAAAAAAACAGAGAGAAAACGAAGATAATCAGACCAGTGAAATTAACATTAGCTAGCTCTCGTTCCCAACAATCAAATATAGTATTAGAAACTCGAATGAATGTGTTATCCTACATCTGAAAAACTCAGAAAATTAACTGAGGCGATCAGTTGTGTTCTCCTTATGTACTTGCTTTGCTCTAATTCTAAATCCCTAAAATCGACCATCAAAAAGTAGTAATTTTACAGATTGAGAACCCATTTATATGAGGAGGCAGGGAATAAGGCGACGATTAATTGTTGGTTACCTCAGCGGCCATGGCTCACGGCTCTCGACGGAGAAGAGAGTAACCCAAGCTCACGCGTCGGCCGGGAAGGAGGAGCAGGAGGACTACCGGCAGACGTCGTTGAGAACTCTCGACCTCGGCGTGGCCCGGCATCATGGATCGGGGGACTGCATAAATAGACGAGGCGGTGGCGTAGCAAGAAAGCAGAAGCCGGCCGGTGACCCCGATAGGTGGACGCGCACCAAAAACGCACAAAGCACGGATGGGGGAGAGAGCTCAAAAGCAGGCCCGGTTGTTGCTGTTGCCCAAGATGCTTCACCTGACCTGACCTGCGCCGCGCCGGCCTCGCGCCCTCCGCTCGCGGTGTAGTACGCTAGTACCGGAAGTACACCGCCCCCCGTGTGCAGTACAACTGCTGGTGGACTGGTGGTAGCAGCTGTAGTACTAGTACTCCATACCTTCCAGCCCGTCGTCTTTAGCTAAGCTTCGCTTTGTGCGTCTTGGATAAGAAGACATTACCTTGGCCCTTGTGGCACCCAGCTACCGGTGCCTGGGCAGGCACCAAGCAGCGGCATCTTTGCTGACTTTTGCATTGCGTTGCGCCGCCGCCTCCGGGGATTTTCGTTGGCCTGGCTGGCCTGCTGGCCATCCATCGCCTAGCCTCGTGCTATCTCCAAAAACAACATCTAAAATATAAAATTTATTCGTTTTTTAGATAGCATTATAGACAAAAGATTTAATACCTATTTAAATCTTCTCTAGTAACAAGACTAAAAAAGAATCCTTTCTGCAAATAGGTTTTTAGAAGAGAGGATGTCCATATTTGGTTTGTGTCTCTCAAATAACCCAAAATAGATTTTCCATATAGGTACTCTGTTGGAGACTGATTTTAGATATCTTGTTATTCATTTTGGGTTTCGATGTTCAATAGGTTCCTTCAGTCTTACATGCCCATTTTGATTTGTCCGTCTCTCTGTCTCGTCAGATTCTTCCGGTCGTCGTTCGTGTTCTTACGTCTTTGGGCCTGTTTGGCCGGGCTCTGTCTCCTTTGAAAATAGCTCCGGCTTTAGCTCCTCTGAAGTAGCAGCTCCTCTGGAGGAGCTGAAGCCGTTCTGAAAAACGTTTGGCAAAACGGCTCCTTCGCACTAGACGACGTGAACCCACAGCAAGGAGCCGCACGAAGCTCGTTTTTTGAGGCATCTCATGCACAGGCAAAAAATGGCTCCGGCTCTTGACCGGCTCCCCATGCGGAGCCCTTTTCAAAACAGGCGTTTGGCACAACTCCTGTAGGAGCCGAAGCTGAAGCCCCTGCATGAGCCCTGCCAAAGAGGCTCTTTGTGCTGCCGACCGCTGTTGAGCAGGTAATAAACCCTTTTGATTCGGTTTCCGGTTTCTTCCCTCCAGCAATATATCGAGCTTCTTTCTTCGCCGATTACCAAGACACAGGAGGGCAGGGGCGCGATGGTCTTTTCGCAATGCGCCTCCATGTTGACAGCCTGACATGGCAAGCTACGCAGGCAAAATGACCATTTTTGGTAAACTTGTGAGAAATATTCACTCCGATGGCAAATTTCTTCTCTACATCTAAAAAGACTCTAAAGTAATCATCTACTCGATAATAAAAAAAACTATATACTATCAGGTCACAAAGACTATAGTACCCGGCCAAGTCCACAAACATGTACAGAGTCCGTGTCGGAGACAATTCTGAGCTCACATCGGAGACGGTTGGCAGCTATTGTGTTGTGTAGAGGATGGTCTGCTTTCAATTCTGTGGCATCACAACCGGGAGATCCTTATGCTGGAGGCTTGTTGAAAGGACCTAGGATGCCGCCTAGAGGGGGGTGAATAGGCGTTTCTAAAAATTAACACCTTTAAAAGCGGAAACAATTAGAAAGGGGAGTTTCCAAAATGGAAACTCCAAATTAAGAGTACTACCACCCCTCACAAGTTAGCCACAAAGTAAGCAAGGTATAAAGAATATATCTAGAAGCTACAACCCTGCAACACCAAGTTAGAACAGAGAATAAATAATTTCAGTGCAGGCAGGAAATACCGGACGTGTCCGGTATGAATACCGGACGTGTCCGGTATACACGATTTCTGCAAATCGGCCCCGAACTTGCTCCTTTCGATTTCTATCTTCAAACCAAAATGCAGGCACCTAATGGAGATGACAAAATACACAGAGAACCTACAGAATAGCTAGAGCAACACAAATATCAAATAAAATGCGAATTTAGACACGATATTTATTTTACCGAAGTTCGGACTCGTTCGAGTCCTACTCTCCGTTGAGGGGGCTGCGGGCGACCCAGCGAAGGTCAGCCCTAGAGGGTACCACGAAGGTCACTCTAGCCGGAGTCTTTTCCAACTCCTTTTCCTCCTTCCACTAATTTGATTCCGAGGCGGCGGAATCGACCGTTACAAACTTTCCGAAGCAACCACAATCTCTCGGTTGCTCTCCGGCGACGCCTAGCCGTCTAGGACTGAAGAGTCCAAGAGTAACAAATGCGAATCACGAGATTGACAATATGCACAAGTGCTCAAGTGGTGGCTTGCTCTTTTTTTCAAATTCTCTCTTAACCCACAAATTGATTTTGCAATTTGGATCACACACTCACTAAGAGAGGGTTTAGAAGAGTTGGCAAGGCTCAAAAACGTGTGTCTATCTCAGCAGAATCAGCAGCCTCCAAAGGTGGAGGCTTGGGGGTATTTATAGCCCCCTTGAAAAACTAGCCGTTTTATAGCCGTTGCAATACCGGACACGTCCGGTATGCATACCGGACACGTCCGGTATGACTCACACTGCGCCAACGGTAACTATGTTACAGTGAAGTTGTGAGGCGTCGGAACTCCCGAAGAACGCCGGGACTTCCGACCGTCGGAACTCCTGACTCAAGTCGAAACCCCCGACCCTCAGTAATTTTGAAAAACATGTAACTGAGTTAAAGTTAGTGAGGTGTCGGAACTCCCGACATAAGTCGGAACTCCCGACCGTCGGAACTCCCGACCCTCACGGCTTTTGAAAACTAGCCGTTGGCTTCTGGTCATCCATACCGGACACGTCTGGTATGAATACCGAACACGTCTGGTATGACCAGGACAGTGAACCCTCCAAGTCGGTCGAAGTGCGACACGTCGGAACTCCCGACCCATGCCGGGACTCCCGACCGTCGGAACTCCCAACCTATGTCGGAACTCCCGACGAACCAACCCGAGAACAACAGTTTTACAGCTGCTGGACAAATACCGGACACGTCCGGTATGAATACCAGACACGTCCGGTATTGCCAGACCAGCAAAAAATCAGTTAGCACTTTTGTCGCTCAAATACTCAAAACTCACATGGGTTGGCTTGAGCACTTATGAAACATTATCTATCAACATGATGCATCCCTCTTAATAGTACGACATACCTATTAAACTCAAGATAAACGGGAATATGAATTTGCACCACTTGAGTTGTTCTTTTTGAATTGATGCCGTCCCTTCCAATCTTCATCAAGTAAGGGTGCTAACATGTTGATGTTGATCTTTTCACTTGAGCATAGCCATCTTGAGCATGTGACTTGATTCCATTCATCAAGTTTGAATAATCCCAAATGTATCAAGTCACTTCCATCAAATACTTCATTATAGATTTGATTCTTCACATCAATATGACCATCTTAGCTTGATTAGTACCTCAACTAAATGCAAATACTTTCTTCTTCACCCTAGCTAGGTTCTTCGGCCGCCAAGCCGTCGCTTGCCCTTCACCCTTGCTTAGTACCTCGAAGCCTTTCCTTGCTATCTTCATCATCTCAAGCCATCAAGTCACATCTTGTTGTTGAATCATCCATTCATATGTATTGTTATCTTTTTCATTTTTATTTAGCAAGCTTCAAATATGAGACCATTCCATATGCAATCCCTCATGTCTCACTAACTAATAATCATGAGCTTGCTTTCACATAGTACATGGAAATCCCACAAGAAATAAGCCTTCACATGAATTCCATTTGCATTGTTGTCTTGTGCTTGAACTAGATTGTTTATACAACAACACATCATTTTGGCTTTCATTAAGTACCTGTGAGATAACTTATTACCTGTTCACACTTAGCAAACGGGTTAGTCCTTTAATCACGTTGTCATTCAATCATCCAAAACCCACTAAAGGGCTAGATGCACTTTCAATCTCCCCCTTTTTGGTGATTGATGACAACTTGATTAAAGCTTACAAAATGATATAAACATTTAAACTTTTGGGTTCAATGATTTATGAGAGGCTCCCCCTTAATATGTGCTTATGATTAGAATCCACAAAATGACCTCAAATGTCAATTGCACATACTAAAACAAATAGGAGACTCCCCCTAAATCATTGCATCCGTGGAGTGCATGTGTGTGTGACAAAGAGAAACCGTGATGCATATGACAAGATATATCATACAAGAATAAATATAAAGGCATCACATCAAATATTTTCATTCTAGCATGCATAGTCCTTATGAAAATAAATATGACACATGTAATTCACACATAGCACTCATTACAAATTTTCTCAAGTCCAGAAACCATTGATATATATAGATAAAGATCATGTCTCAAGAGATACATAGATAAAGCATAAGTAAGTCTCATCTCTCACATGATACAATCTATCTCAAATCCAAGATACATCAATGAAGCTCAGAAACAAACTACAGCCTGCAGTACATATCTTCAGGTACAAAGATAAGCAAATGAAACTATCCTGAAGCTTTAATCAGTCTCTCTCCCCCTTTGTCATCTATCACCACAAAGGTCCAACAATGACATACTAAGGACAAAGGGGCTATAAGCTGTCACTAATCTCTGGCATCACTCATCATCATCATCATCTCTCCTTGCATCTTCGTCATCAGAGCGGGTAACACCAGCCGGACGAGAACCACCGGCACCAGATGGGTCGTAGCCACCAGAGCCATAGTAGCCGCCACCACCTGTCAAGTCACTCCACCAATCTGTAGCATAGTCGTCGGTAGTGCTGGGATGTGACTGAGAGTGAGTAGGCACACGAGCCTGAAGTGGTAGAGTGTCAGGGTGCTCAGGTGCCTGCTGCTGCTGCTGTCGCTGTATGAACTCAACATACTCTCTATCATATCTAGCCTGCTACTGCTCCTCAGTCTCAGGCTCACTAGCTGCCTCATCTGATAGAGGAGACCTAGGAGGATCAAGCTCAAGATTAGAAGCAATTTGCTTCAAAGTTCGAGTGTCCTTCCTCCTAGCCTCCCTCTCCTTCTGCTGCCTAGTCTGGATGTCACGGCACATCCCAAATATGGAGCTGAAAAGCCTGTGGATAGGCGAAGGAGGACTGCCACGGCGTGAAGTAGAACGTGAAGGTGCACGTGGTGAAGGTGAAGCTCCTGCTGGTGCACCACTCCCAGGTGCATCTGCCTCTGGTGCTGCTGCTGCTCCTCCTGGTCCTGTTGGAGATAACCCTATCTCAGGCAAATCTACAATAATCTTCAGGGCCTTATGAATCTTATCATACTCAAATGTGTGCCCTATCACCTGCTCAATCATATGCATGATATAAGGAGCAAAACCACAACCCTTGAGGGGCCTCTCTCCAACACTCCTGATCTCGGACAAATAAAGTCAAACACGCTGAAGGGCCGAGCATCAGGTGCCATCCTGTGGAGTAGGTTCCTGGAGTAATCAGCAATGGTGCCCTTGTCTCCACCCTTGCAGTCAATAGTCTTCCTGAACATCCTGTCTAGGTACCTGTAGGTAGGGTGAAGACCTAGAACCTTCCCCACAGCTCCTCTCTCACCACTAGGAGGATACATATATGCGAGCTGCTCAGGGGGTAACACCTGCTCGGTGTGGATCTTGTCCCTCTGGAGATCATCCTCAGAGAAGCCAAGGTGGGCGGCAAATACATCATAGTCAATACTGTACCACTGGCCCTCAAGCATCCAGTGCATCCGCCTCTCATCCTCCTCAATGAACAGAGTAGCATAGAACTGAGCTACTACCTCTGTGTTCCAGTCATGCTGGAACTCCATGATCTCATAAACTCCTGTGCTCTGGCAGATGGTAATAGCATGACCAACTGAGGCCTTCTGCAACTCTCTCATATATTGCCAGTCAATCCATTGAGACCTAGCAATCACTGGGTTCCTGGTAAGAATCACACTGGAGTAGAAGTCCAAGTGAAAGGTTGTCTGGAAGCGGTGATCGTACTGAACCTTAGGTAAGCTCCTCAGATCAACCCTTCGCTCATCTCTAGCCTTCCTGGTCATACCCTTTCCCCTGTAGTCAACTCTAGGAACATAGGAGGGCACATTGGGCAGACGTGTCTCAAGAAGACCATAATGCATCCCCTGACCAGGCTGGTGCTGAACTAGAGGAACTGACTCCTCCTCCTCAATCTCCTGCTCCTCATCTGAGCTGTCACCATCTGATCCTCTGTCAGTGCTCTTCCTCTTTCTTTCATCTCTAGACTCCACTCTGAACTCATCAGTGTCTGTGTCAGAAGAAGAGCTCCCAGACCCCTCTACATACTGAGCTGCTGCACTAGAGGCAGCCCTGGTGGACCTCCTGCTGGTTGGCTGAAATCTAGGATGCATATCATGTCTCGCCTTCTTGTACTTCTCAAGTGCTCGATCATGCCTGTGCTTGGACCTCGGCTCCTGTCGTCCACTCATGGCTGCTGTCCTGTATCCAAAGATTTCCAAAGAATTTTAGATACATGCCCATAGCTTATTCTTGAATTGTAATTAGACACAGATTCTTTTATCCAAGGTTTTACAATCACCTCGACACACCATTGTCACAAGGTTTGCAAAACATAGATACAGAAGAAACTGTGCCTAATCTACAATTCTAGGATAGCATTGAATCAAAGGAAGCAGAGAGCCTGCTCTGCTAGGTAATACCGGACACGTCTGGTATGGGCCACCAGCAACCCTAACTAGGGTTCCCTGATTCAAACCAACACGGATTAATACCAAACTTTGGGCATTGCTTCTCCATCACCAATGCAGCATATTGACTGAAGGAATTTTCAAATCATGTATTGACCAAGTAGATCGGACGAGGTCCGTGATTAGGGTACCTTAAGAGAAGAGAAGAGAGAGCGATGTGAAATCCAAATCCGCGGGCTTTCAATCCTTGATCCAAGCCTTCTCCAATGCAATCTCCCTCTCTCTCTTTTCCTTGGTGAAATCCTTGGTCGCCCTAGGTGGGAAGAAGGGCATCGGCTGGTTTGTTTGGAAGGAGACAGACAAGTCTGGGCCGAAGGGGTACTTCTGTTTTTATAGTCCCGCTCATACCGGACACGTCCGGTATACACGGGCTGGCCCAATTTATTCCAAAATATGTTTTCTCTCTTCCAATCCCCTTTTCTGTTATTTCTTAGTCCAAAAAGGTATATAATGTTGATCCAATCCGAGTATCATCACTTTCCTTATCCAATGCCATCAATTTATTTTCTCTTTTCCAAATATATGGCATAATCAATAATTTGCTTGCTTGAGAGATAAAGTGAGATAAAGTAGATTGTGGACTTAAGAAAACCTTGTCATGTGTGATTAGCCGATCAAACAATCAAGGAGAGCTATAATCACCACATGACAGGGCTAGGTCGAAAAGACCAAGATTCAAATAGTTTTTCAAATTCACACCACCTACACATGCTAGTTATGGGTTTTGAAAAACATCTCTCCTATGTCACACAAATGCACATTCTAACATGTAAAGGGCCTTAGATGCACTTACAATACATGTATGTAAAAACATACCTTTGCCTTGAGCCCACAAGAATACCACTAAGAAGACACATGGCATGATAATCTTTATGTTGACCTTGATTGCCAAGTAATCATGCTTGATACAAATTCAATTTTTCATCCAAAGGACTACAAAGAGTGCTAGATAAATTTGTTAGTCCACAATGGTGCAAAATAGAAATTTAGCTCCCCCTAAATAAGTGCTTCAAGTATTTTGAATGACTTTCAACAAGCACTTTTATTCTTTTAAGAATTTGGGAGTCAATTTTCTATTTTGACCATAAACTAAATAAAAATTGCCATATTTAAAATTAAGTTCGGGAGATGCTCACAATCCACTTAGATTTAATAAATCACAAGCTTCTTTGTGAATTTGTGATATATGAACGTATATGAAAAAAAAAGTTGGAATCCAATTAGTGTTCTGGTTCTTGTAATACCGGACACGTCCGGTAGGCATACCGGACACGTCCGGTAAGAGCAGGACAGACACAATTAATTCGCTGCTTGTGATTCTTTGTTTAGCTTTATTATTTATTGTATACGAGCATCTCAACAAATAAATTACTCTACTAGAGAACGATCAAAAGCATCATATGGCAAACATGATAAATCTCAAGTGAAATTAATTAGCCACTTCCATTATTTCACAAATGTACCTATTTGTGAACTATAGAACACGAAACGAATCAAAGTGACTATCCTAAAAGGTTTAGGTACTTGTTACCAATGGTGAGGATGAAATAAACGACATGGTCATTGATTTATCTTCGGGTCAACCATATATGAGATTATGATAAGAATTGATTGATAGATTGAGTGAATATTTTTAATTTGCTTGCTCAACCACCCCAAAGCCTTCATCCCATCACCAAGTACCTACATCATTAACCTAAGCACACTTTGGTACCCAACTCTTGTTGGGTCCTTTTGAGTTAGTCAACAAGTGCTTAGGCACCCAAATGGTTTTAGCATTAGTTAGTGGTGAACACATCACCTTACTAGTGCTAACTCTATTTGTGGTCTTCCTAAGCATATCATTATAAACAAATTTGTTTGGCTTAGGAGTTTTACCGTTTGGGCATTCATAGCTTAGATGCCCCTTTCTTCTACAAGCATAGCATATGCGGCCTTTGTGTGCTCTATGCTTGCTTTGCTTGTATGGACATCTATCAACCTTGTGGCCCATCTCATTGCACCCATAGCATCTTCTAGTTGCAACTTGGGCTTCTTTTCTTGCTTCTTTGTACATTGGGCATTTCTTGGTAGAGTGCCCTAATTTCTTGCTCATGAGACAAGCACTTTGTCCATGACTCTTCACTTGCTTGGCCTCCTTGGTAGAAGCCTTTTGATTGGCGGCTTCAACCTTGTCGGCCCAACTCTTGTGTGGACACATAGCCCACTCATGTCCATACAATCCACAACCATAGCACATCCTTTTTCCATGTTTCTTGCTCTTAGTTGTGTTGGCCTTGCTTGAGATGTGATTCTTTTGTTGGGCTTTAGAGGAAGCAGGGTTTGAACCCTTCTCAAGCTTCTTCACCATGTTATCACGGTTATCTTGAGAAGGTTGTGCTTTCTCCTTACCCTTCAACCGAATTAAAGATGGCAACGGGTACCCGAGACCCAAAACCCGACGGGCTTTTACCCTATTAGGGCATGGGTATGGGTCAATTTCTCTACCCATGGGTTTGTTAATGGGCAAAAAGTTAGACCCAGTGGGTTTGTGGGCATGGGTCTGGGCGTGCAGTACCCAAACCCGCAAACCCATGGGTTTTTTAAACCCGTTCCATCATAAAATAGTAGCTCAAATCATCCTACGGCATCCTAAATTTCTCAACTAGATTGATCCATTTAGAGGCGCATATGACGGCTGTCCCATCCTAAACGGTTTGATAAAGACATGCGTATGTAAACAAATCCTTTAATTTTTAGATCTTGTATTAGCAAATAATTTTATATGCTCACTAAATATATTTAGAAATTTTTCGCATAGAGAAATATTCAACAATGTAGAGAAACCATCTACAAATTGAAAGACAAAAAAGAACAAGCCGCTACTCTCATCTTGCCTGGAGGCCAAACTGCTTTGAGCCACCGATCCTGTTATGGGCCGGCTTGGCCACCTGGGCCCAACTGCTGGAATGGTATGTTCTTCAGGCTCTAGCTAGCGCTTCGTTGGCAGCAAGCACATCAGTCCCACCTCGCTCAGTCATGCACAGCTGAAGCTACGCGCACTCTATAAAACCAAGGCAAACACAAGCATGCACTACACAGCTGATGAAGCCTGCAGTTTGTCGGGCACGGGCAACCCGCGGGTACCCGTTACCCGTTCGGGCATGGGTATGGGCATCTATTTATATCCGTCTGCGGGTATGGGTTTTTTAACGGGCATATTTTTTCATGGCGGGCACGGGTATGGGTTTATAGTACCCAGCGGGTACGTACCCGTTGACATCTTTAAACCGAATCACATCTTTCTTTAATCTTTGCACTTCTTCTTTGAGCTCTATGTTTTCTATAAGATTTAGCTCAATCGAAGATTGGCTTGCTTGAGTAGCACATTCATTAGTACAAGAAATATTTAATTGAGATGGTGTACTAGTGAGCGGATGTATGAGAGGTTGAGAGAATTTTACCGATGTAATCACAACCTCATGAGCCACCTCAAGCATGATGCTTGATTCTACTGCTTCCTTGTGAGAGCACTTTAGATGAACATAATTTGCTTGTAGCTCATTATACTTGCTTGATAGTTCATCTAGCCTTGCCTTGAGTTTGAAGTTTTCCTTCTCTAGTTGTGAAACACTAGAAGAGGAGTTAGTAACTAAAGCATGCTCAATTAACAATTTTTCATACCTCTCATTTATTGCCTTTAGCTCTTGCAATTTGGAGATGAGAAACTTTTCTTGATTTTGAAGCGATTGCTCTTGCTTCTCAATCTCTTCTTCAAGCTCATCATTCTTTTCAACTATCTTCATGATGATGAACTTGTCTTTATGGTTGAGATGATCAAGGTTGTAGTTGTCTTCAACTTCAACATCACTCTTATCTTGATCATCTACTTGTGCTTTCTCCTTTTCTTGATCTTTCTTGTTATTCTTCTTCTTGCTTTTCTTGGCCATGAGACACAAGTGATGAGAATCATGAGATACTGAGATTGACTCATCACTTGGTCGCCATCGGACTTGAGCATCGTTGCAAACAACTGCTTGCTGGTCTGCTGCCTCCGCCATACCGGACACGTCCGGTAGGCATACCGGACACGTCCGGTATGTGCAAGCAGACAACACGTCATGTGCTGCTTGCACTTCTTGCTCCGGCTTGGTGCTCATGAGGTCTTGTGAGGCTTCTTTGCTGCATGAAGACACAATGGACATACTTTCCATTGACTCGACCTCAAGTGCATCATCGCATTTGGATTCTCCATATAACTCAATGAGTTTGGTCCAAATGAGATGAGCACTCTCTGGAGGTGGTTGTCCATTGAATATTGCCTCATCTTGAACCTCTGCACTCAATGTACTCAAAATGATATTAATAGCTTGAGCATTGAGTTGCACGCATATCTCTTCCTCTTTTGATAAATTCTTATAGTTGCTCCAATCAACTATAGGAAGAGGTATGCTTGCAAACACAATATGCTCAACAATAGGACTAATATGTCTAAAAGCATTGAGTACATGAATTGATCAAGGTAGAAAGTTTGAACCATCATTTTGGAGAAGCACCGGCTCCAACTCGATAGGAGTCAACATCCTTTTCTCACGGCGGTGAAGCTTTAGGTGAGAACCCAGCTCTGATACCAATTGAAAGGACCTAGGATGCCGCCTAGAGGGGGGTGAATAGGCGTTTCTGAAAATTAACACCTTTAAAAGCGGAAACAATTAGAAAGGGGAGTTTCCAAAATGGAAACTCCAAATTAAGAGTACTATCACCCCTCACAAGTTAGCCACAAAGTAAGTAAGGTATAAAGAATATATCTAGAAGCTACAACCCTGCAACACCAAGTTAGAATAGAGAATAAATAATTTTAGTGCAGGCAGGAAATACCGGACGTGTCCGGTATGAATACCGGACGTGTCCAGTATACACGATTTCTGCAAATCGGCCCCAAACTTGCTCGTTTCGATTTCTATCTTCAAACCAAACTGCAGGCACCTAATGGAGATGACAAAATACACAAAGAACCTGCAGAATAGCTAGAGCAACACAAATATCAAATGAAATGCGAATTTAGACACGATATTTGTTTTACCGAAGTTCGGACTCATTCGAGTCCTACTCTCCGTTGAGGGGGCTGCGGGCGACCCAGCGAAGGTCAGCCCTAGAGGGTACCACGAAGGTCACTCTAGCCAGAGTCTTTTCCAACTCCTTTTCCTCCTTCCACTAATTTGATTCCGAGGCGGCGGAATCGACCGTTACAAACTTTCCAAAGCAACCACAATCTCTCGGTTGCTCTCCGGCGACGCCTAGCCGTCTAGGACTGAAGAGTCCAAGAGTAACAAATGCGAATCACAAGATTGACAATATGCATAAGTGCTCAAGTGGTGGCTTGCTCTCTTTTTCAAATTCTCTCTTAACCCACAAATTGATTTTGCAATTTAGATCACACACTCACTAAGAGAGGGTTTAGGAGAGTTGGCGAGGCTCAAAAATGTGTGTCTATCTTAGCAGAATCAGCAGCCTCCAAAGGTGGAGGCTTGGGGGTATTTATAGCCCCCTTGAAAAACTAGCCGTTTTATAGCCATTGCAATACCAGACACGTCCGGTATGCATACCGGACACGTCCGGTATGACTCACACTGCGCCAACGGTAACTATGTTACAGTGAAGTTGTGAGGCGTCGGAACTCCCGAAGAACGCTGGGACTTCCGACCGTCGGAACTCCTGACTCAAGTCAAAACCCCCGACCCTCAGTAATTTTGAAAAACATGTAACTGAGTTAAAGTTAGTGAGGTGTCGGAACTC
Source organism: Miscanthus floridulus (assembly GCF_019320115.1). Classification (NCBI taxonomy): domain Eukaryota; kingdom Viridiplantae; phylum Streptophyta; class Magnoliopsida; order Poales; family Poaceae; genus Miscanthus; species Miscanthus floridulus. The sequence goes on along the minus strand of NC_089586.1, from coordinate 73,882,089 downwards.
CCGACCGTCGGAACTCCCGACCCTCACGGCTTTTGAAAACTAGCCGTTGGCTTCTGGTCATCCATACCGGACACGTCTGGTATGAATACCGGACACGTCTGGTATGACCAGGACAGTGAACCCTCCAAGTCGGTCGAAGTGCGACACGTCGGAACTCCCGACCCATGCCGGGACTCCCGACCGTCGGAACTCCCAACCTATGTCAGAACTCCCAACGAACCAACCCGAGAACAACAGTTTTACAGCTGCTGGACAAATACCGGACGCGTCCGGTATGAATACCAGACACGTCCGGTATTGCCAGACCAGCAAAAAATCAGTTAGCACTTTTGTCGCTCAAATACTCAAAACTCACATGGGTTGGCTTGAGCACTTATGAAACATTATCTATCAATATGATGCATCCCTCTTAATAGTACGGCATACCTATTAAACTCAAGATAAACGGGAATATGAATTTGCACCACTTGAGTTGTTCTTTTTGAATTGATGCCGTCCCTTCCAATCTTCATCAAGTAAGGGTGCTAACATGTTGATGTTGATCTTTTCACTTGAGCATAGCCATCTTGAGCATGTGACTTGATTCCATTCATCAAGTTTGAATAATCCCAAATGTATCAAGTCACTTCCATCAAATACTTCATTATAGATTTGATTCTTCACATCAATATGACCATCTTAGCTTGATTAGTACCTCAACTAAATGCAAGTACTTTCTTCTTCACCCTAGCTAGGTTCTTCGGCCGCCAAGCCGTCGCTTGCCCTTCACCCTTGCTTAGTACCTCGAAGCCTTTCCTTGCTATCTTCACCATCTCAAGCCATCAAGTCACATCTTGTTGTTGAATCATCCATTCATATGTATTGTTATCTTTTTCATTTTTATTTAGCAAGCTTCAAATATGAGACCATTCCATATGCAATCCCTCATGTCTCACTAACTAATAATTACGAGCTTGCTTTCACATAGTACATGGAAATCCCACAAGAAATAAGCCTTCACATGAATTCCATTTGCATTGTTGTCTTGTGCTTGAACTAGATTGTTTATACAACAACACATCATTTTGGCTTTCATTAAGTACCTGTGAGATAACCTATTACCTGTTTACACTTAGCAAACGGGTTAGTCCTTTAATCACGTTGTCATTCAATCATCCAAAACCCACTAAAGGGCTAGATGCACTTTCACTTGTCTTCATGTACCTTCAGATGATGAGGAGTAGAAAAAGCTGGTTTAGGTGAATCTTGCTAGCAATAGCCGTGGGGAAGATGGGGATCTAGAGAGTGAGTGTTAAAACTACCATATTTTCAAATCAGCACCTGGCTAATCTCTGTGATTGGTATGTACTGAATGTTAGATTGATCTCCACCGGCTCGATCCAACGACCGAGTCGGGCCCTGACTCATGCCCTGATCGGTGGCGCCCAACCAAATCATGGTTGGTGGGCCCCCGTCGCGCAGCGCTATACAGAGGAGGTGGGGCCGGGGCTCAGGATACAAGGTTCACTAGACGCCATCACAATCCCCATCTACAAACCCTAAACCGATCTAGAGAGGGGCACTGACAGCGACGAGAAGTGCCGCCACCGTCTTCACCACTGTTGAGCTGACGTCGCCGACTTCACCACCGACGCCATGGGTAGCAGCCCCTCCAAGCCCGAAGGTCAGCCACTTCTATCCCCTCTCTCTCTAGTTTTCTATCTAAGACAAACTACTTGTTTTTCTAAGAAGATACCCTCTGATCTACACCTAGGTGATTCTAATTTTCTAACACTGAATTCCATGGAGGGCGGGTGATTGTGTCATCTGAATGGATTCTTAATATTAATAGGGTGTTTGATTTAAGGAATAAGTTAATCCATCTTCTCACTTCTCACTTTTTTATTTTATTTGTAGAATGGAATGGATTGATGCAATGGTGGGCCCAATGGGTAGTCTAGGTAGGCCTAGGACTACCCTGGAATTTGGCCCAAATTTTTTTTAGTACTTCGCACAGCCCATGAAACTTTGGCCCATTCTCCTCTTTCTCTCGGTCAAGACCGCGAGCGGCCGAGCGAAGCCATCTCCGCGACTGCGTTGTCCGCTCCCTTCCCTCCTGACGGCCGATGCTCGCGAGTTAGACACTCAGGCGCGCCGCTCACGCGACCAAGGTGCCAGCCACGGCGCCGCCCCGGCGCCCCCACCCCGCCGGCCCGCCCTGCCAGCGCCCAACGGCCGTCCAGTCTAGGCGTCCAGCGCGGCAGCGGTAACCACTCCGCCAATACTACACTCCGCTCCACCTCCACCCAGATCCCTAGTGGCCTCGTCGGCCAGCAGTCCAGCACAGCAGGCAGCTGGCTACGCCGGCCGACGCCACGCAACGCCCGTCCACCCGTCCCCGGTCCCCTGGACTTTCGCTCTGCCTCCGCCAGATCCCTGGTGGCCTCGCGGGGCAGCAGTCCAGCGCGGCAGCACTAGCCAACACCGCCCAACAGTCTAGCATAGCTACACAGCAGGCAGGCAGTCAGCGGCCGTCCACCCATCCCTGGTCCCCTAGAGGTCTGGTCGCCTAGACCCTGGTGGCCTCTGTCGGTCTGTGACTCTGTGTCTGTCTGTCCTGGTTTCCTGGACTCATTGCCTGGTGAGTTGTTGTGAATTTGGTTAGAGATTTGTTCTTGTGAATGAAATCAGGCTTGGGGATTATAGATCTATCATCTGTGAGCCTAGAATTGAATGGAAATTGTTGTAATTTTTTAGGAAGTTAAGGCATGAAGAAATCAAATATACCATTTCTTTTTCAGAAGCATGAGGCAAAAAAGTTGCAACTTGTGCTCCACCAATTCCAGTTGTTGATGAAGAGTTGTCTATTCCTGTTGTAGAAGATCCTCTAATTGTGAGTGATGAAAGTGCTATCGTAGTTGTGGATGAAAGGACAGAAACACAGATCCTACTGGAGATAATGGGTCAGATGAAGTTGAAGAAGAAGAGGAAGAAGAACCGCCTACGGCTGCTGATGTTGATTCCCTTGAGCATGACCTAGGCCTAAGGAGTCCTATTTCAACCTTTGATGTGAATGAACAAGATTCTATCAGAAGAAGGTATATTTTAAAAGGCCCCTGTCATCTTTATGCCTATAATTATCCATCTAGAAAAATCTATGGCAAAGATCGCCGCTTTAGTTTTGTTTGGTTTCATAAGTACCATTGGATTGAATATAGCATAGAGAAGGATGCAGCATATTGCTTCTATTGTTATTTGTTTGGTAAGGAAAGTGGAAAATTTATTACGGATGGTTGACATAATTGGAATATGGGAACTATATCACTTGACAAACATGAGTCTTCAACTTTACACAAGTTTGCTCAAGAGAACTACAACTTATTTGTGAAAAAGGGTACAAAAATTGATACTGTCATTGAGAAGGTCAGAAAAGGATCGAGTTGATTACAAGGCTAGGTTGATTTATTCACTCAGATGTTTGAGATTCCTTCTGCATCAAGGATTGGCTTGTCGTGGGCATGATGAAACTGAAGAATCTAACAATAGATGAAACTTCCTTGAACTGTTGAATTGGCTTGCAGGAAATAATGAAGAGGTGCACAAACTGGTTCTGAAAAATGCCCCAGGTAATTGCATTTTGACCTCCCATCGCATACAAAAGCAAATTATTAGATGTTGCTCTGAGGAAACCACTAGATACATACTTGAAGAACTTGGGGATGACTACTATGCAATTCTAGCTGATGAATGTAGTGATATATCACATAAAGAACAACTGGCTGTTTGTTTGCGTTATGTTGATAAACATGGAAGTATTTGTGAAAGGTTCCTTGGAGTAGTTCATGTTACTGGCACCACTTCTTTGGAACTTAAAACAGCTATTCAATCTTTACTCACTAGTCATCACTTGAGTCTTAGTTCTTGTCGTGGGCAAGGATATGATGGGGCTAGTAACATGAAAGGAGAGGTTAAGGGGCTGAAAACACTGATAATGAAAGAGTCTCCTTCTGCTTATTATGTGCATTGTTTTGCACATCAACTCCAATTAGTGCTTGTTGCTATTGCCAAGGGAGATGTTGGGGCTAGTACTTTTTTGCTCAAGTTTCACGCTTACTGAATATTGTTGGAGTTTCTTGCAAACGCCATGATATGCTTCGAGATGTTAGAGCACGAAAATTGAAGAACGCACTTGAATTGGGTGAAATAGAAAGTGGAAGTGGGTTAAATCAAGAGATGGGATTGGCTAGGCCTGGTGATACTAGGTGGGGTTCTCATTATAGAACTGTTTTGCATATCATTGACATGTATTCTACCATTCGGGAAGTACTCATAACTCTTGGAAAGGATCCCACACAAAGAGATGATTGGCCAAACATACATGCTATGGTTCTGACTTTAGAGTCATTTGAGTTTGTTTTCAATGCCCACTTGATGCTTGTGATTCTTGGGTACACAACACAAATGAGTTGTCTCAATCTTTGCAAAAGAGAGACCAAGATATTGTTAATGCAATGACACTTGTTAGTGTGGCAAAGAGAAGGTTCCAACAATTGAGGTCTGATGGGTGGGAAGATTTCTTAGAAAAGGTTAAATCATTTTGCATCGAATATTCTATTGATGTTCTTGCAATAGATAGCAAATATGAGCCTCATGGAAGATCCCATCGCTTTTATCCTGTACAAACAATTGATGATCACTATAGAAGAGAAGTGTATATTGGTATTATTGATAGAATTCATCAAGAGCTTGAGAATCGGTTTGATGAGGTTAGTAGGGAGTTGCTTATTTGTATGTCAGCATTGAATCCCTCCAATTTATTTGTTTCATTTGATGCTCAGAAAATCCTTAAGCTTGCAACTTTTTATTCCAAAGATTTTTTAAGTTCTGCTTTGAGGACACATGAAATTCAACTTGGCACATATATTGAAGATGTGAGAATGGATGATAGATTTGAAGGACTGAACAACCTCGGTGAGCTCTCTAATAAGCTTGTTGACACTAAGAAACATGAATTTTATGGTTTGGTGTACTTAGTCCTTAAATTGGCATTGGTCTTACCGGTGGTGACAGCAAGTGTTGAAAGAGTATTCTCTGTATTGTGTTTAGTGAAGAATAAGGTGAGAAATAGTATGAGTGATAGGTTATTGAATGATTGTTTGGTAATCTTTATTGAGCGTGATATATTCTCCACCGTAAGCGAGGATGGCATAGTTCATGCTTTCATGGCAATGAGAAAGCGCAAAGCAAAAGCCTTGAACTAGGACTTGTATTGTAATATCTTATTTATGTAAGACCTTATCTTATGTATAATCTATAAGTTTTGAACCTTTCAATTGTATTATCTCAATTTAGTTAATTTATAGTCATTTTACCGAACTTTTTCTTTGAATTTTATCGTGTTGCACATGATTTTTTTTTACTAAGACTACCCTGGTTTCAAATTCTGGATCCGCCAATGAATTGATGCATCCTCACCTTATTTCACAGGCTAATAATTAAAAATCACACCCAGTTCTATGGAGTCCGCATCGGACTGGGCTCATCAGTTTAATTATTCAAAAGGCTAGTACGGGTGTAAGGGAACGTCACAACATCCAACGCCCCTCCTCTCAATCTCCTAATTACTACAGAAAATTGCTATTTTAAACATGTTTATACTATTTTTTAAAATACAATACACTCTCATACTTAAATTACCATATTATTATTATATTTTCGTGCAACCCACGGGCATTTATCGGTCGGCAGCCTAGTCGGGATTAGAAAAATCTCCGTAAAAAACGCGAACAATCACCTGTTTTCCCTCGCCTTCGCGCGCCGTCAGTCAGGCGGACGCAAAAGGCCGGGCATGCATGCTGCCATCCTGCAGTCCACCACGACGTTCAATGCATGCGGACCACATCGGCGAGGTCCAAATCACGATATCCCCACCACAGAGACCGAGCTCCTAGGCCTTTGCGTCGTCACCGAGTCGATCGACGGACATATGATGGTGAAGCTCGTGACCCCGGCGTCGGGGACGCAATGGACCAATTGGGCGCGCTTGACCAGGACGTCGTCACGATCGACCACGCCCTCGAGGCGCTATGCATGGCCTGCTGGGAACAAGCCAGCGGACCAAGGTGATGCAGCGGTCATCCAAATCGTCGAGATGTGAGCCACGGGTTCCAACTGTCCCAGAGGCATGGCGTGGCGAGCCAGGCAGCGGCTGATCAGGAGTGTTGGGCTGGCTGTATAAGCCAGCTTATTTGTCGGCTTATAAGTCATGGTACATTATTTTTCTCTCTACAAAAATTAGCCATACAAATCAGCACCAGCTACTTTTCAACCAGTCGAACAACCAGTATTTTTCTCAGGGCTCTGCTCTGCTTTCTCGTTCCTTGATTAGCACTTAGCAGCGGTTAATGCACCATCCTGCCAATTGTTTTTGCTTCGAACTTAGAGCCTGTTCAATTTCACCAAAATCCAAACTTTGGCACTATGTAAAAAAAAGATTTTCCGTCATATCAAACTTGCGATACATGCATGTAGTACTAAATGTTGACGAAATAAAAAACTAATTGCACAGTTTGGTTGTACTTTGCGAGACGAACGTTTTGAGCCTAATTAGTCAACGATTAGACAATTATTACCAAATACAAACGAAATGATACATTACGCTACAGGGCGCTACAGTGAATTTGCCGACGCCGAATCGGGCCAACTAAACGAGGGCTTAATAGGGTGCACACTACTGTTATGTTAATTACTCATCAGTGCAACAAAGGTTGTTCAAAATAATCCAGCCATGCATTTTTTTTTGTACAATGTGTCAAACTTGTGCACATTGTGTTTTATTATTTTCTGCAAATGTGTCACAGCAGGTGTCAACAAAAATTCCATGCTCCCGGTACAACGCGCGGTCATTTGTCTAGTTATAAGAAAATTTGGGAGGGTGCGAATGTCTGGCAACTGAGAGTGGTAAAAGATAAAAAAAACTCAAAGTTGCACCCATTGGTAGAATGACAGTGGGTCAGGTAAGCTAGGGTAACGCACCTACCCGATCCTGAGCATATCCATGACCCTAGCTTTTACCCACCTACAAGCATGCCCACGTCCCTGACCCTAGCTTTTACCCGCCCATGAGGCCATGAGCATTTACCATGGATAAAATTCATACCAGCACTTGTGCATGATGGGTACCCGTTGGGTATAATCCAGAGAGATCAAATAATAATATCACGATGATATAAAATTATAAATTTATAGTTAAACAACACAAAAAATGCCAATCCCAGTTGCAAAGAGTTCACTAATGCATCATAAATTCATGGCATGGTCCTTCTCATGCTCGTACAAATAACACAACATAAGTTAGACAAGAACTAGACCAACAAGTTAATAGCTCACACAATCATTTTACGCAGCTATTTATAAAAAAAATATTGTCTTCATAGTTCGACACGCTACGCATACGGTATAAATTATATGTTAAATGTGTCAGTCAACACGATATGCATAATGGCCATATTTATATTCACTACGTCAGATTTGCACATCACTGTCGGTCTCATCACTGTCGAATTTATGAGAACCAGTAGTGATGTACCTTCACTGTCGGTTATGAGCTTGAAAATGAAAAAATGATTGGTGCTGGGCTAAAACCGGCAGTGAAGGACCACATCACTACCGGTTTTTGGCTTGAACCGACAGTGTTTTGGCGGGCACCCATCACTGCCGGTTTAAGCAAAGAGCCGACAGTGATTGGGCACTATCACTGTCGGTTCTAGCCAAGAACCGACGGTGATAAGCCTACAATACAAAATTATTCTCAGGCTTGCATGTGCTACATGTGTAGAAAACACCAAGTTTGGGATTTTTCGAAGATGGTTTGCTACTTTCTGAGGTTTAATTGAATTTCCGTACGACGACACCTATTAATTATAGGTTGAACTGAGTCTACCCACGAAAAAATCCAGAATGGTGCCAAACTTTTACACAGGCTCTAATATACCTAGGGATAAGAAATTTGTGGAGGTGGATAAAAAAATCTATTGGGTCCAAGTTAAAATTCACCCTCTTTTGTCTCATTTGGCACAAAGAAAAATATAATAAATAAAACTGATCAAAAAACCTAAGATCCTGTATGGGGTCTTAATTTGGGTGTACATGCTTGCCAAAATTTTTTTAAGCCATTTCGACATAGGTGGAGTATACATGCTTCACAGAGGTACATTTGTCTTTTCATCGAACCATGACTATACACGTAGGTTATCAAAGTTTCTATGATTTATAGGCATTCCGGTGTCCTATTGGTCTCAAAATTATTCTTAGGCTTGCACGTGCCACGTGTGAAGGAAACACCAAGTTTGAGATTTTTCAGAGATGGTTTGCTACTTTCTAAGGTTTAATTGAATTTCCGCGCGACAACACCTATTAATTATAGGTTGAATTGAGTCTACCCACAAAAAGATCTGGAATGGTGCCAAACTTTTACATAGGCTCTAATGTGCCCTAGGAATAAGAATTTTGTGGAGGTGGATGAAAAAAATCTATTGGGTCCAAGATAAAATTCACCCTCTTTTGTCTCATTTGGCACAGAGAAAAATATAATAAATAAAAAATAATTAGAAAAACCTAAGATCCTGTGTGGGGTCTTAATTTGGATGTACATGCTTGCTAAAAAAATTTCAAGCCATTTCGACATAGGCGGAGTATACATGCTTTATAAAGATACATTTGCCTTTTCATCGAACAATGACTATACACATAGGTTATCAAGGTTTCTGTGGTTCATACGCATTTCAGTGTTGTATTGGTCTCAAACTTTTTTTTAGGCTTGCACATGCCACGTGCGAAGGAAACACCTAGTTTGGGATTTTTCGGAGATGGTTTGCTACTTTCTGAGGTTTAATTGAATTTCCGCGCGACGACACCGATTAATTATAGGTTGAACTGAGTCTACCCACAAAAAGATCTGGAATTGTGCCAAACTTTGACATAGGCTCTAATGTGCCCTAGGGATATGAATTTTGAGGAGGTGGATGAAAAAAATCTATAGGGACCAAGATGAAATTCACCCTCTTTTGTCTCATTCAGCACACAGAAAAATATAATAAATAAAAAAATGATTAGAAAAACCTAAGATCCTTTGTGAGATCTTAATTGGGGTGTACAAGCTTTTCAAAAAAATTTCAAGCCATTTCGACATAGGAATACATATGCTTCTATTTATTTAGTATATAAAAGAATTTTTTTAATATATATAAACATCACTGTCGGTTTCAAAAAACCGACAGTGATGAGAAGAAACCGATAGTGATCCTGGTTATCCGGTTTATTTTGAAAAGCGGCAGTGATATATAAAAAATGAAAAAAAAAATTGTGCCAGCCCTTGGGTTTGAGCTCGTGTCTCGGGCTGCAGAGTTCAGAGACTTAACCGCTGCGCTAGTATAGGATGTGTGCCAAGTTTTATTTATTTTTTCTTTTTGACCTTTAAATTGCTTAATAAATTATAAAATTAAACAAAAAAAATTGAGCCATCTGGGATTCGAACACGGGTATCGGGGGCTAAGTTGTGGGGTCTTAACCGTTGATCCAGTAGGAGGTATTCGAAAGAAGTAGAAAAGATAACTTACTTATGCTGTAACCGCTACACGGTAATCACTGCTGGTTTAAAGAATGGCCCGACAGTGATATTTATACATCACTGTCGGTTTAGACTTATAACCGGCAGTGATGTACCCCCATCACTGTCGGTTTATAATTAGAACCGGCACTGATGAGGTCTGATATAAAAGCTCGGCGCGGGTTGAAATTATCCAAATTTCAACCCTGCGCCAACCGTTCCCGACCCTGCGCTCCTCTTCTTCGACGTCGATGCCCGTGCACCGCCCCATGCCGGAGCACCCGTCCACCGCCCCCCGCGCCACCGTTTCCAGCCTCGCGCTCCTCTTCTTTGACGCCGACGCCCGTGCACCACCCCACGCCGGAGCACTCCCCACGCTGTCCACCGCCCCACGCTGGAGCACCGCCGAGGCCTTTAGGAGCGAGCGGACAACTGCTTTCCCACGTCCACGATGAGTGCGTGGCTCACTGCTAGCTAAGTGTTTGATGAAATTCCCCACGGCTGTTGTCTTCCCAATAGCAGCCGATTCCTATTCGATTGAGTTACATGCTGTTACTCCTTGGTTTAGCTATCCTTGTATGTACATGCTGTTACATAAACTAGTTAGTTTTTCCCTGAAGAGATTATGCTACCTACTGATTTGTTGAGGACCTAGTAATCATGGCCCTAAACTGTTTAAGAACCATTGGTGTTATTTGCATGTTATCGCAACAAGTTATTCCCTCGAGTCACAGCTAAGTGACCTTTTGCGCTGTGTGCAGTCTAAGTATTTAAACATTGATCATCAACACCTCTTCACATAGTTAGATTGAATATGTGACAATGATATGAGCATATCTGTCTCGAATAGTAGTTGCATAATGTTATGATATCTCTGTACTTTGTAATTATTGCAAGCAATGGAAACTAGCAGTCAAAGGTACACGTTAATGACTGTGGATATTTTATTTGTAATGGTAGGGAGTGTTCTGTTTGTGTAAGAGTTAGATAAGAATTTCTACTCTTGCTTAAGCAATGATGGATTCTTGTCAAATGTGTACAGGTATAATCACTATAGGTAGAGTGTCAATTGATTTTGATGGAATGTATAGCATGCTTAAAAAAAAGGCATCTATAGATGTTTGTTCCAGGAAAAAAGTTAAAAATAACTTTTAAAATTGGCTCAGCAGCAGCAGCAAGTATGATTACTAAACCACATTGATCTCCGAATAATAAACAATCAAATTATTGAGATAATTTTTTATCATGTCAAGGATAAAGAACATTAAATAGATTTAGTTTGCCCATATAACTTGAATAATAACTCTTGTTCAGTGAGTTACCATTACCACTTACCACATGCCTAATTTACTTAAATGTATAGGCAACCATGGCATGGTATGTAGTGCATGTTGGTCACATGCCTGAGATTTATCGAACCTAGAAAGATTGCCCTAAACCTCATTGAAACTCTAAGTTCCTCTTGAATCTTTGGGTACCACCACGCTTCCGCTGTGCAAACCAGAATGTAGGACACTTCATCTTGCAAATTCTTCAATTTGGCTATCCCCCTTAAGAAAAGATAAACTAGGGGACACCAAAGTATATCTTGCATCTTCTTGTGATTAAAGTCTACTGTTGTCTAGAATTTCTCATGACTTTTGATCGTCCAAAATTAGAGACATGAACCGATAAAGACAGGCTGCTCCGAAGACAGGATAGGAAAAACAGAAGAAAACCGTAACCCAACTATTTATTTCATTAATCCTTATATCTTAAACCTATGAATTAAATGAAATTGTGGGAACACCCAACAAGATCATTGCAATCATTACAAAGATTCAAAACAAGCACAAACATAATGACAAATCAACAAAGCACTTAAAAATGCACAACTCATTCATTGACTCAACTTGCGATACTATCATTTTTATTACATAAGGGGCACAACTCCTATCCTTATCTAAGGATCTTGGATAGTCTAGCATAACTTCTTCATTCACCACTCTCACCAAATGCTTCTTTCAGGTTGGTTATCATTGACACTTTCTGGTAATAGTCTAGTAGTGATCTGACTCTGGCTACTTCCTTGGTGTAATTGTTGATTCTTCTGTGGGCAAGATTTAACATAATGTCCTTCCTGCTGGCAATGATAACACTTCCTCTTAGCTGGATCTTTTGTGATATCATACTCCACAGAATTGTTGCTTAGAGTATTGTTAGCTTGCTGATTTTGTAAGTTCATCTTTGTTTGGCTAGACCGCTTTTTAGCTCGCTTGATCTTTTGGGGTTGAAACTCCGTGTAGGTGATTGTCCACCAATCTATGCATACCTCATGTGGAAAGAGTGGAGTAACCTTAGCTTGAGAAACTTCCAATTCTTTAGAGTCTGAGTTTATCTAACTAGGGATTGGAGCTGAATGTGACAATGTAATAGAACTCGAATGTTGATTGCTTCCTGATCCTAACTCTGTTGAGACCTCCTTTCTCTTCTTATCCACATTGTCCTTAGGTACAGGTTGAATACCTTCATACTCAATTCTTTCTCCTGACGGTGTGGTTAGAAGCACCGAATGCTAGGCATACTTGATCACTCCTTTACATGCTGACATCCATCCCATTCCAAGAATGACATCAATGTCCACTAACTCTAATACAATAAGGGTTGCTTTAAATTTTACCCCCTTTATGTCAAGACTAACTCTTGGGCATTTGCGGTTTGCCTTCATTTCTCCTCCTGGGGACTTAACTATCACTAGTTTCCTCATTGGTAGCATAGTTATCTTATGCTCTTTTACGTATGCACTAGAGATAAATGAATGTGACGCACTAGGATCAAACAGCACTGTGGCGGAAGCTGAGTTTACTAGAATGAAACCATACACAACCTCCTTAGCTCCATGAGTAGTAGTCATATCCACATTATTCAATCTTCCTTGGATGTAGTTTCTCTTTGCTTTACTTCCTTGCTCCTGTTTCTTCTGGACCTTCTGTTCTTGCTTCGGCTATGGTTGATCCTGACATTCATGTGCCATTCTTCCAATATCTTCATTGGACTCCATATTCTTCCAAGCTCCTGCTACTTGTCTCTTCACTAGTCCCTTTGGTATGTTGGTTTGATCTTGTGGTAAGCACTGCTGAGAACTTCTAGGTTGAGTCATACCTTCTGGTGCTTGTTGTTGCATAGCTACCAGCTTCTCCTTATCGAAGGCAGTTAAAGACAACGTAGCTTGGTCCTCCTAACCTTTGATACCAGTGGTCTCCTCATTACGATTCATCTATATAGACAAAGATAGAGGACTGAGAATAGAGACAAAGTTTTTATAATAGATAGAGGCTGAAGTGAGCATAAATTTTAGCAAATAACAAGGTTGGAGAGAAAACAAGAACTAAGTAATGATAAAAGCATGCTAAAACATCTAGTTCTATCCAGGCTTGCGTCCTACAGTCAGTATTACTCTGATACCACTTTGTAGCACCCGGTTTTAAAGACAAAACTAGATACACACTATATGTGAGCCCAGGAAGTTAAATCTCACATATAGCCACAAATCAGGGTAATATCAAGAGACAATACTTATTACATAATGTATTAGTAAAAGGAAAATAACCTCAGAGTAACGATAGCGGAAAGTTGACTCTGATCTTTAGGCGAAGACTCCAAATCCATAGGGATGACTGACTAGTTGACCACAAGCCTAACTCCTCTAAACCAGCAATCTGGTACCCATCCGGGATTTTTATCCAATGTATAGAAAAGTAAAACAAGCGTAAGTACATGTCGTACTTAACAATTATATCATGGGGTTTCATGAGGCTCAAAAGGTTGTCACTTATTTACTATGATTAGCTTTAATGGGTCATCTTTTTAAGCAATTGAGTGGCAAAGAATTTATCATTCCCATAAACACATGATCAGGTAAACATGAATACTGTATAGCATAAATAATTAATCATTAGTACAATTATCCATTAGTGATCATCTCTATTCCATAAGGGTCTAAGGCCGCTCGTGACTGTGAGTATGGCTGTTATAATAGTTTTACACTATGCAAAGTTCACACACTTTCACTGTGAGTCGTGATTTACCCTTTCACCCGAGGTAGCTAATCTCTTGACCCACTTCCAAGAAAGGTCGGCAGTGAAAGCATCTAGGCCCCTAGTTGGATTTCGGTGATTTATGTCAATACAAGATTACTATGACTAACGTGTGTTTTGCAGAGGCAATAAAGTTAGGTCATGGTAATGGAGATCGATTAGGCAATCGAGGTGGTCATGCCCCTATGATGGAAATTGTTTCGGTTTTCAAAGGATGGACGACAAGGTTAAGGATGACTAGTTCTAAGTGTCGATTGGAGTTGGAGAGATACTTAGAGTAGTTTAGGACTTTGTTTTTCCTTTGGCCGTACTATTAAGGGGGGTATGGATGGGTAGCTTGACCTAGTGAGTCTAGTGAGTTAGGTGTGGTGCACACTTGTTAAAACTAGTACTAGGTAGCTCCTATGAATGCCTAAGATCCTTTGGAGCAAACTTCATTCACATATGATCGAGAGTTGGAAGTGAATGGAGGGTCAAATGCTGATCGGACGCTGGCTCCGGTGCGACCAGACGCTGGCCGTAGGGTCCGGTCAGTACATTTGATCAAGGTGATTGCGTTTGGTGCGACCGGATGCTGGAGTGGTCAAATGACCGGACACTAAGAGGCAGCGTCCGGTCGACTCCAGTAAGGTTCTAGAGAAGGGAATTTGTGACCGGACGCATCCGGTCAGTACTGACCGGACCCTAGGGGTTCAGCGTCTGGTCGAGTACAGTAAGCATCTAGTGAGGGTTTAATGCGACCGGACATGTCCGGTCAGTGGTGATTGGACCCTGCCAGCATTCGGTCAACACATTATCATTGGTTTGTGGGTTGAACTGACCGGAGCGTCCGGTCACCCCGCAGAAGCTTATAACGGTTCGTTTTTCAGGCTGCCTTATAAATAGAAGCTCCACTCGTGTGTGGAGTCACTTTTGCTCATTCCAACAGCTGAGAAACATGTTTGTGAGTGCCAAGAAGAGCAAGGTCCTAGTGAGGTGATTGAGATTTGAGAATCCAAGAGAGTAGCCTCATTAGTGAATCAAGAGTAGCAAAGTGTGCATCCATCTTCTCATTAGGCTTCGCGTGGTCAAGTGAGAGTTCATGCTTGTTACTCTTGGTGATCACCATCACCTAGATGGCTTAGTGGTGATTGGGAGCTTGGTGATCACCCGGCGAAGCTTGTGGATGACCCAACTCAAGTTGTGAGCGGCTTTGGGTGATTCGCCGCGACGGAGTGTCGAAGAATCAACCCGTAGAGAGCACTTGATCCTTGTGCGGATCAAGGGGGAGCTACACCCTTGCATGGTTGCTCCAACGAGGACTAGTGGGGAGTGGCAACTCTCCGATACCTCAGCAAAACATCGCCGTGTTCCTCTCTCTCTATTTACTTTGAGCATTTACTTTGAGCAATTCAATACTTGTCTTTACATTCATAGAATTGCCATGCTAGAGTAAGTTTGGAACATAGGTTGCAAGTTCATTGTGCGTTAGATCAATAGAAACACTTTTCTAGGCACAAGGGGTTAATTGGGCTAACCATAGGATTTGTTTATTGCAAGAAAATTTAGAATTAGCCCAATTCACCCTCCCTCTTGGGCATCTTGATCCTTTCAATTGGTATCAGAGCCTCGTGCTCACGTTTTAAGCTTAATCGCTTTGAGCAAGATGTCTCACGGGGATGGACCTCCTCCTATCTTTGAGGGAGATGACTTTCCATATTGGAAAATCCACATGGAGGCGTACTTAGAAGCTCTAGACGTTGGTATTCTTAGAGCCACCTCTCAAGGCTTCCCAAAACCTCGGAATGCTACTAACCTATAAGGCGATGAGGTTAACTATGAAAAATGGAATGCAAAGGCTCAAAACACTATCTTTAGAGGCCTTTGCAAAGATGTGTTCAACCACATAAGGAACCACAAAGACGCCCATGCACTATGGTTGGACGTTTGTGCGCTCCATGAGGGAACCAAGAGTGAGCGTGAGGAACGCTATCACCTTGTAATTAAAAAGCTAAATTCATTTGAGATGCTTCCCAAAGAAAGTGCTAATGAGATGTATTCACATTTAAATGTTCTTGTAGAGGAAGTTAATGGGCTTGGACTTACTCAAATGTCACCATCCGACATTGTGAGAAAGATCTTGAGTGTCCTCCCTATTGATAAATATAGGCATATTGTGACCGTGCTACATCAAGGTGATCTTTTCGCCGCTACACCGACACAGATCTTGGGAAAGATCAATGCTCATGAGATGTACATGCACATCACGCCACAAGATGGCTCATCCTCTACAAAGAAGAAAGAGAAGGACTTAGCATTCAAAGCTAGCCAAGATAAGGGCAAAGCAAGACTTGAGTATGAGAGCTCAAGTGATGAAGAAGATGATGATGAAAGTCTTGCTCTCATGGTGAAGAAGACCGCCAAGATGCTAAAGAAGCTCAACAAGAGTGGCATCAAGTTCGATGGTAAGAAGAAGAAGTTCTTCACAAGCTCAAGAAGAAAGCCAACCTCCTAACAAGAATAGGCCTAAGAAGATTTGGGTGGCTAAGTCACTTGTTGAGAAGGTGAAGGGCCCTCAACAAGTTTGGATTTCTAAAGCTTGAATCTCTTGTGTGTAGGTGAACTACAAGACCGGTGGAAGTCATTGGGTTATTGATAGTGGTTGCACTCAACATATGACCGGTGATCCTCGTATGTTCACCTTACTAGATGAAGAGGTAGATGGACAAGAGAAAATAACATTTGGAGATAATTCAAAGGGCAAGGTTAAAGGATTGGGCAAAGTGGCAATATCAAATGACCATTCCATCTCTAATGTGCTATATGTTGCTTCATTGAGCTTCAACTTGCTATCCGTTGGACAATTGTGTGATCTTGGCTTCCAATGCTTGTTCACCGAGAAGGAGGTTGTTGTATCCAAGGTAGATGATAATCAAGTGATATTCAATGGATTTAGATACAACAACTTATATCTAGTGGGCTTCACCTCCGAAGATGCAAATTTGAAGACTTGCCTATTCACCAAAACAACACTTGGGTGGCTATGGCATAGAAGACTTGCTCATGTTGGTATGAGTTCACTCAAGAAGCTTATGAAGAATGATTTGGTGAGAGGGTTGAAGGATGTGAAGTTTGAGAAGGACAAGCTTTGTAGTGCATGTCAAGCCGGCAAGCAAGTTGCAAATACTCATCCAACCAAAGCTTTCATGTCAACCACAAGAGTGCTAGAACTCCTACACATGGATTTATTTGGACCAACAACATACAAGAGTTTGGGAGGGAATCTCTATTGTCTTGTGATTGTTGATGACTATTCAAGGTATACATGGGTATTCTTCCTTCATGACAAATCCGAAGTTGCATCTTGTTTCAAGAAGTTTGCCAAGAGAGCTCAAAATAAATTTGAAGTGAAGCTCAAGAAGATAAAAAGTGACAATGGCAAAGAATTTGACAACACAAACATTGAAGCCTATTGTGATGAAGTTGGGATCAAGCATGAAGTCTCCACAACTTATAATCCTCAACAAAATGGTGTAGTTGAGAGGAAGAACCGGACTTTGATCACTCTTGCAAGGACAATGCTAGATGAGTACAACACCCCCGAAGCTCTATGGGCGGAAGCAATCAACACCGCATGGTATGCATCAAACCGCCTATTCCATCAAAAATTCCTTGGCAAGACACCTTATGAGTTGCTCAATGGGAAGAAGCTAGACGTCTCCTTCTTTAGGGTGTTTGATTGCAAATGCTACATCTACAAGAAGTGGCAACACCTAGAGAAGTTCCAAAGACATTGTGATATTGGTTTTCTTGTTGGTTACTCATCTAAGTCCAAAGCATATAGAGTATTTAATCATGCCACCAGCTTGGTTGAAGAAACATATGATGTGGAATTTGATGAATCTAACGGCTCCCAAGGAGCACATGAGAATTCTTGATGATGTAGGTGATGAACCATTGAGGGAGGCTATGAAGAATATTCCAGTGGGAGACATCAAGCCAAAAGATGATGAAGATGATGTATAAGTCATTGATCAACCTTCTTCATCAAGTGTGCCACAAGATGGTGAAAAAGATGGGAGAGTAGAAAATAAAGATACTCATATCTCCCATGAGCAAATGGTGGTACAAGCACAAGATGTTGATGCTCCACAACCTCCTCCTCAAGTGGTCAATAGAAGAAATACACCTCTCCTACAAGATCATCCACAAGATCTCATCATAGGGAGTCCATCAAAGGGTGTAATGACTCGATCTCAAAAACTTACTTCATTTATTGCTCATCACTCTTTTGTCTCTTGCTATGAGCCTACCAAGGTAGAAGAAGCTCTTAAAGATCCAAATTGGATCAATGCCATGCATGAAGAGTTGAACAACTTTACTCGCAATGAACTTTGGACTCTTGAAGAGCGACCAAAAGGTGCAAGAGTCATTGGAATAAAGTGGGTGTTCTGCAATAAGCAAGATGATCAAGGTGTTGTTGTGAGGAACAAGGCAAGACTAGTTGCAAAGGGGTTCTCTCAAGTTGAAGGTTTGGATTTTGGAGAGACCTTTGCATCGGTTGCAAGATTAGAAGCCATCCGTATCCTACTTTCATATGCATCACATCATGAAATGAAACTATATCAAATGGATGTGAAAAGTGCATTTTTAAATGGCTTTATTAATGAACTAGTATATGTTGATCAACCTCCCGGGTTTGAAGACCCCAGATATCCTAATCATGTTTATAGGTTGTCCAAGGCACTGTATGGGCTTAAGCAAGCCCCAAGAGCTTGGTATGAGCGCCTTCAGGACTTCCTCATTGAGAAGGGCTTCACCATTGGGAAGGTCGACACCACACTATTCACCAAGAAGCTTGATGGGCATATCTTCATTTGTCAAGTATATGTTGATGATATCATCTTTGGATCATCAAATGAAGACTCATGCAAAGAATTTGGTGAATTGATGTCGAAGGAGTTCGAGATGTCAATGATTGGTGAGCTTACATTCTTTCTTGGTTTTCAAGTCAAGCAAATGAGAGAAGGCATCTTCATCTCTCAAGAGAAATACACAAAAGATCTAGGGTTAATTGGGCTAACCATAGGATTTGTTTATTGCAAGAAAATTTAGAATTAGCCCAATTCACCCCTCTCTTGGGCATCTTGATCCTTTCAGGCAGGGTTCACTATGAAGCCTTTCAAAGGTTCATCTAACAAGTTAGGGCCGCTAGGCGTATGTGGCCCATCTCATGGAGTGGCACGCATGGGCATTACAGCACGGTACACACAACCTAGCAGAAAAGGAAATATACCCTCATGCGCCATAAAGGTAACCACTAACAAGCTAGAAAAGGTCCTCATACTAAGCTAAAGCCAAAGCCATATAGCCCTCATAGCTGTATTATAAGTCCCGGATGATCGCTTATAGATAAGTCCTTAGGGAGAGGAATCTGAAGCATTTAGAAAGTAGCTAAACACTCTAGCCCCTTGTTTCCATGTTGTTAAAAAGTCATGTTTTAATGTTTATTGCATATACCATTAGTCAAGTTACAAGATCATGGTTTTGATTAATCACTAACAAAAACTACCCAATGCAATATCCCAAAGGTTTCAAGGTATAAGATATCAAATATCTAGGATATCCTTATTGGCATCAAGGTAGACACATGCAATATGAATTAAGTGATTAAATGTGAATAGGTAACAAGGATAATCCCATGCTGTACTTGCCTTACACTCTGATCCTTCGGTAAGCTTTAATCTTCAACGTCCTTCTTCTTTTTCTTCTTCTTGGATCACCACATGTATCTCACCGACTAGACGTAATCGTAGAACACCACACAAACATCCATACATATACATGCATAGCATATATTTGCATCTATATCAGAACAATACACCAATCATAGAAAAATAAGTAAAAGAGATTGAAACACTATTCTACGCATCGCTACGAACACACAGTCGCGAGATGCACTCTAATCGGAGCTACGGTTGAAATGATACAACTATCGAGGGATTTGCTTAATACATGAAAAAGGAAACTATAGGCTTCATTTATGTTAACTATATGAATTCATATATAAAAGATATTTTATAAATAATATAGATTAAATTAAGTCAATTTTAGATTTATATTATAAAACAAAAGTAAAACAAATCATATTTTACGTATAAAACCCAGTTGCATAATCATTAATCAAGATATGATTTAAACTATGATTTTTATGAAATAATAATATAGTAAACATTATTACTAATGCATAGTTTTCGTCGTTATGAATCTAACGCAACTTGAACGGACTATTTCAGAGTTAAAATGAATAAGTTATGATTTAAACAAGTGTTCCTATAGTTAGATAATAGATTAAATCTACCCATGAATTTTAGATATTGAAAACATGCCTAATAGTACTATAAACATGTAGAAAACATAAATACGGTCCTAACGCAATTTGAACGGGTCTAATCGGACTTAAAACACAAAAGTTACGCATGAAATAAGATTCAGTGTTTTGTAAATAACTTGAACTCATTTTTGAATTAAAACAATTAAAATATTAAATTACACGGCTGCTGGACTGCGGGTACTATTTTTGGAAAACACAGGGTCTAAAACAGAAGAAAACATGACCTAAAAGAAATCCTTTTGAACTGATTTGGATCGCGGGTTGATTCACTGAAAACAGGGGGGCTATTCTGCAAATATGGGCGCGGCTCGACTGCGGTTTGACCCGGCTGCTGACTAGGCAGCCACGTGGTGGCCAAGGACTGGTGTGGTGCACCACGCATGCATGGGCGCACGCTGACGCGGCAGGGTGGACCGAGTCCACAGGTCCAGGTGGACCGGACCGTTACGTTCTAATCCTGGCCGTCCACCCAAGATCCAACGGCGTAGGTGGGTGCGGGGCAGCGGGCCGCCGGGGAAGAGGCTCATGATGGCGGCGCCATTGTCGTCGACGGTCCGAGCTTGTCGGTGGTCACCGGTACGGTGATTTTGGCCACCCCAGACCGAGCCGAGGGCACCTACGCGTAGCACGGGGTCTCGCGAACTCAACGGGGCGCAAATATAGGGCGGGGGAAACACACCGGGATGACAGCCCCATGGCGGCGCCATGACTGGCAGCTCAGGAATTCACCGTTACGGCACTCTAGAGCGTCATTCAACGAAAGGAGAGCACAGGTAGGTGGAGGTGCTCACCGCGAAGTCGACGAAAGTGATCGCGGCGTCCAGGAGGGCTTCGAGGGCATTGATCGACGACGGTGGCGATGACTGGAGAGAGAGGGAGGTGCGGGTGAGGATGAATCCGAGGAAACTATGACCAAAACACGAAAATTGGTGATACCTACGGGCGTGGGGGACAATGATGGATCTCTAGGTGGCGTCGGTGTCGTTGAATCTGCACCGGAGCAGTGGGGCTACGGCGGCAGTGGCGAGTGAGTGGCGGTCGGAGAAAAGAGAGAAGAAACGGGGGGTTGAGCTTGGGTTTTTATAGGCGTTAGGCGCTACGGCGTAGAAGGAAGGGGAGCGGGGCAGGATGGGCGCTTTCCATGTAGGCGCGGTGGGTCGGTGGCTTGCAGCGCATGGTAGCGCCATCGTCGGTGGCTAGGAAGGAAAGAGCTTGCGGGGAAGAAAAGGAAAGGGAAGGAGGCGGTGCTGATGGGTGGGACCCGTGGGGTAGTGAGGGAAGGGAGAGAGCGGCGGGTGCTGAAGGTCGAAGCGGCTGTAGCACCGAGCTGAGCGGGCCGCCAAGTGGGCTAGTGCATGGGAGGAGAAGGCGCGTGGGATTGGGCCGCCAGCGGGCCGGCCGGGAAGGGGAGCAGAGCAGGCTAGTGCAGAAAAGGAAAAGGGAGAGGCTGCTGGGCCAGTTCCTGGCTGGGCTAAAAAGGTGGGAAGGAAGATTTTCAAATAAAAATCCTTTTTATTTCTTAATTCAAAACAATTTCAAATACGAACCAAATCGAGTATAAATATGATTCAAAATACACTTTTTTAGTTCAAACATAAATGAACCAATTTTGGGTAAGTTTTCCAAGAATAACTTTTTAAATTCTTTTATTTTTCTAATTTTCTTTTCTTTCTTTTCTTTTGTTTCAAAGCCATTTTTAATTTCATTTCAAGAGCATTTTAACCATTTTGACTTTTTAATTAAAACTACTCAACCAATACAATCAAATGCAATGGCATGTATGCATCAAACATGTTGCTACCTTATGATGTATTTTAATTTAATGAAAAATTTTATTTCCTATATTTCATGTGCACAAAAATTCTAATTTAAATTATTTTAACTCTATTTCAAAAGAGGCAAATTTTAGGGTGTAACACTAGCGCAAGCGCTTCATTAAGCTTGACCATCAATTGTCCTCTGATGATGAGGACGACTGCGAGTCTTTGCCCACCCACGATGATCACTCACCATCTCCCAACAGAGATCACTCCCCTCCTCATCCAGAGCCATCACCCCTGAGAAGACAGAGGTCTCCTTCTATTCCTCCTCATCCAACTCCATCTTCATCAGCCCCAAGAAAAGAGACTCGTCCTCCTCCTCCTCCCCCTCCTCCTCCATCTTCATCAGCGCCAGGAAAATAGAATTCTTGTCGTCATCCTCCTCCTCCTCCTCCACCTTATCCCAAAACAAGATCAAGGACATCCTCACAGTCGTAGAAAAGGTCCTTGGATTCAGTCGGTAATGCTCCCAAAGTGGACCAACAAAAAAGAAAAAGGTCGTTTAGTGGCAGCGTTACCACCTTGATGAAAGAAAAATTTACAGCACACATCTCGAAGGAAGATTGTGTTAGTTTCTTCAATCTCTATGCCTCACTGCCTTCGTATTTGTTGAAGTCTAAATTTGAAAGGCAAACACAGAATAAATACGCTACAACAAGAGATGAAGAAATACACAAAAAAGATTTAAGGAACATATAGAAGTACGTCGAAGACAACCCATGATTAACCATGGAAGAGGCCGCGACCATCTATTATGATGTATAGGGGATGACAACACTGGCAATGAAGTATGAAAGGGGCAATCTTTTGGTTCCTGATGAGGAGTATAAAAATCTGACAACATATATGCGCCAGTTGCATGAATATTACATGGCTCAAGCAACAGAGACGGACGACTTTGGTTTTGAGGTTATTATCCGTTCGCCACATGTTTTCCATTATCCTGAAGAAGAGAAGTTCGATGTCGAGTGGAAGTGCTTGTTTCAGCTATACCAGAAATGCTCTCTCGATGTTCAAATGTTGACACTATGGACTATGTAAGTACCCTACACGCACGATATTACAATTAACTACTCTCTCAAGACAAATTGTTAACTTTTGAGCACTTCCCATGATTTTATGTAGGTGTATAGCAAAATTTTGCATTCTAAAGAACAAATGGGATTGCATAGGCTTCTTGGACCCCTTGCGAGTCAATGAGAGGACATGTCTAGGCCTCTATGGATATGATGTGGAAGACCTAAAAGAGAGATTGATTGTTGTTTTCGACGAATTCACGATGAAGAAGAAAACCCACATACTTCTAGCCTACAACTGCGAGTATGTGTTCTCGGCTTTTAATTTTATGCTTCTTTTTTCGTTAAGATTATTCAATAATTAGGATTCTATGATTGTAGCAACCAATTCGTCTTCATTTGTGTCAATCTTGCCAAAAATCTGATCGAGGTGTGGGACTCGAAGAAAAAACCATTTCATCATCTAGATGCACTAGTGGCAGTGCTGAATTAGTAAGCGATCCTAATAACATATTATTTTGTAATCACACATACCACTTTCTAATGTTTCTCCCTTTAATGTTGCTCAGTGTCCGAAGAAGACATATCGGTGTAACATCGGTCCCATTCAAGGTTGTCGATATGGAGGGGAAGTACCTTTCACAGCCGGCGGAAAACAATGAATGCGGGTTTTATGTAATGTGGGCAATGCTTCGATACATCGGTGAGAAATCGAAAGAAGCCGATAAGTTGGTGTGTATAATCCCTATTTCATTTATGTCTATTAATAATTCAACAAAATGATTTAATGTTCCTCTTTGGATATCATCTTTTTTGAACGACAACGCAAGAAATATAACCACCAAAGGCTATTAGACATGGAGATCATCGCACTACAATCAGATCTCGCAAAATTCATCTTAGCCGAGGTATTGGAAAAAGATGGAGTATTTTCCATTGCACAATCCATGAGGTACAAGGACCAGTATGGCCTAGAGTGGCTCGCCAGATTATTGTAAGAAGTCCAAGAAGCATGTGTGAAGTCCAAGAACATTTCTTTTTTATTTTGAGGGATCGAGATGTGGATAAGAACATTTGAATTGTAATCATAACATTTGTAATGTTCAATATTGATGGACCTATCATCTACGTAGCGTATATAAAGCGAAACCTGATTCCACAAAAAAATATAAATTAAAATAAATTATAAAATAATAAAATGCGAATGGGCCATCACTGCTGGTTAGCAACGAACCGATAGTGTTGTCTTGCAAAACACTGCCGGCTTGAGCCATGAACCGACAGTGTTGTCTTGTTCAACACTACCGGCTTGAGCCATCAACCGACACTATTGTCTAGATCAACACTACCGGCTTGAGCCATAAACTGACAGTGTATGCTTGCTCAACACTGTTGGCTTGAGCCAAGAACCAACACTCTTGAAGCAACCATCACTGTCCATTGGGACTACAAACCGGCAGTATTGTTCAACTAGACGCTATCGGGTGGAGCCAGAAATCGACACTGTTTCCTACAGATCAGTGTCGGTTTTTAAGAATTGACAGTGATGTCAACCCTCATCACTACCGGTATGCCACTGTCGGTTCAAAATCCGGCAGTGAAGGGGTTTTTTGAACTGACAGTGATGTCCAGATCTAGGGTAGTGATTCATTATCAAATTATGGGTTATACGTCGGATACCCGCGAGTGAAATTTTATAAACTCACCCTAGCTGTATCTTTTCAAGTACCCAACCCACCATATACCACCCGAGTGGGTTTTGTGTCCATACTCACACCCATCAGGTATAAAACACATGGATACCTGCATTGGTGGGTATGACAGCTATTCCTACCTGTTGGCCACTGAATGGGTACTTCCTACTAGAATTAGGCCATGACCTACTCCACTCTAGCTTGCCACCAGCCAGCTTGTGGCAGCCAGCATCTGCCTATGGTTGGCAGCTATGATCGTGGTTAGCCGGTAGTGCCAAGCTAGTGCAGTACGACCAAACGGTGTAGGGTTGAGATGGTGGACTAGAGGGGGTGAATAGTCCTTTCTAAAAATTAAAAGTGTTGGCTAATCAAAATAAAAACAAAATTAAGACTATCGGTCTAGCTATGATTACACCCCTCTATCTAAGTTCACAAACACCTTATAAAGATCCTAATTAGACAACAAAGGTGCTGGGCTAGCTAGAGCTCACCTACTCAATTCTAGAAAGCAAGATCACACAAACATATGCAACTAGTACTTGAACAATTGGGGGAGCTCCTACATAGTCTAGTAAGTAAAAGCACAAAGCTCCTAAACTCACTAGCAATGCTCAATAACAATGCTACACAAACCAAATTAGAGAGCGCAAATAACTTAGCTACACAAACTAAGAAAAGTGACTAACAAGGCTACTCAAGCCAATTAGTCATGCAAGGGATCTACTTCTATGCTACACAAGCAAGAAGGTAACTAGCAAGCTACACAAGCTAACTAATTACAAGAGCAACTACACAAACATAATATATGAAAAGTAAATATAAGCATGTGTAAAGGGGAATACAAACCAATGGGAAGAACAAGGTTGACACGATGATTTTTCTCCCAAGGTTCACGTGTTTGCCAACACGCTAGTTCCTGTTGTGTTGACCGCTCAATTGGTGGTTCGGTGGCTAATTGGCATCATTCGCCAAGCCCACATGTTGGGCACAGCAAGAACCTACCCACAAATGACATGCTCAACTAGAGTTGCTCTTCACGGTTCCCACGGGGTGAGCACAATACCCCTCATAATCACTTCTCTAGAGCACCACACAATCTTCGCTGTGTGCTTTAATGGAGACCACCACCAAGCCATCTAGGAGGCGGCAACCTCCAAGAGTAACAAGCACCACTGGCTTGCAACTCAATCACCCTAGTGCCACTCGATGCACTCTCACAATGCAATCGCACTAGAATCACACTCACACTCAATCAGATGATCACTATCAAGTGTATGTGAGTTAGAGGGATCCCAAACACACCTACACAAGCCACCAAGGCCGGCCAATGTTTGGTTTTATAGCCCAAGGGAGAAAAGAGCCATTGCTCAAAACCCCTCTACGCATGGTTCGGGCCAGACCCTCAACACCGACCGGACCCTACTGTTCACAGGGTCCGATCCCTGGATCTTTGCCATGTGTCCCTGGGATTCAAAGCCGACCATTGCTCCATAACAGCTAGTTCGCGCCCCCTGCAAAATAGGACCGGACGCACCTCTACAGTAGGACCGGACCCACCAAGCGGAGTTCGGTCACACCACCGTGCGCACACAGCAGGACTGGACCTACGACTACTAGACTCTGGTCATGGTCCAAATCCACACCAAGAGCTCCAACCACGATTAGACTGAGTCTGGTCGATCATGATCGGATGCACCCCTAGGGTCCGATCATGCATTGCTCGCCACACGTCCCAGCGCCACCGATCGTCGACCAACCGGACCCACCGATCAGGGTCTGATCCTTGCGCGACCTCAGGGTCCGGTCATCCCTAGCTAGGTAGGGTTAGCCACTAGACTCATCACAGCAGAGTCCAGTCGCCCAGCTGCCAGGGTCCAGTCCTCTCTAATCTCCTTCTTTTCTTCACCAAGTTGATCTGTTTCAACTCCAACAACTTCTCCTTTGCAAATGTGCCAACACCACCAAGTGTACAACACCATGTGCTTATGTGTTAGAATTTCACAAACATTTTTCAAAGGATTAGTCACTCAATTAACCATGCCACTCGATCCTAGCAACAATGCAAAGTTAGATCACTCGAGTGGCACTAGATGATCGATATGCAAACAGGTTTGCCCCTCTTGATAGTATGACCCTCTATTCTAAACCTAGTTATGCACTTCTCTTCACAACCTTTGACCGGTGAAATAAAATACCCTACAAATATACCTTTGCCTTGCGCATTCCATTTCATCTCATCCGATGTTGATGCAACACATGCACCAACATGATCAACAAATGATATGATCCACTTCATATCATCACATGATTTTATTGGTTCATCAATCTTGACCTCACTTGCTTTTCACCGTTGCCTTCGTCCATCGGTGCCAAGTCTTGCTCAAGCTTCACCGCCACATGGTCTATTGCTTCAAAGCCTCTAACTTGTCATTCACACTTGCAACCGGTCCATCAAGCCAAGTCTTGTCTTTATCTTCTCTACCTTAGTCACATGACTCAATGTCATGTCTCATATGCAATGAGCTCCTTCATCACATTTGTGGGTGTCGGTGTTTTGAATAAACACCAACTAGTGAATTTATAATTGTTGCATGTTAGGCTCGGATGGTATACTAAAGGACACAAGGTTTATACTTGTTTGGGCAGAATGTCCCTATGTCTAGTTTGCTGCTGCTCATGTTATTAGTACCAAAAAAGGTTCATAGTAGGGGGTACAAATGGTTGAGAGAGAGACAAGTCCCAAGTCTCTGATGGAAAGGTTGAAAGGACGCCAAGAGCTAGGTTGCTGCTTGACTATGTGTTGAGTGGAATCGATTTGTCGTCTCGTGTCTTGAGAGCGATCGGTCTGTTGTTCTCTGTAAAAAATTGATCCCCCTTTAGTGGGGGTGCCCTGCCCTCCCTTTTATAGACCAAGGGGGGAGCAGGGGTTTACAGATGGGAGATAGAGGAAAAAATCGAAGGTAGAGAAGGTCCTTTGAGGGAGCTGGGTCTTCCTTTTCCCCTGTTCCTGTCCTGCTATCATGGCAGACCATGTTAGGAATGGCGTGTTCACTAATCATTATAGGGCTGTGCCCTGGCCTCTTTCAGCAAGTGGGTGCGTCCCATCCTACACTGGTGCACGGTGCGGCATGTCAGAGAGCCAAGCTGTGACCCTTCCAGGAGTAGATGGGGAAGTGACCATATGTCCATCACTATAGATGATGTGAGCTCTGTCTTGGATCATAGTGGTTGTCGTATGCTCGTGTCAGTATCTGCTTTCGAGGGCTGATGGCGGCGCCTACAACAATGTGGGACAAAAGTCGGCGCCTACAACACTGTTTGGGCCCTGTTAGGTCAGAAATGGCCAAAAGCACCCATCCCATCATGTCCTGATAGTACCTTCCTATAGACATGCAGGGGATGGCCCTCGGTATTGTGGTTGACCCGAATGTCCTATTGTACCCTATGCTCATCATCATGAGGAGCAGGGTGCGATCGTCGGGTGCGGCAGAGCCTACCCTTAGCCGTCGGGCGAGGCAGAGCTAGGCCATAGCCGTCGGGTGAGATGAAGCTAGCCCTCAGCCATCGAGCGAGGCAGAGCCTACCCTCGGATGTCGGATGGTGCGGAGCCAGCTTGCATCCCTTGGGTGTGGCGGAGCTAGCCCTCAGCCATTGGGCAAGGCGGAGCCAGCCCTCAGGGGTCAGGGAGGCGGAACTAATCTTCTGTCATTTAGGCAAGAAGCATAGTAGTGTTCTTGTCTGATCAGAAGCATTAACGTTCGATGGTTATTTGTTCCACCTCACTGGGTACCCCAGTATTAGGTCCCCGATAGTAGCCCCCGAGCCCCCGGGTGATTCAGATAGAATCGCCTGGGGGTGTTTTGACTTGCCAAATAGTGTGCGCGAGCGCACCCGATGGGTGTAGCCCCTGAGCCCCTAGGTGATTTGGGTAGAATTGCCTAGGGGGGTATTTTGGTTTGTCAGAGGGTGCGCGCGAGCACACCCATCAGGTGTAGCCCCCTAGCCCCTAGGTGATTCAGATAGAATCGCCCGAGGGGTAATTTCGGACCCTTTGCGGGTATGGTTGTGAGATTGGGTTTTTGTAAACTAGACAGTTTAAGGGGAACCCTGGTATCCCATTCATAGGGATTCATCCAAGGCCAGGCCGGTTGAGATTTGTTTGCGCATCGAGGTTCCCTTGAGGTTTGTGCCTAAGTTCTGGCCACTCGTGGGCCCATCTCTCATTGGGATGGCCGTCGAGACTGTTGGGTCGGCCCTTGAACCCCTAGGCCTAGGGAGGTTGGAGAAAAGCTTTATGACCTATATCCCCTCTATGGGAAAAGAGTCCTAGTCTGCCTGGGGAAGGCGAAATGTCCGGCATGATTTTGGTGGGAAAGGATAGGGATTGTGGGCGCGTGTCCTGTGACATGATGTGGCGATGTATCGTGGTAGGCTCGGAGACCTAGGCTAGTGGTTGCTCTTCTCGCATCCATCGCCCCTATAAAATAGAGGGGTTCACCCCCAGGGTTCCGTACCTTGCCTCCTCGCCTTTGCATCAACAACCTCCACCGCTAATCGCCTGAGTCCTCCCGCACTCGCATCGTAGCCACCATCAAGCTCGCATCCACATCGCAGCCGCTGTTAATCTCGCATCCACCCCTCCCAATTGTTTCAATGGAGTCGTGGTGCAGATCCAACATCACCCTCAGTGCCTAGAGGGCCTCGTTCGCCGTGGCCTCCTTCGCCCGCTAACCACCACATAGGAGTGGCGGCTGCTCAGTGATGAGGATGTGCCATCGCTGCCTGAGGGGTATGTCGTGTCTTTCGCTCACTTCCATGAGTGGGGATTCGCCATACCTACTCATAAGTTCCTCCGAGGGCTGTTGGATTATTACTAGGTGGAGCTGCAACACCTGACTCCCAATGGGGTCCAACACATTGTGGCGTTTGTCACCCTATGTTAGGGGTTCTTGGGGATTAGTCCCCACTTCGATCTATGGTGGTATCCCTTCACCGTCAACCTGTAGAAGAAGCAGGTTGGAAAGCAAGAGCTGAGGGTGCTGATGGGATGCGCCAGCATTCACCTCTGCAACAACTGAGTGAATGAATACCCATCGATGCATCTGTCGACCTCCAACAAGGGGTGGCATTCGCTTTGGTTTTACATCAAGGACAATGTTGCTGCCCCCTTGCCAATGTTCTCCGGGTGCATCATCGAAGAGGTCCTGGGGTCGTGGAAGTGGGGTGTCCCGGACAAAGACAAGTGGAGGATCAAGGACCATCTTGCTGCCCTCCAAATTCTGAAGGAGAGGGGTGTGAAGGGATCGGGGATCATTGGTGCCTACCACACGTGGAGGGTGGCGCCACTGATGAGCCACACGGTTCCCCTGTACCTAATGGCGCCTGAGGCGTCGCTCGAAGGGACAGCGCTTGTCGATGAAGCGCTCCCCCCATGGAAGTGGCACAATGCATCAAGGAGGCGATGGAGCCTATGAAGGACAACACCAGCATTGTTCTTGATTTCATGTATCCGGTGCTGGGGCATCCCCTAATGTGGCCAGAACCAGGGTTCATCAATTTTGTAAGTTCTTTTCCCCTGTGTCTCCTTTTTCCTTGAATTCCTGGCCCCTTGATGCTGACCTTGGGATAGTGGGACCAGTCATAGAGACTCATTCTTAGGGATAGCCTGGCTCCACTGCTGAAGGACCAGATCCTGGTGATAGCAAATCGCACCGCGGTAGAGTGGGATAGGGGAACGAGAGAGCTCAAGAAGAAGATGCTACGGAAGCAGCAAGCATGAGATCGAGGAGAGGAGCTAGGTAGTGACGACGACGAGTAGTTTGATGAGGTAGTAGCTGACGTGGATTGGGATGTCCTGGACGGCGAGGATTCGCTAACAAGCACCCAACTATCGACGTAGGGACCCTTCTCGTTCCACATGGGGGAAGTGAGTCCGTGAGGCCGGTGGAGGCGGGCCAAACCGTCGGCCCGTCCTCGGGACTAGCAGGAGCGGGTGGACCCACCACCACACCTGGGGTGCCGGTGGAGGACCAGTGGATGGGGGGAGGCAGATCTGCTGCCTCACCCGAGGCGCCAGTGGAGGGGGACGGCTCCACTGCCATGCAACACAAGCTGATGGGGGTGGGTGGATCTGCCACCATGCCCAAGGCATCGATAGAGAGGGGTGGCTCCGCCGCCATGCCCTTGGACATAAGGGAGACGAGCCCCTCTACTCGGGAGCTGGGGGCAGGCTTGAAGCGGCCCCGCCCAGATGAGTTGGGGCAGGAAACTGGGGGTTCGTCCCCAAAATGTCCCTACCGCCCAACAGTGTTGGAGTAAGTCACCGATTCCTCTGTTTTTCCTATTTTTCTATTTTTTTGGTGTGACCTTATGCCTTTTAACCTTTTGTAGACACTTGTGATGGGGCCGTTCCTTGGTGCTGGTGCCTAAGAAGAGTGTCGCTCTTTAGGCGGAACGGGTGTCGTCGCTTGACGTCATTCCTGTTTTGGGCAGGAGCATAGCCAATGTTGCGGCCTCATTGTCTGGTCAGGCACTGCCAGTGGTGGCGCCCATGCCCTCGGTGGGTCAGGTGGGCGCTGGGGCTGAAGAAGCGCCCTCGGGGGTCACCGAGAAGACGATGGCGGAGGTGACTCTGCCGCCTACGTTGGAGGGGACGGAGCCGATGCCCATGCTTGTGGTGCCTCTTGTGGTGGGCGTGGCGTCGCAAGCCGAGTCCCCGATGTCGCAAGTGGAGGTGGCTGTGACCACGCCAAGTCAGGAGCAACCAGATGTAGCCATGGCGGTGTCCGAGGGAGCGGCACAATCTGTGCCACCGGCGGCCTAGGCGGCGGCGCCCGAGGCAGGCCAAACGGAGGGGGACATGGCTGGAGGGTCCCCAAGCATAGTGGCGGTGGTGGAGAGGACAAGCAGGGGGTCGCCCGCGTGGGGTGAGCCGCCGCTCTGTTGGATGGTGCCTCTGGATCCAACATCGACTCTCTTCTCGCTCGATGATGCTTCCGAGAGCATGGAGCGGGAGAGTCTCGACATTGGGTTCTCGGCCATGATGGATGCCTTAAGCCTTGCTAGGGGTGTCCTGCGTGATGTCATCATTCCCATTGGCTGGGTATGTGCTTGATCTTCCCTCTCGCTTTCTTCTTTTCTTCATGTATTCTTGTATTTTTGTATTTCTGATTCTGGTCTTCTTTTTAGTCCCTTATTGCTCATAGCCTGGGGAAATCCTAGTTCCTCCACGAGCAGAAGGCGGAATGGGACCGCCTCACCAAGGAGGCCCGGCTACACAAAGATGTGAGCGCCCAGCTTGATGTCGCCCAACAGTGGGAAGTTGAGGCGCGTCGGGACACGGATGAGATCCATGAGATGTTCCAGGATCTGTCAGCGAGGGTGCAGCGAGATGAGGAGGTGGCCACCAGGGTCTGATAGGACCAGGACGAGCTGCTCCAGATGGATGCCAAGGCTAGCTAGCGGGCCGTCGACCTCCTGGCTAAGCTGGAAATGGAGTGGGATCTCAAGCTGAGGGCCAAGAAAAGGTCCATGGCCCTGCAGTAGAGGGCGAATCAGGACACCGGGGAGATCTCCTGGCTACACAAGGAGCGAGACGAGCTACGCTAGACCACAGAAAGACTCCAGTCGAAGTGCAGCACGGTCCACGAGGAGCGCGACTGGGTCGTCTAAGAGCACGACGAGGCATGTTAGGTGGTCAACTCCCTCCAGGCAAATCTTGGAGTCATCGTGACCTGAAGGCTAGAGGCCAAGAACATTTCTACTAGGCTAGGCATGGAGCTCGCCGAGGTATGGGGGATTCTTCTAGTTGAGAGTGTTGAGCACGATCTCCTGCGTGCCGCCATCGGGGTGGTCTTCGATAACCTGGGGGTGGCATGGCTAGAGGAAACCAGCTCACTCGTGGCTCATGCCATGGATTGTAACAGAACCGACCAAATCATAAGAACGTAAGTACAAAAACAATCACCGAAGTGATCAAATTCCTGTACTTAAGCTCCCATAATCCCGGTAGTTCGGAAATCACGAAGGATTTCAACCAACTCTCGACATACAAACCAAGATCGTAGTGATTCAACACAATACATCATTCGTTACACCATTTCACAAGTAGCATTCGGATTACATCCACCAGAGTTCAAATAAAATATTACAAACCAAGTTCAAATTTGCGAAAGCAACATAGTTTAGTACATAACTTCATAGTTTCAAATACATTGCCAGATCTAAGTCATGTCCCACAAAAGCATCATCAGGTACAAGAACTAGGAGAGACCGTGCCCAATGGTCTAGTCTTCATCCCCAGCTGGGAGAAGGCAGTACTTGCAGCAACCAAAGTA
Organism: Miscanthus floridulus; assembly: GCF_019320115.1. NCBI lineage: Eukaryota > Viridiplantae > Streptophyta > Magnoliopsida > Poales > Poaceae > Miscanthus > Miscanthus floridulus. The sequence goes on along the minus strand of NC_089586.1, from coordinate 73,849,188 downwards.
GAACTGGTCATCTGCAACAGGTGGGAGATAAACCCTGAGTACGAGAAGGTACTCAGCTAGACTTACCCGACAAAAATAGAAATAAAAGACACCAAGGGTCATGCAAGGCTTATGAGGTGGGCTAGCTTGACACAGTTGCATAAAAGAGCTTATGAATGTAGTGCCCAATTTAAACTTAGCATCAAGCTTATCATCATTTACCTGTCCACTAGATTAGCACCTATACTAGAGCACTCACTTATTTGGAGCAAACAATATTAACCATAGCAGGTATAATAAGGCTGTCATCATCATATCATCATTTCTGAACCATTAGGTTATTTAGTGTATCTACTTTGGAGATAAGCCCATCAAGTTCTCACTAACCGGGAGAGACGGTGACTCGAATCGAATTACAACTCAGCTGAGGGGGTATTCCTAACTCTCACCCTGGCCTACTTAGCAAGGGTAGCCGTGGGTCACCTTTGGAACAACTCAGGAACCAAATTCGTGGGTTCGATTAGCGCCAGCACTCTCAGGGATTACCCTTCTGCTAGGATGATCAGGACTTTTAAATCACCTGCCCTTGGACTCACGCCTACGGCTCCCTTCCGAGGCGCACTTTATACTTATCGACTCCCGGCCTGAGGTGAGCTACTCGGCTTTGCGGTCGGTCTTCAGACACGGCCAACTAAGAGAGAGGCATGCGTTCAACATGAACAGGAAAGGCTCGAAGATTCAGTCCTTAAGCGACACAGACGGAGTCACTGCAAACCGGCAAGCCTCCGTCCGGTCTTCATTTCAAATTAAGACTAGTTCTTTTCCACGATAGCAAATATAGCCAACCGTGCCATATGTATCTTCCTATATCTTGTAGGTGACAGGAAATCACCTGACTTCTACCGTGTTTAAATAGGGCTAAGCACTACATGAGCCTGAGCTACATAGGATTCAGGGTATCAATATCTGGACAAGGATTGGATAACCAATGCAGCAAGTGTTTGCATACAACACCTAAACTTAATGCAACAATATATATATGTAACAATAATACTTTAACTGCATTTTGGAAATTAGGAGGCTTAATATGCTCTGGGGCTTGCCTTTCACAAAGTTGCACGGACAGTGCTCTGGGCACTCAACGGTGACCTCGTCTGGCACTTCTCCTAAAGGCTGCACCTCCTGAACCTTCGGTGTTGGCTGCTGCTGCTCGCTCGGTTCCTCGAATTCTAGCAGTGTTACACCCTCCGGTACACCTATTACATGCCGATGCACAAGATAAATATCATGGATGCGTAAGGAATGACATGATTCTCATGATGAATGAATCACAGTAAGTGTTTAACGAAAACCTCACTGGACACTCGTTTACCGATTAAGAATGGCTCTATTCAAATCACTTTAAAACATGTCTCTAACTTAACTTGAAGAACAAGATCAACTTACCTAACTTGCATAACCTAAGATAAAGATGCTCATCTTCAGTTAAAGGCCTAACACCTAGGAACATTACCACAAACTTAGAAATAGTAAAGGCATACTTAAATTAACATTTAAAGTTTCATTTGCACACAAGTAGTCCCTTAATTCAATCACAACAAGGGTTCTACAATTCCAAATGACTTGCACGAGGACATTCTGGAAAGCTTATGAAATTCTCTACAAATAATTTGTAAACATCAAAGCATGATTCTTACGTTAACCAAATTGAATTCCAGTAAACCTAGAATCTATCCAGAAATGACAGGGTTACTAAATTAAATATTTAGTGATGATGCAAAAGCATAATTGGACCAAACCAAGTTTACCAACTTGTTGCACATACCAGAGGAACATCAGAAAGTATAGTGCCAACTTCTAAATAAATTATTTAATGCCCTTTTCTAATTTATTTAGTTAATTAGGTGATTAAAGCAATATATAGTAAAATTGTTTAGAAAAATCTATAAAAATTACAGTATCTATCTCATGCTTCACATAGACTACCATAAAAATTTCAAGGCCATTGGACAAGCAAAACTTGCTGTATCCAAAATAACAGATGGTATGTCTATTTCGAGCATAATTAGGAAACCCTATTGAAAAGTGTCAAGCAACAGATTTCTTATTTTTCCTAGTATCATTCTAGCATAAGAATAGCACTCACCAATTTTTACCTTTACTGGATTTATAGAAAAATTATGAAAATTCACACAAGATCCATCCATGCAAACAAGAGAATTTTATAACTCCTACTTACAGTGTCTAAAATGTATGAAAATTTAACTACAAGCTATTCATGATATGAGCAGTACACCATAAAAATTTCATGCCATTTGGAGCTACATAGAAAAAGATATAATTACCCCTATTTCCTTCATGATTAAAAGAGATATTTAGCAACTCCATTTTTCATAACAGAACATGGCATAAATTATATTTTTAATATAAACTAGACATTATCATGAACTCAAAAAAATTGGAACCACATCATTTGAAGCTACCAAATAGGAGATACATATTTTTGAATCTATACACAAATCTGTGAAAAGAATAAAACCAAAACAATTTTGAAACACCAACTCTACTGCTGGGCTGGCCCGAAGGACACGGCGGCCCACAATGCATGCGCAAGCAATGCTAGTGTGGCCCAGAGACGGCGCGGCCCACGCTGGCTCCCGCCTCTGCTTCAGCAACTAACAAAGGGGACCCGCCCAACAGAGAGACAGGCAGATGAGGAAGAAGAGACGGCGGCGCAACTCATCGCCGATGGCATCTCCGGCGAGTCCAGCAGTGCGACGGTGTTCGCCTCATCCATGTGCATCTAACGGTGCCATCAATTTTGGTGATTACCGTAGCTAGAGGGGGTGGTGACGGCCATGGCGGCGCATGTCCACGGCGTGGCCGGCTCCGGCGAGACTATGGCGTCACGGCCCTAGTGGCCTACTCTACGAGCTTTAGCGTCACTCATAGGACCTAGTGCAAGGGAGAGAAGGGACGGTAAGGGGCTCGAGTGGCACAGCCCGTGCAAGCTCGGCCGGCGGCGGTCATGGTGACCCGGTGGAGCCACGCTCATGGGGAGGTCTACCTGAGGCGAAAATGGAATGACGGTGGGGTCGCAGACGTGGAGAAGCTCACGGTGGGGCTATGGCTTGGATGAATTGGACCAAGGTGCTCGGTTGAGGTGGATTTCTGGCTCGGCGGCTGCCACAGCGTCCCGGTCGCCGTGCTCTCACGGAGGAAGAAGATGGTAGGGTGAAATGGCGAGTGAACGAGCGAGTGGTGAGATGCTGGCTTTCATCTGGAGCTCAGACGCGTGACGTGGAGAGATTGGCCAAGCATGTGCGCCACACGGCGATCAGCTCCTACACCGGTCAGCCACGGCGAGCTCTATCCATTTTCTGAAATGTTGATTCAGTGTTCAACGACGATGACTGACAACATGAATTCGACATGTCGACACGGCTAAACCATTGATCCATTGCAAAAACTGTGTACATGAAAAATGTAGGCCTACCATCCATCTACAACTTCTTTTCAAGGACCATCCTCTAATTCGCCATGGATCAGAAGTTACATCAAGCCAAAGGTGGCTTAATCACACTAAAAATGCAGTTAGGACTTAGAAATATTTTTTAGTGTTGAATCCACCATCAATAATGACTTGTGGGCCATGTTTGAGGCTATTCCACACATTTTCATGAGTTGATCATAAAACAACTTTTGTTCCTTGATAAATTAGCTACAACTTTGGTAAAGAGTGCATAGCCATGCAAGATCTCTAAGTTGGACTTTTGAATTAGTCAAATAGTGGCACCCTAAGGGTCATTAAAAGTCAAACCTCCACTTGAGGGCATTTTTGACATTTTGATCCACATGAACAATGTCCCAACAATTACCCTAAGTGTAGTTAAGGTGTATTAGACCATAATCAACCACTTTACATACGTGCTATACCAATTTCTAATGATCACATGTGATGAAGCACAAAACAATCAATTCACTCAAATGTTGCAATTTCATGTTTCACATGTTTCATGACCTTGTTGTTATTTTATACTTGTCATATTACTACCATGTTGCCATGTTTCAAGGTATGAGAAACTCATGTTGCATTCACATGTTTCACTATTACCATTCACAAGCAATTCAAGTATGAAACAAACAGAATTGCGAATATTGCTTATGTATGTTTCAGTGACAATGGCATGATGAGATAAATGATGCATATGTTTATGAAATGAAATGCAATTTTGTGGAAGCCAAACACCTAGGGTGTTACAGCCCTCCCCCCTTAGAAAAATCTCATCCCGAGATTTGGAAAGCGTACCATTTAATATAGAAAGCCGGATAATTTTCCTTTAGATAATCTTCCCGCTCCCATGTTGCATCCCGATCACTATGATTACTCCACACTACCTTGTATAACTTAACTACTCATCTATGAGTCACTCTTTCTTGAGTATCCAGAACCTACACGGGCTTTTCCTCATAAGAAAGATTAGATTTCAATTTGATTCTCCTCGTAGCTATTCTTTCTTCGGGAATACGAAGACACTTCTTCAGCTGGGACACATGGAATACTAGGAATATAGCTCCCATCTCACATGGTAGATCGAGTTTATAGGCTACTCTTCCACTTTTCTCAATAATGTGGTAAGGTCCAACATATCGAGGCTCAAGCTTCCTTTTAATTCCAAAACATTTTACTCCTTTCATAGGGGATACCTTCAGATAAACATGGTCACCTACTTCAAACTCAATAGGTTTTCTTCTCTTATCAGCGTAGCTCTTTTGTCTAGCCTGAGCAGCAGCCATATTCTTCTGTATAGTTTGGACTTGCTCTTCGGCTTCTTTTACAAAATCAATACCATAGAATCTTCTTTCTCTGGGTTCTACCTAGTTTAAAGGAGTCCTACACATGCGGCCATAAAGAGCTTCAAAAGGAGCCATTTTGATACTCTCTTGATGATAGTTGTTATAAGAGAATTCAGTGAGAGGCAACCATTCCTCCCAAGAGCCTTTGCAAGAGATAATACAAGCTCGAAGCATGTCTTCAAGAATTTGATTAACACGCTCAGTCTGTCCTGACGTTTGTGGATGATAGGCAGAACTGCGGATTAGATGAGTGCCAAGATTCTGATGTAAGCACTCCCAAAAGCGAGCCATGAATTGTGGTCCTCTATCTGAAACAATGGATTTGGGTACACCATGGAGACATACCACTTGTTGAAAATAAATCTCAGCATAATTGTGAGGGTGATAGGTAGACTTGACCGAAATAAAGTGAGCAGATTTAGTTAGATGATCTATGATAACCCAGATGGAATCACAACCCTTTTTGGTAGTGGGTAATCCAACAATGAAATCCATAACAATTTCTTCCCACTTCCAGCCAAGAATAGAGAGTGGCTGCAACAATCCGGGCCTCATGTGAATAGCCTTGACTCTGCAACAGTTATCGCACCTTGCCACGTAGGCTGCGATTTCTTTCTTCATCTTGGTCCACCAATAATACAGCTTGAGATCTTGATACATTTTACTGCTACCAGGATGGATGGACAATTTAGAAGAATGGGCTTTAGCCATAATTTGATTTCTAAGTTCTTTGTCTTTGGGTACTACAAGCCTATCATTAAACTAGAAAATTCCTTTGTCATCAACCCTAAAGTGCTTGGTCTCTTGCTCTTTCATCTTCCGCTTGATGTGAAACACACCCACATCAGTCTTCTGGAGTTCGATAATTCGACTTCTAAGAGAGCAATCCACAGTGATATTGTGGAGTACTATAGGATGAAGGAGGTGTGCCAGATGAAAGTCTTCATTAACTAAGGAATTGCAATGGGCCTTTCTGCTTAAGGCATCAGCAACCACATTGGCCTTGCCAGGATGGTAGTGCACTTGAAGGTTGTAGTCTTTGATTAATTCTAACCATCATCGTTGACGCATGTTCAACTCGGGTTGAGTAAAGATGTACTTGAGACTTTTATGGTCTGTATAGATGTTGCACACATTACCTAGCAAGTAATGTCTCCAAATCTTTAGGGCATGAACAACCACGGCTAGCTCTAAGTCATGGGTAGGATAATTGACTTCATGCTTTCGAAGCTGGCGTGAAGCATAAGCAATGAATCGACCCTCCTACATAAGAACACACCCCAAACCGGTGCCACATGCATGACAGTAGACATCAAAAGGCTTCTTGATGTCAGGTTGTGCTAATATAGGAGCAGAGGTTAGTAGGGTCCGCAAAGTGTGGAAAGCCTCTTCACACTTCGGAGTCCACACAAACTTCTCATCTTTTTGAAGTAGTCGAGTCATGGGCTTGGCGATTTTTGAGAAATCCGGGATAAAGTGACGATAGTAGCCAGCCAAACCTAGGAAACTTCGGACTTCCATGACCATAGTAGGTGCCTTCCACTCAAGGACTTCTTGCACCTTAGTAGGGTCAACCAAAATTCCATCTCCAGATAACACATGACCTAGAAAAGGTATCTTGTTCAACCAGAATTTGCACTTGCTAAACTTAGCATAAAGCTGGTTGTCACATAACCGAGTTAAAACAATTCTCAGATGTTCAGCATGCTCTTCTTCATTCTAAGAATATACAAGGATATCATTAATGAACATGATGACGAACTTGTCCAATTCTAGCATGAATACTGAATTCATCAGGTACATAAAGTGTGCCAGAGCATTTGTCAACCCAAAGGACATGACAAGGTATTCAAACAAGCCATAACGAGTAGAGAAAGCTGTCTTAGGTACATCTTCAGGATGAATTTTGATCTGATGGTAGCCAGACCTCAAATCGATCTTGGAGAATACCTTAGCTTTGGAGAGCTGATCAAACAGAATATCGATACGAGGAAGAGGGTATTTGTTCTTGATAGTAACAACATTAAGGGGGTGATAATCCACGCACATGCGTAGAGACTCGTCCTTCTTCTTCACAAAGATAGCCGGACAACCCCAAGGAGAAGAACTAGGCCGAATCAAACCTTTCTTTAATAACTCATTTAACTGACTCTTCAGCTCAGCCAACTCATTGGGCGGCATTCTATAAGGCCTTCGAGAAATAGGAGCCGTACTCGGAATGAGTTCTATCTTGAATTCTACATCATGGTCTGGAGGTAATCCAAGCAAGTCATCAGGGAAGACCTTTGGAAACTCACAGACAACCGGTATATCTTCAATGGCTTTGGCTAGGGTAGCATTGGCTGTATTATGGATAGCGATATCACGAGGTAACTACACTAGAAAACCCTTCTTATCCACAGGATCCCTCAACATTACCACATGGGTTGATGTATCGATCAACACTCCATTCCCGCTTATCCACTTCATTCCTAGGATTACATCAATTCCTACCCCCGGCAGAACTACAAGATCTGTAAGGAACTCTCGATCCCCAATCTCAATCCTTACATCTTTAACTACTTGGTTAGTCATGATATTATTTCCAGCAGCACTAATACAATTACCACCCTTGACAATTGTAATCACATTCATCTTATGCTTAGATGCAAAAGTAGAACTCACAAAGGAATGCGAAGCACCCGAATCAAAGAGCACAACTGCAGGGTGATCATTAACAAGAAACTTACCAGCGGTGACCACTTCACTAGCAGGAATTTCCTCCACAGTAGTGTAGTGAACACACCCCTGACGGACGTTTCCCTAAGCATTCTGCTTGGAAGGATAGGGACACTTATTAGCCTAGTGACCAAGCTGGTTACAGTTCTAGCACGGCCTGTTTGCTAGGGGGACATTGGAGCTGCCCTGTCCAGAGGTATTCTTTGGCAAGGAAATTGTGTACCCCTTGCGGAAACCAATTTTAGCTTGATTCTTCTTCTGAGGTGGGCGGTACCAGACATTAGCATTGGGTGGACGATACTGGGTTTTGGATACCACTGGTGCCTTAGGCTGAGAAGCACCTGCCTCAAAGTTTCTTTTACGGGTCTTGGAAGCAGCATATACCTTATCATTATTCTCCTGAGTCAGGGTGTCACTAATAAACTCATTGAAGGTGACACACTTGCAGTTGCCCATAGACTTCATCAGTTTAGGGGAAAGCCCCCTCTTGAAGCTAGCTATCTTCTTGGCGTTAGTATCCATGAACTCGAGAGCATACCTTGCCAGGTTGTTGAATGCCTGGAGGTATTCATTAAGACTCTTGTTGCCTTGGGTTAGCTTCATAAACTCAGTATGCTTAATGGCCATGAGACCAGGAGGGATAAAATGTCCCCTAAAAGCTGCCTAGAACTAGTCCCAAACTATCTCAATGTTTGTAGGGAAGGTGGTCCTGTATGGGTCCACCAGATGCCTGCAGGGCCTTGGAGCTGGTGTCCTATATACGAGGCCTTCATACCTTCTATCAAACGGAGCAATCCAAACCTTTGCTCTATCGTGCTCAACCATTCATCAGCTTGTAATGGTTCTTCTGCCTCTCTAAAGATAGGAGGCTTTGTGTCCATGAAGTCCTTAAAGCTGCTATACTGGTTCGGCTCAGGTCCCTGGCGGACATGTCGATCCTCGCGGTTAGCCATTTGGCGCATCGCCTCAGCTAGCATGCGTTGACTTTCAACAACTGTCTACATTAGCTTAGCTGGGGTGGGTGGTGGAGGAGGTGGTTGTTCCTCATCTCCCATGCTACGACCATGATGAAGGTTATAAGCCATCTGCAAAATGTATAGCCAATGAGCACTGACGATGTGGAAATTTTTGTAGATGAATTGTATAATTATGCCAAACTGATTCCATTGGAGAGAATGCATTTATATAATCAACAGAGGCACAATCATTCATCACAATCACACAACTCATCAAGCGCATCAATTGACACATAAATGCGATGAACTTAACCAATAATGAGATCTATAGACCGCACAGACGGAAATTATCAAAGGCTCACATACGTGGAGCATAACATGTTTGATAGGTTACATCCAAGCCATAGTGGTTCCAAACTTTCATCCAAAATAACATAGGGTCCGATATTACATCCCAACGATTAACTTATTACAAAGCTACTCGTTCATGCATGAGGATCAACAAAAGACTAGCTCTAGTGCATTAGCTAAGTAGTAAGCTAAACTACGCATCGTCCTCGAAGTCAGTGTCAAAGATCTCTCCTCCATCTTCATCACTAGCAGGCTCTAACTCCTCATCTTCCTCCTCATCAGGTGGAACGTCCTCAGGTCCATTGACTTCCATGTCATCATCACCTTCAGCCATGATGACACCAGAGCCCATCTCATCCTCATCATCAGGGGGCAGGAGAGGGTGAAGTTGATTATGTAACAGGTGAACCTCCTCATGGAGATGGTCATTGTACTCTTCGACAGCTGCCAACTGCTGCTCTAGCTCCACCTGTCGTGCTCTCAACACATTCTCCTCGTGCCAAGCTTCATTCCGTTGGTTCAGCACGTGAATCAACATATGCTCACATTTGCGGTGAGCAACTATCAACCTCTAAACCTCTAGGGTCTCTTGATCCCGTTCCTGTGTTACTTGCTCCAAACGGTGCTGAGCTACATTCCTCTCAGCAGTCACCCGGGCCAGCTCTGCCCTCAGCCTTTCCGCCTCAGTAGGCTCCGGACGAGGCTCACGAGGAGCTAACCAGTGACGAGGTGCCCTACCTCTAGCGGACTTGCGAGCAGTGCGTTTCGTGCGCGCCATCTGTAGCAAAAAGTTGCAATGTAAGGGGAGAATCATTTAAGGGATACGAAGTTTAATTAGTCGAGACCATCAATTTTAAAGGAGGGAGTAATGCAAAAATGCTATATATGCTTGAACATGATGCATGCATGATCCGTACGTCCTCACAAACCTAGAAAAATTTAAAGGCTAACGAAATATACGGTGGCATACATACGTTCTCTCGTATACGGTAGCTAGTCGATCTACAATGATATGTTGTTAGTGTACCTGTAGAAAATTTCATTTCAGCCCAATAATTTCCCAAAATGCATGGAAAGTAAGCAGTAAACTAAATACTTTCATACATACATCCCCCGATGTATATACTCTAGTATCACAGCTACTCGTCAGAGATACCCACATTTAAGTACTCTCATAGATACATGATCAAACATGGAAGTATGCGAGCAACCACAACTACTCTCCCCTAGACCGATGGTTGGACGGTCATGCTCTCACAACTCCCACTTACCAGAGCGTAGAGGTATTTTGATCCATACATTACCACCCAAGCGGATGGCATCTATACAATAGCACGCTGGATGGACAACGAAACAGAAACAAGCAGGAACCCCCAAGTTAGTACTTTAATAAGCCACCTAAGAGTCCTTATTTTGGGCATAAGGGATATGACCTCTAGCAATACTTAGTATTTAATTTAGGATTTTCACAAATACTTTTGTTTTAAATACACAATTGACATGTTTAGTGTCAAATCTTGCTCTGATGCCAACTGTAACAGAACCGACCAAATTATAAGAACGTAAGTACAAAAACAATCACTGAAGTGATCAAATTCCTGTACTTAAGCTCCCATAATCCCAGTAGTTTGGAAATCACGAAGGATTTCAACCAACTCTCGACATACAAACCAAGATCTTAGTGATTCAACACAACACATCATTCGTTACATCATTTCACAAGTAGCATTCGGATTACATCCATCAGAGTTCAAATAAAATATTACAAACCAAGTTCGAATTTGCGGAAGCAACATAGTTTAGTACATAACTTCATAGTTTCAAATACATTGCCAGATCTGAGTCATGTCCCACAAAAGCATCATTAGGTATGAGAACTAGGAGAGACCATGCCCAATGGTCTAGTCTTCATCCCCAGCTGGGAGAAGGTAGTACTTGCAGCAACCAAAGTAGAACTGGTCATCTGCTGCAACAGGTGGGAGATAAACCATGAGTATGAGAAGGTACTCAGCTAGATTTACCCGACAAAAATAGAAATAAAAGACACCAAGGGTCATGCAAGGCTTATGAGGTGGGCTAGCTTGACACAGTTGCATAAAAGAGCTTATGAATGTAGTGCCCAATTTAAACTTAGCATCAAGCTTATCATCATTTACCTGTCCACTAGATTAGCACCTGTACTAGAGCACTCACATATTAGGAGCAAACAATATTAACCATAGCAGGTATAATAAGGCTGTCATCATCATATCATCATTTCTGAACCATTAGGTTATTTAGTGTATCTACTTTGGAGATAAGCCCGTCAAGTTCTCACTAACCGGGAGAGACGACAACTCGAATCGAATTACAACTCAGCTAAGGGGGTATTCCTAACTCTCACCCTGGCATACTTAGCAAGGGTAGCCGTGGGTCACCTTTGGAACAACTCAGGAACCAAATTCGTGGGTTCGATCAGCGCCAGCACTCTCAGGGATTACCCTTCTACCAGGACGATCAGGACTTTTAAATCACCTGCCCTTGGACTCACGCCTACGGCTCTCTTCCGAGGCGCACTTTATACTTATCGACTCCCGGCCTGAGGTGAGCTACTCGGCTTCGTGGTCAGTCTTCAGACACAGCCAACTAAGAGAGAGGCATGCGTTCAACATGAATAGGAAAGGCTCCAAGATTCAGTCCTTAAGCGACACAGACGGAGTCACTGTAAACCGGCAAGCCTCCATCTGGTCTTCATTTCAAATTAAGACTGGTTCTTTTCCATGATAGCAAATATAGCCAACCGTGCCATATGTATCTTCCTATATCTCGCAGGTGACAGGAAATCACCTGACTTCTACCGTGTTTAAGCAGGGCTAAGCACTACACGAGCCTGAGCTACATAGGATTCAGGGTATCAATATCTGGACAAGGATTGGATAACCAATGCAGCAAGTGTTTGCATCCAACACCTAAACTTAATGCAACAATATATATTTGTAACAATAATACTTTAACTGCATTTCGGAAATTAGGAGGCTTAATATGCTCTGCGGCTTGCCTTTCACAAAGTTGCACAGACGGTGATCTGGGCACTCAACGGCAACCTCGTCTGGCACTTCTCCTGAAGGCTGCACCTCCTGAACCTCTGGTGTTGGTTGCTGCTGCTCGCTCGGTTCCTCGAATTCCAGCAGTGTTACACCCTCCGGTACACCTATTGCATGCTGATGCACAAGATAAATATTGTGGATGCATAAGGAATGACGTGATGCTCATGATGAATGAATCACAGTAAGTGTTTAACGAAAACCTCACTGGACACTCGTTTACCGATTAAGAATGGCTCTATTCAAATCATTTTAAAACATGTATCTAACTTAACTTGAAGAACAAGATCAACTTACCTAACTTGCATAACCTAAGATAAAGATGCTCATCTTCAGTTAAAGGCCTAACACCTAGGAACATTACCACAAACTTAGAAATAGTAAAGGCATACTTAAATTAACATTTAAAGTTTCATATGCACACAAGTAGTCCCTTAATTCAATCACAACAAGGGTTTTACAATTCCAAATGACTTGCATGAGGACATTCTGGAAAGCTTATGAAATTCTCTACAAATAATTTGTAAACATCAAAGCATGATTCTTATGTTAACCAAATCGAATTCCAGTAAACCTAGAATCTGTCTAGAAATGACAGGGTTACTAAATTAAATATTTAGTGATGATGCAAAAGCATAATTGGACCAAACCAAGTTTATCAACTTGTTGCACATACCCGAGGAACATCAGAAAGTATAGTGCCAACTTCTAAATAAATTATTTAATGCCCTTTTCTAATTTATTTATTTAATTAGGTGATTAAAGCAATATATAGTAAAACTATTCAAAAAAAATCTATAAAAATTGCAGTAGCTATCTCATGCTTCACATAGACTACCATAAAAATTTCAAAGCAATTGGACAAGTAGAACTTGCTGTATCCAAAATAACAGATGGTATGTCTATTTCGAGCATAATTAGGAAACCCTATTGAAAAGTGTCAAGCAATAGATTTCTTATTTTTCCTAGTATCATTCTAGCATAAGAATAGCACTCAACAATTTTTACCTTTATTGGATTTATAGAAAAATTATGAAAATTCACACAAGATCCATCCATGCAAACAAGAGAATTTTATAACTCCTACTTACAGTGTCCAAAATGTATGAAAATTTAACTACAAGCTATTCATGATATGAGCAGTACACCATAAAAATTTCATGCCATTTGGAGCTACATAGAAAAAGATATAATTACCCCTATTTCCTTCATGATTAAAAGAGATATTTAGCAACTCCATTTTTCATAACAGAACATGGCATAAATTATATTTTTAATATAAACTAGACATTATCATGAACTCAACAAAATTGGAACCACATCATTTGAAGCTACCAACTAGGAGATACATATTTTTGAATCTATACACAAATCTGTGAAAAGAATAAAACCAAAACAATTTTGAAACCCTAACTCTACTGCTGGGCCAGCCCGAAGGACACGACGGCCCACAACGCATGCGCAAGCAACGCCAGTGTGGCCCAGAGAAGGTGCGTCCCACGCTGGCTCCTGCCTCTGCTTCAGCGATTGACAAAGGGGACCTGCCCGATAGAGAGATAGGCAGGGGAGGACGAAGAGACGGTGGCGCAACTCATCACCGGTGGCATCTCCGGCGAGTCCAGCAGTGCGACGGTGTTTGCCTCATCCATGTGCTTCTAATGGTGCAATCAATTTTGGCGATTACCGTAGCTAGAGGGGGGTGGTGATGGCCATGGTGGCGCATGGCCATAGCGTGGTCGGCTTCGGCGAGACAACGGCATCACAGCCCTAGTGGCCTACTCTACGAGCTTCAGCGTCACTCACAGGACCTAGCGGAAGGGAGAGAAGGGACGGTAAGGGGCTCTAGTGGCACAACCCCATGCAAGCTTGGCCGGCGGCAGTCTTGGTGACCCGGTGGAGCCACGCTCATGGGGAGGTCTACCTGAGGCAAAAATGGAATGACGGTGGGGTCGCAGACGTGGAGAAGCTCATGGTGGGGCTATGGCTTGGATGAATCAGACCAAGGCACTTGGTTGAGGTGGATTTCTGGCTCGGCGGTTGCCACGGCGTCTCGGTCACCGTGCTCTCATGGAGGAAGAAGATGGCAGGGTGAAATGGCGAGTGAACGAGCGAGTGGCGAGACGCTAGCTTTCATCTGGAGCTCAGACGCGCGACGTGGAGACGTTGGCCGAGCATGCGCGCCATGCGGTGATCAGCTCCTGCGCCGGTTGGCCACGGCGAGCTCTGTCCATTTTCTGAAATGTTGATTCAGTGTTCAACGACGATGACTGACAGCGCAAATTCGACGTGTCAACACGGCTAAACCATTGATCCATTGCAAAAACTATGTACATGAAAAATGTAGGCCTACCATCCATCTAAAACTTCTTTTCAAGGACCATCCTCTAATTCGCCATGGATCAGAAGTTACATCAAGCCAAAGGTGGCTCAATCAAACTGAAAATGCAGTTAGGACTTAGAAATATTTTTCAGTGTTGAATCCACCATCAATAATGACTTGTGGGCCATGTTTGAGGCTGTTCCACACATTTTCATGAGTTGATCATAAAACAACTTTTGTTCCTTGACAAATTAGCTACAACTTTGGTAAAGATTGCACAGCCATGCAAGATCTCTAAGTTGGACTTTTGAATTAGTCAAACAGTGGCACCCTAAGGGTCATTAAAAGTCAAACCTCCACTTGAGGGCATTTTTGACATTTTGATCCACATGAACAATGTCCCAACAATTACCCTAAGTGTAGTTAAGGTGTATTAGACCATAATCAACCACTTTACATAAGTGCTATACCAATTTCTAATGATCACATGTGATGAAGCACAAAACAATCAATTCACTCAAATGTTGCAATTTCATGTTTCATATGTTTCATGACCTTGTTGTTATTTTATACTTGTCATATTACTACCATGTTGCCATGTTTCAAGGTATGAGAAACTCATGTTGCATTCACATGTTTCACTACTACCATTCACAAGCAATTCAAGTATGAAACAAATAGAATTGCGAATGTTGCATATGTATGTTTCAGTGACAATGGCATGATGAGATAAATGATGCATATGTTTATGAAATGAAATGCAATTTTGTGGAAGCCAAACACCTAGGGTGTTACATGGATATCACGGCGTGAGTGGGCCAGCTTGAGGAGAATGCCTTTCACGCCAGGATCACCCAAGCCTTTGCTATTGCCCACTCTTATTATGACTAGGAAGTTAACCTGGAGGTAATGAGCCTCGGCTTCGCGCCTAGCTATGAAAACTCCAAGCTGGATGAGATTGAGAAGGCAGTGACTCCCATTGAGCGAAACCTGGCGAATGGGCTGAAAGGCATAGTTCTCCCTATGAGGAAGTAGTTAGTTGAATAAGTTTGATAAACATTTATCTGTAATATGTGGACAAGTGTCAGTACTTTGGTGTCTAAAAATAGTTTCGTTTCATAATTTTGTTTCATTCGTTTGGGCTTACTTTCTTCTCTTTTGCAATTGAGAAAAAAAGGTTTATGCGATCTGACCCTTCTGCTCGTTAAGATTGTAGGGCCTGAGGTGTATAAGGGGAGATTTTGATTGTGCTAGTGAGCAGAGTTACCATAGCTGTCAGGGTGAGGGCTTTTTGTAGTCTTACTAGGCGTGCTTGTTTATCTGTTCCCACAAACCTTGCCACCAGTCTCGACGTGAGGAAAAGGTCTGATGCAATGACTGTTTCAAAAAAAGGAGGTATTCGTACCTTTATTAGCCCCCGAGTGAGATCCGACCCCTTGCGGTCACTAGGGCCGGATGTCACTAGAGACCGAAGCGAGGGCAACGAACTTACTCTTGTATTTGCACGTGCCCCTCACTTAGGATTTTGGTGATCATTCCATGACCGTGCGTTTGGTCTCACTACTAGCCTGGTCTTCCCTGAGCCCCCACGCGTGGTGGGGGTTTGGTCAAGGGTCGGTTTGTTTTGTGACTGTCACCCCATCTGTGGTTTCTGCAACTGGAGGGGTTGAGGCAGCGTCACTTGCCTCGATGGCTCGAGTGACATGCCTAATGAGCTCGCTAACAGGGATGTTCGAACAGAATCTAATCCTATTGCTTTGCGATAGGGTCGGCAAAGCTCTCCGGTGGCGTTCTGTTGCTCCTTGACCTGCCTTCCAACAGACTCCCCCTCAATGGGGATTCTATGGGCTCAGCAAGAGGCTAGATTGAACTTAGAAGGTTGAGATGACCCTATCTGCCTTAATGTAGGTTGGGCAATGGCCACTGAGGCTCATCTGCATTTTCTCCCCTAGCTCTTGTTTGACGTGAGGTGGCCTCGAACCCTTCGTGAGTCAGGCTTCAAACCTCAGTCTCTCGATCTCAGATCAAGTGGCTTGAGCCCCTGAGCCCCTTAGGGTCTGATAGGGGTTAGCCATGTTTCATGCATCACCCCATCCTCGGTTTCCGCAACTGGAGGGGCTAAGTTGACGACACTTGCCTCGATGGCTCGAGTGTCACGCTCAATGAGCTCGCTAATGGGTATGTTCGTGTGAAATCCAGGTCCATCATTTGCTGATGGGCTCAGCAGAGCCCTCATGTGGCATTCCACTACTTCTTAACCCACCTCCCGGTAGATGCCCGAGCCGTTCAATAGGCTCAGGTGGCCCGTTGGCCTCTCCGTGTCAGAGATTTTATGGGTTTTGGCTCGAGGTTAGAATCAAACAAGAAAGGTTGAGATGTCCCTGTCTGCTTCTGAGCGGGGTCGAGCAAGGCCGCTGGGGCTCATCATGGTTTTTTCTCCCCTGGCTCTATTCAACATGAGGGAACAGTGAATTTGATTATGCTAGTGAACAAAAACACCATGGCTGTCAGGGCATAGGGTCTAGCGGTTCGTCCAGTTCTACTCAAAGTTTTACACCCGCACCCCGTGTCTTTTTTTAAACGTAAGGAGGGGTCAGGCGATGAGGATGTCTAAACAAATAGATATTCTCGGCAGCCCCTGAGCGATGTCCGTGCCCCTATGGTTACTAGGGTCGGAAGCTCGGTAATTTAACACACAAAGTAAGTAAACAGATGTGCTTATCTTTCAGTGGTTGTTCATTCACTAATTTACCTAGGCCGTTCAATCGACCTAGGAGGCCCGTTGGGAACCCTGGACGGAGGTTCTATCATCGGGTTGTTCCATGGTCCTGCCTGGGGAAGTGGGGAGTCACCTGCATGCGGGTGTGCCCTAATTCTTACGCCGGACATGCATTAGTGGTGGGCCATGCCCAGGCAATGTCCTATTTGACCAGGCGATGTCTCGTCGACCAGAGCATGTCCCGTTGGTCCAGGCTTGTCCCCTCAGATTCCCATCAGCATCGATTTCCCATCTGCATTAAATAGGGGAAAGAAGAGAGTTTTCTATCCCAACCTTTCGCCTTTCCTCAGCCACCGCACCTCTTCCTTAAATAGGGATGGGGGAGGGGAGCTCTTGTCCCATTCCACCTTCTGTTTTTGAGCCGCTACCTCTCCTCCCTTCTCCTTCTCACCGAGCGTGTTCCCATGTCATGACAAGGGTATTGCGAGGGGGAGGACTCATAGATCTGTTCATGAATTCGGAGTGTGATGTTGAGCTGGAGGTCATCCAACGTAGATGAGATGGTGTTGGCCGCCTTTGCCGAGAAGGGGCTGCCTCCGCTGAAGGAGGAGGTGCACTAGGGGGTGCTGAGCGTCGTTGGTTTCACCATTGTTCGTGGCGGACTTTCATCCATGGGGAACGCCCCCGCTCTGACGCTGTTGTCAGGGTTACGGCTATTCATGATGGCATAGTCCCTAGATACCTCGGCTTAGGTGCCATTGTCAGGGTTGTGGCTGATCACGATGACATAGTCCCTAGACGCCTCGGCGTAGGTGCCGTTGTCAGGGTTGCGGCTGATCGTGATGGTGTAGTCCCTGGATGCCCCGGTGAGGGCACCACAGTCACCGACATGGTGCTCATTGTTGCAGACGATGGTGCCTTTGAGGACCTTGTGGAGTAGTAGGACATCGCCAATGGAGAGCACGGCGCGGCGACCATAGTAGTGCTCATAGCAGAACTGGTCAGAAACTATAATCAAATAAGTTGTGGGGGAGCCCCTGAGCGAACAACCTTTTATATTTATGAATACATTAGTCCTTTTTGTGATGAAATCACTTTGTAAGCGATGAATTTGTGCGTAAAATGAACAAGGTTTCAACTTTCATTACGGCAAACAGCTTTTTAGCCCTTCTCCCTCTTTCTGTAAAAGAGGTTTGGTGCCTTTTGACCCTTCCCATAGTTAAGGTCACAAAAAACTGGGAGTGCAGGTGAGCCAATTCTAATCACACTGGTGAGCAAGGAGGCTATAGCCGCTGGGGCGTGGGCTTCCCGTAGTCCTACCAATTATACTCAGATTTTGTTCTCGAAATCCTAGCCCTTAGGACTTGCCATGAGAAAAGAGGGAAGACTCAGAGAATGTTTGCAAAGGTAACATATAGAGTGTTTGCTGGATAAATGTACTTATATCGGCCCCTAAGTGAGGTCCGACCCCTCGCAATTTGTAGGGGTCGAATGTCATTAAAGGTCAGGGATTTTTGAAGACAAAAAAACTAATAAGAAAAAGTATGCGTTTATTTAAGGGTAAAAACGATGTAGCTGCTCGATGTTCCAGGCGTTGGTGAAGACCTCGCCATCGATGGTTTTTAACTTGTAGGCGCCTGGCCGGAGTACTTCTACGATGACGTATGGCCCTTCCCAGGGCAGGAAGAGCTTGTGACAGTCCTTGTTGCTCTATACGAGGCAGAGAAGCAGGCCCCCAACGTTGAAGGCTCGGTCCCTCACCCGTCGGCTGTGGTACCGTCGCAGCGTCTGCTGGTACTTGGCCGATCGGAGGAGGGCGATGTCATGGGCTTCGTCTAGATAGTCCATGGTGTCTTGGTGGGATGCTTCAGCTCTGAAAGGATCAAGATGCCCAAGAGGGGGGTGAATTGGGCTAATTCTAAATTTTCTTGCAATAATCAAATCCTACGGATAGCCCAATTAACCCCTTGTGCCTAGAAAAGTGTTTCTACCAAACTAACGCACAATGGACTTGCAGCCTATGTTCCAAACTTACTCTAGCATACAATTCTATGGATGTAACAATAAGTATTGAATTGCTCAAAGTAAATACTCAAAGTAAATAGAGAGAGAGAAATGCGGCAGTGTTTTGCCGAGGTATCGGAGAGTCGCCACTCCCCACTAGTCCTCGTTGGAGCACCTGCGTAAGGGTGTAGCTCCCCGTTGATCTGCGCAAGGATCAAGTGCTCTCTACAGGTTGATTCTTCGACACTCCGTCGTGGCAAATCACCCAAAGCCGCTCACAACTTGAGTTGGGTCACCCACAAGCTCTGCCGGGTGATCACCAAGCTCCCAATCACCACCAAGCCGTCTAGGTGATGGCGATCACCAAGAGTAACAAGCACGAACTCTGACTTGACCACACGAAGCCTAATGAGAAGATGGATGCACACTTGGCTACTCTTGATTCACTAATGAGGCTACTCTCTTGGATTCTCAAATCTCAATCACCTCACTAGGACCTTGCTCTTCTTGGCACTCACAAACGTGTTTCTCAGTTGTTGGAATGAGCAAAAGTAACTCCACACACGAGTGGAGCTTCTATTTATAAGGTAGCCTAAAAAACGAACCGTTATGAGCTTCTACGGGGTGATCGGACGCTCCGGTCAGGTTGACCGGACGCTCTGATCAGTTCAACTCGTGAACCAGTGAAAATGTGTTGACCAGACGCTGGCAGGGTTCGGTCACCACTGACCAGACGCGTCTGGTCACATTAAACCCTTACTGGAACCTTACTGTACTTGACCAGACATTGAACCCCCAGGGTCTGGTCAGTACTGACTGGATGTGTCCGATCACAGATTCTCTTCTCTAGAACCTTACTAGAGTTGACCGGACGCTGCCTCTCAGCATCCGGTCACTTGACCTCTCCAGCATCCGATCGCACCGAACGTAGTCTGTTGATCAAATGAACTGACCGGACCCTATGGCCAGCGTCCGGTCACACCAGAGCCAGCGTCCGGTCAGCATTTGACCCTCCATTCACTTCCAACTCTCAATCATATGTGAATGAAGTTTGCTCCAAAGGATCTTAGGCATTCATAGGAGCTACCTAGAGCTAGTTTTAACAAGTGTGCACCACACCTAACTCACTAGACTCAACTAGGTCAAGCTACCTGTTCATACCCCCCTTAATAGTATGGCCAAAGGAAAAACAAAGTCCTAAACTACTCTAAGTGTCACTCCAACTCCAATCGACACTTAGAACTAGTCATCCTTAACCTTGTCGTCCATCCTTTGAAAACCAAAACGATTTCCATCGTAGGGGCATGACCACCTCGATTGCCCAATTGATCTCCATTACCATGACCAAACTTAATTGCCTCTGCAAAACACACGTTAGTCATAGTAATCTTGTATTGTCATTAATCACCGAAACCCAACTAGGGGCCTAGATGCTTTCAATCTCCCCCTTTTTGGTGATTGATGACAATACCACCTCGAGTATGTGAAAGAGTGAGGTTTTTGATGGGCTTGGTTCATATAAGCTTTTGTCGATAAGAACAAAAGTGTTAGTCAAGCTTATATGACCCAAGCCAACATAATGTACTCAAAGGATATGAATTAAGCATGAGTACAAGTAATAAAGCTCATTTGCATCGAAGTATAAACACGGAAGCAAAGGCAAATGAGCATAACATAAGTGATATGACATTTAAATAATGTAAAGTAGAGAGCACACATATATCACAATCACGTAGATATCACTATCACATAGATATAATAGTATGCATGAAAGTAAACACACGTATGCATAATAGTAATAGTGTATCACACAAATAGAACTCCAAATGTATACTACTAGATAACAAGCTCCCCCTGAGTCTACATACTCGAACCCTCTCCCCCTTTGGCGTCAAACACCAAAACCTAAGGGTCGGTCGATGGGGCTATAGTGGATGAACCAGGCGCTAAAGTACATGGAGCAAGATGAAACTGAGCACCATCATCATCTGACCCTAAGCTCTGAACTGACTGACCCTCTATGGCTGGCAATGTCTCTGAAGCGGTCTGGGTCTGAGCTGGGGCAAGTGCTGCCTATGATGCTACTAGTACGTCTGTCGTAGGATCTGAAGAGGCGATAGATGACGGGAGCCTCTGAGTAGTCACTGCGACTAGGGCTACTGTAGAAGGACCGGTGGTATGCATATGTGGTGGTGTAAACATGCCGGTCAACTCGCTGAAGGATGCTCCAAGACTCCTAGAGACTGACGTGTTAGGCACAAAAAGCGAGGGTGACTGCTCCGGTGAGAAGCCCATGTGATATGGAGTGAACTGTAGGGATACCACTGGTGAGGACAACCACTGGGACACTTGAACTATAGGTGAAGCAAATGGAGCTGGTGGCTGTCCTTGACTCTAAAGCCCACTGGGCTGTATAGCTGGAGTCGTCGAAGTGGTGGTAGGCTGAGCAAGCTGGGGCGAAGGCTGTGGCAGTGGGGCCCCAAGTGCTGTTACTACATGCTGCATAAATCCCATGAGCTGCTGCTGCATAAGTAACTGCTGATGCTGAAGGAGCTGCTGCTGCCGCTGGAACTCGTCTTGACAAGCCTGAAACTGAGCAAAGTTGGTAGCTGTCTCCTGAGCCTGTCGTGCCTGCTCCTGCTGCATCCGCTCAAGAATGGCAATCAATGCGGGGTCCATCTGCAGTGTAGGTGGAGCTAAGCTAGAACTACCGACCTCTGCATCATGTCTGCGTGGAGGCATCTGAGGAATCGGCTGATAGTCATCATCTGAACTATCACTGGACTCGGTCATCCCCTGCTATGCCTCAAGCTGCTGCTCCTCTATAGCAGCTATGCCACTAATGATCTCGTCCTGCTGAGCTGCTGACTCTAGAACATCTGGACAATGACTGGGCTGAGCGAGTGTCTGTGGAGTGCTGTGCCTGATCCTCTGTGCCATGTTATATGCTAGAAACTCTATGGTGGCACCCTTGTACTCTGCAACCATCTCAGGGGTTCGAACCTACATAGACTGGAGCATCAGGAAAGTAATCCAATGTGCATATGGAAGCTATCTGCAACCCTTGAAGCCCTCAGCTATAGTATCCTCCATCTCTGATAGAAGGAGGTCCCAAATATCAAACACGGTCTGCTGCATTAGGGCATTAAGGAGCCAGAGCTGTAAGCGAGTCAGACCCTCCCTGTATCCCAACCTAGGAAGTAGTGTCCTCCTGATAATGGCCTCTAGCACTCGTGAAAGGTCCTAATGGCTAGAGGGGGGGTGAATAGCCTAATAAAATTTCTACAACAACACTTAACAAAAGGTTAGACAATTATGAGGCAAAGCAAGTGTTGCGCTAGCCTACTTAAAATGCAAGCCACCTACCACAATTCTAGTTTAGATAGTGTCAATTCACACAAGAGGTATGACACCACCCTATGTTAGTGTGCTCTCAAAGACTAACTAAAGAGCCACACCAACCAAGCAAGCAAGCTCTCACAACTAGCTACACTAAAGAGCTTGTCAACTAGTTTGCGGTAAAGTAAAGAGATTGATTAGGATAGTTATACCGCCTTATAGAGGAGTGAACCAATCAATCACAAGGATGAATAACAATGAAGACCAATCACTTCGGTATCAATGATGAACACAATGATTTTTACCGAGGTTCACTTGCTTGCTGGCAAGCTAGTCCTCGTTGTAGCGATTCACTCACTTGGAGGTTCACGCGCTAATTGGCTTCACACGCCAAACCCTCAATAGGGTGCCGCACAACCAACACAAGATGAGGATCACACAAGCCACAAGCAATTCACTAGAGTACCTTTTGGTGCTCCACCGGGGAAAGGTCAAGAACCCCTCACAATCACCACGATCGGAGCCGGAGACAATCACCACCTCCGCTCGACGATCCTCGCTGCTCCAAGCCATCTAGGTGGTTGCAACAACCAAGAGTAACAAGCGAAATCCACAGCGAAATACGATCACTAAGTGCCTCTAGATGCAATCACTCAAGCAATGCACTTGGATCACTCCCAATCTCACTATGATGATGAATCAATGATGGAGATGAGTGGGAGGACTTTGGCTTAGCTCACAAGGTTGCTATGTCAATGAAAATGGCCAAAGATATGAGCCACAGCCGGCCTTGGGGCTTAAATAGAAGCCCCCACAAAATAGAGCTGTTGTACCCCTTCACTGGGCACACTACGCTCTGACCGGATGCTCCGGTCCACTTGACCGGACCCTGGACACAGCGTCCGGTCCACAGATGTAAGCCACATGTCATTCTAAGTTAAACTTGAGCCGCCAGATCACAATGGCTATTAACTGACCGGACGCTCCGGCAAAACTGACCGGACGCTCTAGCAAAACTGACCGGACACAGAATCCTCAGCGTCCGGTCGTTTCTAGTAAGCTCCCCGAGGCGTATTTCTTCGACCGAACGTGTCCGGTCCACCTTGACCAGACACAGACCAGCATCCAGTGCAATACCCTCGGTACTGTGTAGACCCATCAGTTTGACCAGACACACGCTGCCAGGGTCCGGTGCTTTCAGACCCAGCGTCCAGTCAGTTGACCGACGCCAGCATCTTCGCGATCAACTCATTTTCACTTCTAACTTCTTCACCCTTGCTCCAATGTGCCAACCACAAGAATTTGCATCCGACGCAATAGAAAATAGGCATTCCATTTTCCTAAAAGTGCCACCTCCTTTGTAGATGTGCCAAACCCATCTCAACCCTACAAACACCACCTCCTTTGTAGATGTGCCAACACCACCAAGTGTATCACCTTGTGCACAAGTGTTAGCATATTTTCACAAACATTTTCAAGGGTGTTAGCACTCCACTAGATCCTAAATGCATATGCAATGAGTTAGAGCATCTAGTGGCACTTTGATAACCGCATTTCGATACGAGTTTCACTCCTCTTAATAGTATGACTATCAATCCTAAATGTGATCACACTCACTAAGTGTCTTGATCACCAAAATAAAATGGCTCCTATATTTTATACCTTTGCTTTGAGCCTTTTGTTTTTCTCTTTCTTCTTTTCCAAGTTTAAGCATTTGACCATCACCATGCCATCACCATTATCATGATCTTTGCCATTGCTTCATCACTTGGAGTAGTGCTACCTATCTCATAATCATCTTGATAAACTAGGTTAGCACTTAGGGTTTCATCAATTAACCAAAACCAAACTAGAGCTTTCAACTCGCGCTATAGGAGTAAGGTCACTGGGGTTCCTACTCGACCCCTCACCAAAGGGCTCCTTGAAGCAATGTCGCACCAGATCTGTAGGGGGTACCAACCCTCCATGAGGATGCCTGGGTGGCTCCTGCTGTCCATAGCATACCTCATGCAATCTGACAGGCTGATCCTGTAGCCTTAGTATCTCCCAGGCCCTAAAACTCATCACCCTATAGTCTCTGCCGTTGAATGCAAAGTGTATGAAGTTGTGATGCGGATCAACGTAGAGCAAAGCATAAAACTGCCGAACCCAAGATGGTACATATACTCCTGTCCGACCAATCAGATCTGTGAGCCCAGCAAATATGACAAGTAGGGGAGGATATGCTCTCCGACTGCTGCCACAATAGACTCTATACTGCATACTCGCTGAGATCTAAACACTGCCCCACTATTGAGATAAGCATTATAGAAATCCTCCTAGAGCGGCGTGTAGAACCCCTCTACTGCTCTCTCATCCCTCCTCGGAGGGAACCACACATCGAACTCAACAAACCTCAGTTGGCAAACCTGTCTGGCTATGGTGGCCCTCAAGTCAAGATGTACTACTGGAGGCAGACCCTGTGGTCTGGGCGGTGGGTGTGAACCCCTATGCTATGTAGCTAGCCTCGCTGGAACTATAGCACTAGTACAACTAGAGCGGCGTAGCTGGGCTGCCAGCTCGGTCTCCTCGGCCTGCTGGCCCTCCTAAGTCGCCTGAGCTGGCTAAGGCTCTACTGGTGGGGGCTGCTACTATGGCTCCTACTGAGACTCCCTCTGACGCTGAGGCTCCTCGATAGCCAGATGACATCCTGCCATCATGACAGTCCTAGGTGGACTACCATGAAGTCGCGCAATCTCCCTCAGTCTGCCCTGCACATCTGGTGCCAGATGATCTGCTATGACAACTCCACTGTGGGCACCGCCTCTCTCGGCCCGCTCTGCTACCTCAGCGACTGCTGCTGCTCTTGCTGTCTCTGCGTTGGGGTACTTGCGCTTCTTGGATGTCACCTGCTTCGTTGCCTTGCCTTTCGGTCCTACAGGCTAGCGAGGCGGGGGCCTTCGATCGTCATCTCCTGGACCACCACCAACATTCTTCGTGCGAGCCATCTGATCTAACAAGAGGATGAACTACCACTGACAAAGATCAACTGTCAAACTGACACTCCCGAGGCTTGGCCTCGATCCTTACTCGCGAGCTTGGCTCCAAGTTGACTGCCAACTGCCACAAGAACCTCAACGGCACCGACTTGCTGCACAAAAGAATAGATGGATATACGAATAAATACAATATATCTAATAGATGCAAAAGACCTAGGAAGCAAGCAATGTAGGTGCGAAATTGAGACGACGGGCATGCTACCTAATGATTAGCGATCCGGGAAAAGAAAAGACGTCGTGCGGGGAACCTCAGAACCGACTAGGGTTAGGATTGCGAAGAACCTCAATGAACCGGTGGCCCTGGATTAATTGAAATTAGTGGTTTGCAATCGATCTAGATCTCAAGCAAGGCAAATAGAAAGCCAGGGTTAGGCCTTACCAACCAACAAGGAGGCAAGGGTTAGGGCTTGGAACAACAGCCTTGAGTGGCGCTCGGTGCCTGGGGAGCCGATGGTGGCGCTAGCACGGAGGGCGCGGGGCTGTAGTGGCGTGGAGCAGGGGCGAGTGCAGGTAGCCAGCGGTGGCGCGCGGTCGCGGGAGGCCTATGGATGCGGTGGTGCGAGGGGCTCGGCATGGGGCTGCGGCGGCGTGGCGAGCTGTGGCGACATCGGTGGTTAGGGCACGGGATAGGCCGGTGGCGGAATAGGCCAGCAATGGTACGGTCAATTGATTAAATAGGTCCCCCAACGCAACAGATAAGGAAACGGAGAAAGAGTCCCGATGTCGCACAAAATCCACTGACCGGATGCTCCGGTGGTAGTGACCGGACGCTACCACCCAGCGTCCGATCGATTCCAGAGAGGTCCAATTCCTCTAGAATCGCAACCGGACATGTCCGGTGGTCCATGACCAGGCGCAGGCAGGGTCCGGTCAGTACAACCTGTTCTTCTTCAAACAATCGGACGCTGGATCCCTTCCTGACCGGACGTGCAAACGCAGCATCCGGTCACTCCTTCAGTAGCAGTTCACGTCCTGTGAATTGACCGGACGCTGGACAGCAGCGTCCGGTGCACCTTTTCCAGCAAATCTTTAAAGTTCCTTCGTGCTGCCTGTTCCCAATCAAGTCCCAACTTGAATAAGATCCAAATAAACACCAATTGGGACTGATGTGAGTGACCTCTCTCAAACCCTCATATTTTTCAAAATATTTTGCCTTAGGCTATAATTCTTTTTAAGAAAATAGGCAATAAGAGGGCAAATGAAACAAAACGACAAAACAACATCCATGCATATGCAATACTTTGTAAGTAAATCTAGTTGCTTATCAAGTTTGATCCAAGGTTAAGCTTCTTCACACGCTTTTTGGCGGTTATCTTAACCATGTTAGACAAGCCCTATACGCATTGCCAAAAATTAAACATGTTGTATATTATAATGAATGCAAGGGACAACACAAGCTCAATTTTTAGTGAAGTTGCTAAAATCAAGTACATTGAGCTCATTTCGCAATCTACAAAATGTAGCCTCATCTAGTGGTTTAGTGAAGATATCCGCTAATTGATCTTCGGTTCTTACACCTTCTAGTGATATATCATTTTTAGCAACATGATCTCTTAGAAAGTGATGGCGAATATCTATGTGCTTGGTGCGAGAGTGTTGAACCAGATTATTTGCAAGTTTTATTGCACTTTCATTGTTGCACAAAAGAGGTACTTTTTCTAGAACTACACCATAGTCTAGCAAAGTTTGTTTCATGTATAAAATTTGTGCACAACAAGCACCCATGGCAATGTATTCCGCTTCGGCGGTGGACAAAGCCACACTATTTTGTTTCTTGGAGGACCAAGACACAAGTGATCTACCAAGCAAATGGCACCCTCTGGATGTGCTTTTTCTATCAACTTTGCATCCGGCGTAATCTGAATTGGAATAGCCAATTAATTCAAATATAGCTCCTTTGGGATACCAAAGGCCAATGCTTGGTGTGTGCTTAAGATACCTAAGGATTCTTTTTATGGCAATTAAATGTGTTTCCTTAGGACTAGCTTGAAATCTAGCACACATACACACACTAAACATGATGTCGGGCCTAGATGCGGTTAAATATAGCAAGCTACCAATCATAGAACGGTAGAGTTTGATCAACTGGGTTACCTCCCTCATCTAGGTCGAGATGTCCATTGGTAGGAATTAGTGTCTTGATTGGCTTACATTCATCCATCTTGAATCTCTTGAGAAGATCTTTTGTGTATTTCTCTTGAGAGATGAAGATGCCTTCTTTCATTTGCTTGACTTGAAAACCACGAAAGAATGTAAGCTCACCAATCATTGACATCTTGAACTCCTTCAACATCAATTCACCAAATTCTTTGCATGAGCCTTCATTTGATGATCCAAAGATGATATCATCAACATATACTTGACAAATGAAGATATGCCCATCAAGCTTCTTGGTGAATAGTGTGGTGTTGACCTTTCCAATAGTGAAGCCCTTCTCAATGAGGAAGTCCTGAAGGCGCTCATACCAAGCTCTTGGGGCTTGCTTAAGCCCATATAGTGCCTTGGACAACCTATAAACATGATTAGGATATCTAAGGTCTTCAAACCTGGGAGGTTGATCAACATAGACTAGTTCATTAATAAAGCCATTTAAAAATGCACTTTTCACATCCATTTGATATAGTTTCATTTCATTTCATGATGCATATGCAAGTAGGATACAGATGGCTTCTAATCTTGCAACCGGTGCAAAGGTCTCTCCAAAATCCAAACCTTCAACTTGGGAGAACCCCTTTGCAACTAGTCTTGCCTTATTCCTCACAACAACACCTTGATCATCTTGCTTGTTACGGAATACCCACTTTGTTCCAATGACTCTTACACCTTTTGGTCGCTCTTCAAGAGTCCAAACTTCATTGCGAGTGAAGTTATTCAACTCTTCATGCATGGCATTGATCCAATCCAGATCTTTAAGAGCTTCTTCTACCTTGGTAGGCTCATAGCAAGAGACAAAAGAGTGATGAGCAATAAATGAAGTAAGTTTTTGAGATCGAGTCATTACACCCTTTGATGGACTCCCTATGATGAGATCTTGTGGATGATCTTGTAGGAGAGGTGTATTTCTTCTATTGACCACTTGAGGAGGAGGTTGTGGAGCATCAACATCTTGTGCTTGTACCACCATTTGCTCATGGGAGATATGAGTATCTTCATTTTCTACTCTCCCATCTTTTTCACCATCTTGTGGCACACTTGATGAAGAAGGTTGGTTAATGACTTGTACATCATCTTCATCATCTTTTGGCTTGATGTCTCCCACCAGAATATTCTTCATAACCTCTCTCAATGGTTCATCACCTACATCATCAAGATTCTCATGTGCTCCTTGGGAGCCGTTAGATTCATCAAATTCCACATCATATGTTTCTTCAACCAAGTCGATGGCATGATTAAATACTCTATATGCTTTGGACTTCGATGAGTAACCAACAAGAAAACCAATATCACAACATCTTTGGAACTTCCCTAGGTGCTGCCGCTTCTTGTAGATGTAGCATTTGCAACCAAACACCCTAAAGAAGGAGACGTCTGGCTTCTTCCCATTGAGTAACTCATAAGGTGTCTTATCAAGGAACTTTTGAAGGAATAGGCGGTTTGATGCATAGCATGCAGTGTTGATTGCTTCCACCCATAGAGCTTCGGGGGTGTTGTACTCATCTAGCATTGTCCTTGCAAGAGTGATCAAAGTTCAGTTCTTTCTCTCAACTACACCATTTTGTTGAGGAGTATAAGTTGCGGAGATTTCATGCTTGATCCCAACTTCATCACAATAGGATTCAATGTTTGTGTTGTCAAATTCTTTCCCATTGTCACTTCTAATCTTCTTGAGCTTCACTTCAAATTCATTTTGAGCTCTCTTGGCAAACTTCTTGAAGCAAGATGCAACTTCAGATTTGTCATGAAGGAAGAATACCCATGTATACCTTGAATAGTCATCCACAATCACAAGACAATAGAGATTCCCTCCCAAACTCTTGTATGTTGTTGGTCCAAATAAATCCATGTGTAGGAGTTCTAGCACTCTTGTGGTTGACATGAAAGCTTTGGTTGGATGAGTATTTGCAACTTGCTTGCCGGCTTGACATGAACTACAAAGCTTGTCCTTCTCAAACTTCACATCCTTCAACCCTCTCACCAAATCATTCTTCATAAGCTTCTTGAGTGAGCTCATCCCAACATGAGCAAGTCTTCTATGCCAAAGCCACCCAAGTGTTGTTTTGGTGAATAGGCAAGTCTTCAAATTTGCATCTTCGGAGGTGAAGTCAACTAGATATAAGTTGTGGTATCTAAATCCATTGAATATCACTTGATTGTCATCTACCTTAGATACAACAACCTCCTTCTCGGTGAATAAGCATTGGAAGCCAAGATCACATAATTGCCCAACGGATAGTAAGTTGAAGCTCAATGAAGCAACATAGAGCACATTGGAGATGGAATGATCATTTGATATTGCCACTTTGCCCAATCCTTTAACCCTGCCCTTTGAATTATCTCCAAATGTTATTTTCTCTTGTCCATCTACCTCTTCATCTAGTGAGGTGAACATACAAGGATCACCGGTCATATGTTGAGTGCAACCACTATCAATAACCCAATGACTTCCACCGGTCTTGTAGTTCACCTACACACAAGAGATTCAAGCTTTAGGAATCCAAACTTGTTGAGGGCCCTTCACCTTCTCAACAAGTGACCTAGCCACCCAAATCTTCTTAGGCCTACTCTTGTTAGGGGGTCCTAAGAACATGACTTTCATCTTTCCACTAGAATCTTTTCTAAGCATGTAGTGAGCATTGAAAGCAAAGGGTCTAGCATGCTTGGGCAAGGGTTGTGGCGGTGGAGTTTGACACTCATGAGCAAAGTGGCCTTCTTGTCCACACTCAAAACATCTCTTTGGCTTTGGCTTTGGCTTTGATTATTGTTGTTGAGCTTGAGCCTTCTTCTTCTCTATACTTGCCACATATCCAATGCCACTTCTATCCATCTTCATGACGGTGTTCATGAGTAGCTCACTTTGAAGGTGCTTGCCTCTAGCAAACTTGCTCAACCCAATCTTGAGATGCTCTTTCTCCAACTTAAGGTTCTTATTTTCTTCCTTTAGAGCATCATCTTTCTTCTCTTCCTTGAGCTTCTTGTTTTCTTCTTTGAGCTTCTCATTTCCAAGAACCAACTCTTTGTCATGATCAGGAGTCCTACACTTGCAGCCATAAAGAGCTTCAAAAGGAGCCATTTTGATACTCTCTTGATAACTGTTGTTATAAGAGAATTCAGCGAGAGGCAACCATTCCTCCCAAGAGCCTTTGCAAGAGATAAGACAAGCTCTAAGCATGTCTTCAAGAATTTGATTAACATGCTCAGTCTGTCCCGATGTTTGCGGATGATAGGTAGAACTGCGGATTAGATGAGTGCCAAGATTCTGATGTAAGCACTCCCAAAAGTGAGCCGTGAATTACGGTCCTCTATCTGAAACAATGGATTTGGGTACACCATGGAGACGTACCACTTGTTGAAAATAAATATCAGCATAATTGTGAGGGTGATAGGTAGACTTGGCCGGAATAAAGTGAGCGGATTTGGTTAGACGATCTATGATAACCTAGATGGAATCACAACCCTTTTTGGTACTGGGTAACCCAACAATGAAATCCATAACAATTTCTTCCCACTTCCAGCCAGGAATAGAGAGTGGCTGCAATAATCCAGGCCTCATGTGAATAGCCTTGACTCTGCAACAGTTATCACACCTTGCCACATAGGCTATGATTTCTTTCTTCATCTTGGACCACCAATAATACAGCTTGAGATCTTGATACATTTTACTGCTACCAGGATGGATGGACAATCTAGAAGAATGGGCTTCAGCCATAATTTGATTTCTAAGTTCTTTGTCTTTGGGTACTACAAGCCTATCATTAAACCAGAGAATTCCTTTGTCATCGACCCTAAAGTGCTTGGTCTCCTGCTCTTTCATCTTCCGCTTGATGTGAAACACACCCACATTAGTCTTCTGGAGTTCGATAATTCAACTTCTAAGAGAGCAATCCACAGTGATATTGTG
This sequence comes from Miscanthus floridulus, assembly GCF_019320115.1. Classification (NCBI taxonomy): domain Eukaryota; kingdom Viridiplantae; phylum Streptophyta; class Magnoliopsida; order Poales; family Poaceae; genus Miscanthus; species Miscanthus floridulus. The sequence goes on along the minus strand of NC_089586.1, from coordinate 73,817,766 downwards.
GAGTACTACAAGATGAAGGAGGTGTGCCAGATGAAAGTCTTCACTAACTAAGGAATTGCAATGGGCCTTTCTACTTAAGGCATCAACAACCACATTTGCCTTGCCAGGATGGTAGTGCACTTGAAGGTTGTAGTCTTTGATTAATTCTAACCATCGTCGTTGACGCATATTCAACTCAGGTTGAGTAAAGATGTACTTGAGACTTTTATGGTCAGTATAGATGTTGCACACATTACCTAGCAAGTAATGTCTCCAAATCTTCAAGGCATGAACAACCATGGCTAGCTCTAAGTCATGGGTAGGATAATTGACTTCATGTTTTCGAACACACCCCAAACCGGTGCCACATGCATGACAGTAGACATCAAAAGGCTTCTCGATGTCAGGTTGTGCCAATATAGGAGCAGAGGTTAGTAGGGTCCGCAAAGTGTGGAAAGCCTCTTCACACTTCGGAGTCCACACAAACTTCTCATCTTTTTGAAGTAGTCGAGTCATGGGCTTGGCGATTTTTGAGAAATCGAGGATAAAGCGACGATAGTAGCCAGCCAAACCTAGGAAACTTCGGACTTCCATGACCATAGTAGGTGCCTTCCACTCAAGGACTTCTTGCACCTTAGTAGGGTCAACCAAAATTCTATCTCCAGATAACACATGACCTAGAAAAGGTATCTTGTTCAACCAGAATTTGCACTTGCTAAACTTAGCATAAAGCTGGTTGTCACATAACCGAGTTAAAACAATTCTCAGATGTTCAGCATGCTCTTCTTCATTCTAAGAATATACAAGGATATCATCAATGAACACGTCGACAAACTTGTCCAATTCCGGCATGAATACCGAATTCATCAGGTACATAAAGTGTGCCAGAACATTTGTCAACCCAAAGGACATGATAAGATATTCAAACAAGCCATAACGAGTAGAGAAAGCTGTCTTAGGTATATCTTTAGGACGAATTTTGATCTGATGGTAGCCAGACCTCAAATCGATCTTAGAGAATACCTTAGCTTTGGAGAGCTGATCAAATAGAATATCGATGCGAGGAAGAGGGTATTTGTTCTTGATAGTAACAGCATTAAGGGGGCAATAATCTACGCACATGCGCAGAGACTCGTCCTTCTTCTTCACAAAGATAGCCGGACAACCCCAAGGAGAAGAACTAGGCCAAATCAAACCTTTCTTTAATAGCTCATTCAACTAAATCTTCAGTGCAGCCAACTCATTGGGTGGCATTTGTAACACCCCGGTGTTATGCCAGCATTTAGGCACTGCAAATCATGCATATCATGCATCATCAAGCATCCTAATCATACATGCCTAATCATGAAAATAATAACTGATACACTGCTTCGAAACATACGAAACATGTTTGTGAAACATGAATGTTGCATACACTTGTTAAAGTTATTTTGCCCTGATTATGTTTGCTAGGATAGTAAAACATGTTTGGCTATCATTGTAAATCATCTAGAATTATTTAGTCCAATTTTTGGAGCAAAGTTTGTATTCAAATTATTGCCAAATTTTGCTTTTAAAAATAATTTCCCAAAATTAGGGTTTTGAGTTAAAATTGACTTTAATTTTATAATTCAAAATCTATCAAGAATTGGACTTTGGTTATAAAAGCAAAGTTGTAGAGAATTAAATTCTAAGCAACTTTCATTTTTGGGACATTTTCAAAAGATGTCATTTTCTTGCTCAAAATAATATTTGAAAGCTGGTATTTGAAAATTTCTTGAAAATATAATTTGAAAATTTATTTTCTCCCTTCACGGGCCGCCGCCTCGCTTCTTGGCCCATGGCCAAAGCCAGCCCAGTGAGCCTCCCACAGCGCCGCGTGCTTTGCCTTGGCCCAGCCTAGCCCCGTGCGCGTCTGGCCTGCGTCCGCACGCGCCGCGCCTGTTCTCGCTCGCCGTTCCGACCGCGGCAGAGCACGCCCGCTGTGTGGCGGCCATGCACCGGCGATGCCCGCCGCGCGTCATAGCCGGCCTGACTCTGCTCCCACACGCCCGCCTACACCTGCCGACCACGCTGCACTCCTCTCCACTCAATCCCGCCCACCCTCTCGCTCTCCCGTGCTCGCCCCTCCTCCCGCGCGCAGCAAGCTCGCCACCGAGCGCCACCACAGCCCGCCAGGCGAATTCGCCGCCCCTCCTCCACCACGGCCAGCAATCAAGCGCCAGCAGCTCCGCCTCGCCCTCCGGCACTTGGTGCTCGTAGTTGTGCCATCTTTTGAGCCAAGGTAGCGCATTTTCCAAGCTTCGCCGCCATCGACCATGGCGCCGCCGTGCTCGGCCGCCGTGGAAGGCACCTTTCTTCCCCTCCTCCACCCTTCCTATTGGCCTGCTCGCATTCGTCAAATCTTTGCGAACCCCGTGCGCTCGCCCGCTTGCCCTAGCACGGCTGGCAGTGACCACCGGCCCGCTGGCCGAGCCGTGCCGCCGCGACGTCTCGACGTCGGCGTGTCCCCTTCGCTTTGGCCGAGCTGGGCCAAGTGACCGTGGGCCGAAGCCCCGGGCCAGGCCGCCTTTCCCCTTCGCTTGGACCACACAGGCCAAAAGTGGCCATGGGCCAGAGGGTTCCCACGGGCCGGCCCAGTAGCAATAGGAGGTTTTCGTTTTTAGTTTTCTTTATTATTTGAAAAGAGAAATGATTTGGAAAATGTTTGGATACTCAAATTTACTCCAAATCTGTTGAAATAAATTTTGCTAGGTTCCTTATCACTAGATCTACATGGGAAAATTATTGCATGTCATTTTTGAGATACTTTTCTATAGAACTTTATTTAATCATTAATATTGCTGATAACTTGAAAAATGTGTAGAAAAACCTATAAGCTTCAGAAAAATATGATTTCCAAGTTTGTTAATCTTCTTATATAATGTACTTCCTAGGAAAAATATGTGTCATGCATGTGCTGTAGAAAAATTTTGAGGCGTAGTTCAAGTGCCTTTAATGGCTGATTTTTGTTATTTTTGCTAGAGAGCAAACTTTGTATAAAACATGCATATGATAATTTTTGTACAATGATTGTATGCTATGAAGATCATAAGAAAAATGCTAACTCTGTTGTTTGACACTTTTCACAGTACAAAGTATTTTCATGTTCATAATCATGCCATAGCTTGTTATTTTTGTGTAGGCTAATCCACTCATTCAAATACCATGAAAATCTGATGTTAGACTACTTAGGGTAGTACTGTGCTATGGTAATTTTCTAAGATTTTTCTAAGCAATAAAAATAGATGTTACTATTCAAACCTATTATTAATTAGGGTTTAATCAAGTGTTGCTTTATGTGTGATTAAGGAATTAGTAAAGCTTTGGTGTATCTTTGAAGCATTTATTAAGATGTGTTGACTTAGCATATTAGTAGTAGAAGAGAATGCAGTAGATGACATGTGCTTGTAGTATATGTTCTTGGATGATGTTAACTACCTTGCATTCAAGCATATCCATTGTATTCATCTCATCCGATGCACCGATTGCATAAGCACTTACGCACATCGCATCATACAGGATCGCAAACCGAGAACCCAGTCGTCATACCCGAGGAGCCCGAGGAGCAGCTCGAGGTGCAGCCGCAGGAAGTGCCCGAAGCCGACGAGGAGGACGTTGAGGAACTTCCAGAGTGCCCCGATCACCGCTCGAGCTCTTTCAAGAGAGGCAAGCCCCGGAGCATTTTCTACTGGTTGCCAATTATTAATTCAATGCTTTACTTTAGTTAATGCATTATGTTCAGGAGTTGTTTGCAACCATTGCTGCATTATACCTTGTCTACCTTTGTTATACTATATCCTTGTTACCCTGGTATCCGTAGTCGAGTCAATGCTTAGATAGCTTAGACCGGTAGAAGTCGGGTGATTTCCTATCACCTGCGAGCTATAGGTGGTTACCTGGATCTGCTTGGATAACTATGAAGTCATGGTATAACTAAGTGTTAAATGAAGTTGAGACCAGACGGAGACTTATAGAGTTTTGGACTATAGTGCTTTCCATTTGTGTCGATTAAGGACCAACCGTTGTTGGGCCTCGAGTCATGTTGAACGCATGCCTTACATTTAGCTAGCCAGATAAAGTACCTTCCGACCGTGAAGCTGGGAGATTATTCGGGCCGAGTAGATTGCCCGCAGCGCACTATGCCAGAGCAGGTGTGGTAGGACATGGGGGCGAGATGATAAGACCAAAGTGCAGTCGGTCGGCCCCCGAGTACATGTGGTTCCTAGAAAACTCGAGATACCTAGATAGTTGACTCAGTGATCAATACCTCACTTTAGCGGGTGAGTGAGGTTTGTGTAAGAAATAAATCACCAGCTGGTTAGGAATCGATTCGAATCGCCATCGCTCCTGGATAGTGAGCACTTGACTTGAGTGACTTCATCGTAGTAATGTTGATGGAACACTTGGACAGTTATAATGAATATGACATTATGGAAGTTGTTTAATGATCATTGGTTATCATTATCTGCTTAATCACATGTTTGCTCTAGTATAGGTGCAAATCTAGTCGACAGGTTAATAACAATTAACTTGACAATAATGCTTTTGAAAAGGTTCTTGAAATGCTAAAAATGCTTCTTTTGCAAATGAGTCAGCTACCCTACTATACAGCCCTTCATAATCCTTGGTGTCACTTATTTTCGGTTATGTCGGGTAAGTCTAGCTGAGTACCTTCTTGTACTTAGGGTTTTATTCCCACTTGTTGCAGATGGACAGATGTTTTACGGCTACTATATCAACTGCCTTTATCATGCGATGGGTGATGCTTAGGACCATGGCATTGGTCATTCCTTATGTCTCGTCTGATGCTTTTGTTGGAGATGATCATTAGCTGGCACTGTATTTGAACTCCGTATGAGTATGTGTGTGGTTTGAACAAATGGCTTCCGCTACTTTTATTTGAACTCGTTTGTAATAACTATGCTTAAACTCTGATGTATCTGAGATTGCAAACTTTTATGTAATATGTGATGGTGACCGCTAAACTTATTATGATCTTGGCTGGAATGGAAGTTGGTTTGAAATCCTTCATGATTTCACGGACTACCGGGTTATACGGGCTTAAGTTTGCTAAATCGTTTGCTCTGGCGGATGATTTTCTTACTTAATTTCATATAATTGGTCGGTTCTGTTATAGCTAGTATCAGAGCATGGTTTAGCGTGTTACTGTTCACAAGTGTATTTAAAACAAAAAGGCATTTGAAAAACGTGATTTCCAAACTATAAAGTGTGCTAGTGGTCATATCCTTTATGCCAGTTAAGGACTTTAGGTGGCTTAATTAAGTACTGACTTGGGGTTCTTGCATCATATTTCTCTTTTGTCGCTCATACGGCATGCTATTGTATGAGTGCCACTTGTTTAAGTGGTAATGTATGGATCATTTGCCTCTATGCCTCGGTAAGTGTGAGTTGTGAGAGCATGATCGGATACACCGCCGATCTATGGTGAATGCTTATATGATGCTAGAGTAATTACATGTTCTATGCATGTTTTACAAAGGTATCTCATGTGTGAGTCTTCCGTCTATTGAGGCGATGCCATCAATAGGACGATGGTTTGGGTAGTTACTACCGTTGTACACGTATCTGGGGATTCGTGTAGAGCATGTAGATAAAAATTTACTGCTTTTATGCATTTATTGGGAATTGGGCTGAAATGAATCTTCTGTAGGTACATAACAATGCTATCGTGTAGAACGTATTAGTTACGTAATTGAGAGATCGTTTGTATGCCACCGAATTCATCGCTAGACTTATTTATTTCATAAGTTTGTGAGAACGTACGGCACGCACATACATCATATTACTTGTGCATTTCATTCATGTCATGCATTCCTCCCCTTATAAATTGATTATCTCATTTTGATAAAAGTTGTATCACCTAAAATATGTTTCCCCAGGGTAATAAAAGAACTTTTGCTACAGATGGCCCGCACGAAGCAGACCACCCGTAAGTCCACTGGAGGAAGAGCACCTCGATGTCCATTGGCCCTGAGGGAGCACCGCACCACGGACACCTTCTTGAGCAAGTTTGGCATGCCGATCTTTCTTTGGAGAGTGCTCCATGATGTGGGGTACCCAAAGGGTCAAGAGCCGGTGTACTCTTGGAATGAGAGCCAGTTAGCAGAGGATGAACTTGCAGTGGTAGAGATCATGGTTCCTGCTTTCGGTGATGCTCTAGATTGGGATGGTTGGCACTTAGAGTTTGAGGGTCGCACTCCTGCTAAGGGTGCAGAGGGAGCAGCCTTCCGTGTCATCAGGGATATTATGAGCAGATTTCCTAGTGAGCTTGCAGCAGCTCTAGCTGGCACTTTTCCTAGGGATGATCATTGTGATGCCATTTGGGTTCAGCCTTAGGGAAGCACCTTGGTTAGAGGTCCAGCTGAGGGACAGGCTAGCGACAACCATTCTATGAGTGCTATGTTCACCGCCATCAGAGCGTATGAGGGTCTCGAGAGTACCTACTGGACTTTGACTGGCTTGCGTGGTCAGGATAAGCTCAAGGGGAGAAAGCAGAAAAAGAGACAGACACGTGCTATAGCCAGTTTGCAGGAGTAGTTGGTTGATATGAACTTATAGCAAGACCAGGTGGTTGAGAGAGGTGATAGAGCTATGCAGCGGGTGCATATGTTGACTCAAGCCAACAACAATGCAGACCACATGATTGGACAGTTGGTTCAGGAAAGGAATGAAGCCTGGGACGAGAGGGACCTTCTGCTGTAGAGGATCGATGAGCTAGAGGAGTACAACGGCAACCTGCACGAGGAGTTTCACGTGCTCTACAATGGGGTTGGCCCATATGCTCCACCAGACGCCGCTGGCATGGACATCGACGACGACAACAAGGACGAGCCTATAGTTTCACCTGGGGGCGATGGTGATGTCTCCGATCCCGACGATGGCCCCGAGGAGTAGGCTAGTTGCCTTGCGCTAGTATCTAGGTCCTGTCGCGATGGCCTTTCTTTTGTTGGCATGTAACCTAATATGTTTTGCTTCAAACTTATGAGACTTGGCATGTGGATGGAACTTGAGTAAGAATGCGATATCTGAACGCTTAAAAGTCCAGTGTATGTATGCTAGCAATTTGGTTGTATGGACGCGATGTTTGCTGTTGAAGTAATTTGATTAAGTGATGTTGTTTTAATTCGGATGCGATTGTTGTGCCTCTGTTTATTGTATGAATTTATTCTCTCTAGTAAATTTAGTACGTCATAATTTTTCCTTCACTCGCAATTATTATAGCTTCACTCAATCATTACTTGTTGCTAAAATATGTAGATGACAAACACTCGCCGAACCACGTATGAGGCCGCTGAGACCGGTGCTAATGGTGCAGGGACCGGTGATGGTGGTGGAAACCACGGCAACAACAAAGAGCCTCCCCATGAACCGCATTTGCCACCTCCTCCCCCGTTTACCCCCGAGATGTTCCTCTCACAGTTGCTCGGGAGTCAGCGCAACGTGGAACAATCCTAGAAGAACATGGAGGATTTTCTACGTACCATCACCAACAACGTTCAATGTGGTAACAATCAGGGTGGTGGCATTGGAGTAAACCAATATAGCAGCTTCAAAGATTTTATGGACACTAGGCCACCAATATTCAAGGAAGCAACAGAGCCACTCGATGCTGAGGAATGGATCAACACTACGGAAGATAAATTCCGTGTGTTGAGGATGACTGAGGTGTTGAAAATGGAGTATGCTGCACTTCAGTTGCAAGGACCAGCAGGAATATGGTGGAAGCACCATCGCACCACCTTCCCTCCAAATGCTCAGATTTCGTGGAGAGAGTTTGCTGAGGCCTTCTGTGGAGTTTATATTCCACCCGGGCTGACTGAAATGAAGTTGGGAGAGTTCTTAGCATTGAACCAGGGCACCAAGACTGTGACACAATATTTGCATGCCTTCAACAACTTGTGTCGTTATGCTCCTGACATGGTTGACACATATGCTAAGAGAATCGCTAGTTTCAAGAGGGGACTCAATCCAAAAATGATGAAGCATGTGGGTACCAACAACCATGTCAGATTTAATGACTTCATCAGTGACTGTCTGAAGCAGGAGAAGAATAACAACGCCAGCACCACAGCCAAGACACGCAAGAGAGCCCTTGAAGGTGGTCCGTCCCAAGCTAGAGCACCTATGGGAGGTCGTCCTCCATATCGCCCCTTGGCACCTGGCGCTAGGTTCAGGCCACCATAGCAGAGAAGTCAGAATTTTCGTGGACCCCAGAAGCCTTACAAGATGGCAGTACAGCCCAACAAGGCAGCCACAACTATGGTACAAGGTAGTTCCAAGGGAGCTGTGGGATCTGCGGGGATAGTGAGGGGACCCTGCTATAACTGTGATCAACCCAGCCACTTCTCGAGGTTTTGTCCGTATCCGCCCAAGAAGAAGCAGCAGACTTATAATGCTAGGGTGCATAGTACAGCTGTGGATGAAATTCCTGAGGGAGAGCCCATCACTGCTGGAAAGTTTCCTGTCAACGAAAACCCTGCAGTTGCTCTATTTGATTCTGGATCATCGCATTCTTTTATGAGTCAAGCATTTGCACAGAAACATGAACAACTATGCACAGAATTGGGTTATGGTTACCGTATAAGTTCAGCAGGGGCTGATGTTTTGACCAACCGGATGGTTCGAGGGGCAACCCTTGAATTAGGTAGCAGGAAGTTCCGAGTGAACTTGATAGTTATGCCTGGACTAGTTTTGGATGTCATTATTGGGATGAATTGGATGAAGGATTGGGGAGCAGTCATAGATACTAGAAGTCGAGTACTTACCCTTAAGGATCCCCTGGGTGAGGGTACTTTCCAAGTACCATTGCCTTAGAGAATAGACCTTATATGTGTGACATGTGCTACGGCAGTCATTCCTATTCATTAGATTCCGATAGTGTGTGAATTTCTGGATGTATTCCCGGATGAGCTACCTGGTCTTCCGCTGGATAGGGAGATTGAGTTTGGAATTGAGTTAATCCCTAGAATAGCTCTGATTTCAAGGAGACCCTATCGGATGCCTCCAGATGAATTAGCTGAGCTAAAGAGACAACTAGAAGATTTATCGAAAAAGGGGTTTATCTGGCCAAGCAAGTCTAAATGGGGATGTCCTGCCTTGTTTGTGAAGAAGAAGAAAGAAGTCACGTTGAGAATGTGCCTAGATTATAGGCCACTCAACGCTGTAACCATTAAGAATAAGTATCCCTTGCCTCACATTGATGTTCTGTTTGACCAGTTAGCCAAGGCCAAGGTGTTCTCAAAAATAGATTTGAGATCCGGTTATCATCAGATCAAGATTAGGTCATAGGATATACCAAAAACTGCATTTTCCACCAGATACGGGTTGTATGAGTATCTTGTCATGTCCTTTGGCTTTACAAATGCTCTTGCATACTTTATGTTTTTGATGAATACAGTTTTCATGCTAGAATTGGATAAGTTTGTGGTGGTGTTCATCGATGACATTCTGGTGTACTCCGAGAATGAGAAGGATCATGAAGAGCATCTAAGAATTGTCTTGACCAGACTTAGAGACCATAAGCTATATGCTAAGTTTGGCAAATGTGAATTCTGGTTGAAGAAAGTTCCTTTCCTTGGTCACATTCTGTCAGAAAATGGAGTTTCAGTCGATCCAGGTAAGGTGCAAGAGGTTATGGATTGGAAAGCACCGACCACAATTCCTGAGATTAGAAGTTTCTTAGGACTAGCCAGTTACTACCGTCGCTTTATACCAGACTTCTCAAAGATTGCCAAACTATGACAAGTCTGCTATAGAAGGATCACAAGTTTGTGTGGACAGAGGAGTGTGAAGCAGCTTTCCACACTTTGCGGAAACTATTGACCACTGCTCCTGTTCTCGCGCAACCAGACATTGAGAAACCATTTGATGTGTTTTGCAACGCATCAAAAACTGGATTAGGCTGTGTTCTTATGCAAGAAAGGAGAGTCATTGCTTATGCCTCCTGTCAATTGAGAAAGCACGAGGTCAACTATCCAACACATGATCTTGAACTTGCTGTAGTTGTACATGCCCTAAAAATTTGGAGACATTATCTTCTTGGTAATGTGTGCAACATTTTCATAGATCCAAGAGTCTTAAGTACATCTTTACCCAACCAGAGCTGAACATGAGATAGTGTAGATGGTTGGAATTGATCAAAGATTACAACTTGAATGTGAATATCATCCTAGAAAAGCCAATGTAGTGGTAGATGCTTTGAGCAGAAAGTCACATTACTTGAATGTGCAGCCATTACTTGAAGATGGGTTCAATCTGATGCATCCTACTATGTTACATAGTATTCAGATTAGTTGTTCTTTGGAGAGTAAGATAATAGAAGGCTAGAAAACCGACAAGGGAATATTCCACATCAAAGAGAAAATCAAAGAAAAGCCGTCTCAACACTTTAAAGTGGATGAACAGGGCGTGTTGTGGTTTGATGACTGTCTTGTGGTTCCCAAGGATCAAGAGCTTAGGAATAAACTCATGGATGTAGCTCACCTTTCTAAGCTATCTATCCATCTCGGAAGTAGTAAGATGTATCAAGAACTAAGATCTCGTTATTGGTGGACCAAAATGAAGAAAGAAATTACAGCATATGTTGCCAGATGTGACACATGTTGTCGAGTGAAAGCCATTCACATGAAACCTGCCGGTATGTTGCAACCCTTGTTAGTCCCTAGTTGGAAGTGGGACGATATAAGTATGGATTTTATCTCGGGTTTGCCCACTACTCAAAAAGGACATGATTCGATTTGGGTGATTGTGGATCGTCTTACCAAGACCGCTCATTTCCTACCTATCAAGACAACTTATCGACCACCTCAATATGCTGAGAAGTATATCGCAGAAATTGTGAGGTTGCATGGTATACCAAAGACCATAGTATCTGATAGAGGCTCCCAGTTCACGGCTCACTTTTGGGAACATTTACACAAAGGCTTAGGAACTGGTTTGATTCGTAGTACCGCTTATCATCCTCAGACAGATGGTCAGACTGAACGAGTGAATGCTGTTATGGAGGATATGTTAAGAGCCTGTGTATTGTCTTCTAAGGGATCATGGGAGTCATGGTTACCATTGGCTAAGTTTTCTTATAATAATAGTTATCAAGAAAGCATTAAGATGGCTCCATTCGAAGCTTTGTATGGCAGAAAATGTAGAACACCCTTGAATTGGGTCGAGCCTAGAGATAGAAGGTATTATGGCATTGACTTTGTAGAAGAAGCCAAAAAGAAATTTCATATTATTCAGCAAAATATGAAGGCGGCTCAATCGCATCAGAAAAGTTATGCAGATAGAAGAAGGAGACCTCTTGTGTTTGAAGTTGGTGACTATGTTTATCTGAAGGTCACGCCAATGAAGAAGAAAAGGTTTGGAGCCCGAAGAAAGCTTGCCGCTAGATTCGTAGGACCATACAAGATCTTGGAACAAAGAGGTCCGGTAGCCTACAAGTTAGAGTTACCTAAGACAATGAGTACCGTTTTCCCAGTTTTCCATGTATCACATCTCAAGAAATGTTTGCGTGTTCCGGAGGAAAGAATAGAACCTCAAGGTATCCAACTCAAATCAGATTTGGTATACTGTGAACAACCGGTCTGTGTGTTAGACACTAAAGAACATGCTACTTGGAATAGTGTGGTGAAAACATACAAGATACAGTAGGATCATCATAATGAGGGAGATGCAACTTGAGAAACAGGAGAGTATCTACAAAAAGCTTATGAAGATTTTTATAACAAATGGTTCATAACCCAAATCTCGGGACGAGATTTTTATAAGGGGGGAGGGCTGTAACACCCCGGTGTTATGCCAGCATTTAGGCACTGCAAATCATGCATATCATGCATCATCAAGCATCCTAATCATACATGCCTAATCATGAAAATAATAACTGAAACACTGCTTCGAAACATACGAAACATGTTTGTGAAACATGAATGTTGCATACACTTGTTAAAGTTATTTAGCCCTGATTATGTTTGCTAGGCTAGTAAAACATGTTTGGCTACCATTGTAAATCATCTAGAATTATTTAGTCCAATTTTTGGAGCAAAGTTTGTATTCAAATTATTGCCAAATTTTGCTTTTAAAAATAATTTCCCAAAATTAGGGTTTTGAGTTAAAATTGACTTTAATTTTATAATTCAAAATCTATCAAGAATTAGACTTTGGTCATAAAAGCAAAGTTGTAGAGAATTAAATTCTAAGCAACTTTCAATTTTGGACATTTTCAAAAGATGTCATTTTCTTGCTCAAAATGATATTTGAAAGCTGGTATTTGAAAATTTCTTGAAAATATAATTTGTAAATTTCTTTTCTCCCTTCACGGGCCGCCGCCTCGCTTCTCGGCCCACGGCCGAAGCCGGCCCAGCGAGCCTCCCGTAGCGCCACGCGCTTCGCCTTGGCCCAGCCTAGCCCCACGCGTGTCTGGCCTGCCTCCGCACGCGCCGCGCCCGTTCCCGCTCGCCGTTCCGACCGCGGCAGAGCACGCCTGCCATGTGGCGGCCATGCGCCGGTGATGCCCGCCGCGCATCGCCGCTGGCCTAACTCCTCTCCCACGCCCCCGCCTACACCTGCCGACCACGCTGCGCTCCTCTCCACTCAATCCCGCCCGCTCTCTTGCTCTCCCGTGCTTGCCCCTCCTCCCGCGCGCAGCAAGCTCGCCAACGAGCGCCACCACAGCCCACCGGGCGAATTCCGTCGCCCCTCCTCCACCACGGCTAGCAATCAAGCGCTAGCAGCTCCGCCTCGCTCTCTGGCACTTGGTGCTCGCAGTTGTACCGTCTTTTGAGCCAAGGTAGCGCATTTTCCAAGCTTTGCCGCATCGGCCATGCGCCGCCGTGCAAGGCACCCTTTCTTCCCCTCCTCCACCCTTCCTATTGGCCTGCTTGCATTCGTCAACTCTTTGCGAACCCCGTGCGCTCGCCTGCTTGCCCTGGCACGGCCGGGCAGTGACCGTTGGCCCGCTGGCCAAGCCGCGCCGCCGTAATGTCTCGACGTCGGCGTGTCCCCTTCGCTTCGGTCGAGCTGGGCCAAGTGACCGTGGGCTAAAGCCCCGGGCCAGGCTGCCTTTCCCCTTCGCTCGGACCACACAGGCCGAAAGTGGCCATGGGCCAGAGGGTTCCCACGGGCCGACCCAGTAGCAATAGGAGGTTTTTGTTTTTAGTTTTCTTTATTACTTGAAAAGAGAAATGATTTGGAAAATGTTTGGATACTCAAATTTACTCCAAATCTGTTAAAATAAATTTTGCTAGGTTCCTTATCACCAGATCTACTTGGGAAAATTATTGCATGTCATTTTTGAGATACTTTTCTATAGAACTTTATTTAATCATTGATATTGCTGATAACTTGAAAAATGTGTAGAAAAACCTATAAGCTTCAGAAAAATATGATTTCCAAGTTTGTTAATCTTCTTAGGTAATGTACTTCCTAGGAAAAATATGTGTCATGCATGTGCTGTAGAAAATTTTGAGGTGTTGTTCAAGTGCCTTTAATGGCTGATTTTTGTTATTTTTGCTAGAGAGCAAACTTTGTATAAAACATGCATGTGATAATTTTTGTACAGTGATTGTATGCTATGAAGATCATAGGAAAAATGCTAACTCTGTTGTTTGACACTTTTCATAGTAACAAAGTATTTTCATGTTCATAATCATGCCATAGCTTGTTATTTTTGTGTAGGCTAATCCACTCATTCAAATACCATGAAAATCTGATGTTAGACTACTTAGGGTAGTACTATGCTATGGTAATTTTCTAAGATTTTTCTTAAGCAATAAAAATAGATGTTACTATTCAAACCTATTATTAATTAGGGGTTAATCAAGTGTTGCTTTATGTGTGATTAAGGAATTAGTAAAGCTTTGGTGTACCTTTGAAGCATTTATTAAGATGTGTTGACTTAGCATATTAGTAGTAGATGAGAATGCAGTAGATGACATGTGCTTGTAGTATATGTTCTTGGATGATGTTAACTACCCTTGCATTCAATCATATCCATTGTATTCATCTCATCCGAAGCACCGATTGCATAAGCACTTACGCACATCGCATCATACAGGATCGCAAACCGAGAACCCAGTCGTCATACCTGAGGAGCCCGAGGAGCAGCTCGAGGTGCAGCCGTAGGAAGTGCCCAAAGCCGACGAGGAGGACGTTGAGGAACTTCCAGAGTGCCCCGATCACTGCCCGAGCTCCTCGATAGAGGCAAGCCCCAGAGCATTTTCTCCCCAGTTTGCAATTATTAATTCAATGCATTACTTTAATTAATGCATTACGTTCAGGAGTTGTTTGCAATCGTTGCCTGCATTATACCTTGTCTACCTTTGTTATACTATATCCTTGTTACCCCTGGTATCCGCAGTCGAGTCAATGCTTAGCTGGCTTAGACCGGTAGAAGTCGGGTGATTTCCTATCACCTGCGAGCTATAGGTGGTTACCTGGATCTACTTGGATAACTATGAAGTCATGGTATAAACTAAGTGTTAAATGAAGTTGAGACTGGATGGAGACTTACAGAGTTTTGGACTGTAGTGCTTTCTATCTATGTCGATTAAGGACCGACCGTTGTGGGCCATGAGTCATGTTGAACGCATGCCTTACATTTAGCTGGCCGGATAAAGTACATTCCGACCGCGAAGCTGGGAGATTATTTGGGCCGAGTAGATTGCCCACAGCGCACTATGCCAGAGTAGGTGTGGTAGGACACGGGGGCGAGATGATAAGACCAAAGTGCAGTCGGTCGGCCCCCGGGTACATGTGGTTCCTGGCAAACTCGAGATACCTGGATAGTTGACTCGGTGATCAATACCTCACTTTAGCGGGTGAGTGAGGTTTGTGTAAGGAATAAATCACCAGCTAGTTAGGAATCGATTCGAATCGCCATCGCTCCTGGATAGTGAGCACTTGACTTGAGTGACTTCATTGTAGTAATGTTGATGGAACACTTGGACAGTTATAATGAATATGACATTATGGAAGTTGTTTAATGATCATTGGTTATCATTATCTGCTTAATCACATGTTTGCTCTAGTATAGGTGCAAATCTAGTCGACATGTTAATAATAATTAACTTGACAATAATGCTTTTGAAAAGGTTCTTGAAATGCTAAAAATGCTTCTTTTTGCAAATGAGTTAGCTACCCTACTATACAGCCCTTCATAATCCTTGGTGTCACTTATTTTTGGTTATGTCGGGTAAGTCTAGCTGAGTACCTTCTCGTACTTAGGGTTTTATTCCCACTTGTTGTAGATGGGCAGATGTATTACGGCTACTGTATCAACTACCTTTATCCTGCGATGGGTGATGCTTAGGACCATGGGCATGGTTATTCCTTATGTTTCATTTGATGCTTTTGTTGGAGATGATCATTAGCTGGCACTGTATTTGAACTCCATATGAGTATGTGTGTGGTTTGAACAAATGGCTTCCGCTACTTTTATTTGAACTCATTTTGTAATAACTATGTTTAAAACTCTGATGTATCTGAGATTGCGAACTTTTATGTAATATGTGATGGTGACCGCTAAACTTATTACGATCTTGGCTGGAATGGAAATTGGTTTGAAATCCTTTGTGATTTCACGGACTACCGGGTTATATGAGCTTAAGTTTGCTGAATCGTCTGCTCTGGCAGATGATTTTCTTACTTAATTTTGTATAATTGGTCGGTTCTATTACAGCTAGTATCAGAGCATGGTTTAGCGTGTACTGTTCACAAGTGTATTTAAAATAAAAAGGCATTTGAAAAACGTGATTTCCAAACTATAAAGTGTGCCAGTGGGCATATCCTTTATGCTAGTTAAGGACTTTAGGTGGCTTAATTAAGTCCTAACTTGGGGTTCTTGCATCATATTTCTCTTTCGTCGCTCATACGGCGTGCTATTGTATGAGTGCCACTTGTTTAAGTGGTAATGTATGGTTCATTTGCCTCTATGCCTCGGTAAGTGTGAGTTGTGAGAGCATGATCGGATACACTGCTGATCTAGGGTGAATGCTTATAAGTTTGTGAGAACATACGGCACGTACATACATCATATTACTTGTGCATTTCATTCATGTCATGCATTCCTCCCCTTATAAATTGATTATCTCATTTTGATAAAAGTTGTATCACCTAAAATATGTTTCCCTGGGGTAATAAAAGAACTTTTGCTACAGATGGCCTGCACGAAGCAGACTGCCCGTAAGTCCACCGGAGGAAGAGCACCTCGACGTCCATTGGCCCTGAGGGAGCACCGCACCACGGACAACTTCTTGAGCGAGTTTGGCATGTCGATCTTGCTTTGGAGAGTGCTCCATGATGTGGGGTACCTAGAGGGTCAAGAGCTGGTGTACTATTGGAATGAGAGCCAGTTAGCAGAGGATGGACTTGTAGTGGTAGAGATCATGGTTCCTGCTTTCGGTGATGCTCTAGATTGGGATTGTTGGCACTTGGAGTTTGAGGGTCGCACTCCTGCTGAGGGTGCAGAGGGAGCAGCCTTCCATGTCATTAGGGATATTATGAGCAGATTTCCTAGTGAGCTTGCAGCAGCTCTAGCTGGCACTTTTCCTAGGGATGATCCTCGTGATGCCATTTGGATTCAGCCTCAGGGAAGCGCCTTGGTTAGAGGTCCAACTGAGGGACAGGCTAGCGACAACCATTCTATTAGTGTTATGTTCGCTGCCATCAGAGCATATGAGGGTCTCGAGAGTACCTACTGGACTTTGACTAGCTTGCGTGGTCAGGATAAGCTCAAGGGGAGAAAGCAGAAAAAGAGACAGGCACGTGCTATAGCCAGTTTGTAGGAGCAGTTGGCTGATATGAACTTATAGTGAGACCAGGCGATTAGAGCGGTGATAGAGCTTTGCAGCGGGTGCATATGTTGACTCAAGCCAACAACAATGCAGACCGCATGATTGGACAGTTGGTTCAGGAAAGGAATGAAGCCTAGGACTGTAACACCTCAGGTGTTAGCCTTACATAACTTGACTTGCATAGCATGAGCATGATCATAAAGCATTCATATACAAGCTTTGACATTTGAAACATTCGATTGAAACATGTGCAACATTCTTATTATTTCATGTTTCCATGTGTATGTGCATATGATCATGAGTGTAAACATGTAGATGATTGTGTGACCTTGCAAATAGCTTAAACATGTTTAGGATATCATCATGAACAACTTTGGTATTTAGGGCTAGGGCTAATTTGGTCATTAAGCCATGCTTTGATGTGTATCATCATTTAAAAGTGACATGTTTGACCAAAGTTGAACTAGATGTTAGAGACCTTGCATGGAGGAGTTCACTAAAGCAAAGTTGTAGTGTTTGACATAAGGAACAACTTTTATTTTTAGGTCATTGACTGATTTAGCTTCTAACATGCTTGAATGGGTCCCACAAAAATCAGTAAAATCAACATCTCAAGACTTAACAAAATTTTCTAAGTCTTTGATTGACTGACAGACTGACAGGCCTATGCTGGGGGTGATTTTACTCAGTCTCGGTTGAGAATTGGAGCATGATCCTTGAACAAAAGTTGTAGCTAGTACATTGGTTTATCATTTCGGTTTAAAGTGTTTGCACATTGGAGCTACGGATTTGCTGTTAAATCGTCATCAATTCTCGCTGTCAGGCTAATACGCGCGCGACTAAATTGAAATGAGCTGCCGTTGTTAGTGGCCGACCGCGCTAGAGCTTGGCCACCGTGTGGAGCCGATGGAGGCCGCGCGTCGCCAACGCCCTGATCGCGCTGGCCACGACGCGCCTGAACGCAGCCTTAACCCCACCAGCGCCTGCCCGAGCCATCCCGCACCCCATTTTTAGTTTCCCCGCTCCTCCTTCGCCATCTGCAGCACTCGCAAGCGTAGCCGCCAAGCTCCCACAGCGCCACCGTCACCGTCGATGGCACAACCCGCGCCTAGCCACTCGGTCGCCACCGCAACACCTCCACCTGAGCTCCAGTGACTCACCACGCCTGCACAAGCTCACTGAGAGCACTTGGTAAGCAGCAGCGCTGTGTGCTAGCTTGTCGGAGCATCCCCGCCGCGCCTGTCACCGTGGCTGGGGCACCTTCCTCCACCGTAGACCGTGCAACCGTGTGCCTTAGGTTTGCCTGAGCCTAGGGAAGCTCGTCCGTACCCTTTGTGCTTCGCCGTGGCCTCCACTGACGTACCGCCATGGTCCCGCCTCGCCGCTCCACCATTGCCACCGCCGTTGTCACTCGCGTCGATGATTGGGCCAGCCAAGTGGCTCATTAGATGCGCTAGGTCGAGTAGGTCATGCCGTGAAGATGTTACCACCGGCAAGTTCGCCGTCGGCGAGCTCTGGCCGCGTCCGTAGAGTAGCGCCGCCAGCTCTATTTCCGTCTCAATGACAGGTGGGGTCAACTAACCAGCGGGTCCCACCGGTCAGCGACTCCATGTTTTAAATCCAGTTCATTTTGAATGCAGATTTCATATGTTTTGTAATTTTTGTATCTTCAGTTTAGTAGCTCCAAAATTTGTGAAATAAATCTGTTAGTGTTCCTTAGGAAGTGTAGTATTTAGGAAAAATATGCTTTTAACATTTACAGTAGAAATTTTTGGAGATTTAAATAGGGATTTGAAATGTGCTTTCAATGCATTTAAATTTGTTTATTTTATATCTAGAGTTCCTGTGCTCCAAAATTTATGAAATTTTTGTGGTAAGCTAGTATTAGCATATATGAACTCTGGTAAAAAAATTGAGGACCAGAGCATGTGTAGATTTATAGTTATAGATTTTTCTTTTATGAATAGTTAATCCTTGCATGAATTTTTATAAATTATTTATGAGTCCAAAATTCATGAAATTTGTTGGAGGTAATCCTAGTAGTATATGGATGCTAAGAAAAATAGGAAATCTGTTGCTTGACACTTTTCAATAGGGTTTTCCATTTATGCTATTTCAAGCCTTGCTTCCTTATCATTTTTGTATAGGATGTTCTACTTGGTAAAATGACATGAAACTTCTACAGTAGTCCTTTGATAGCATTAGGAAGGCACTATAAATTTTTAAGAATTTTTCAAACACATCTGGTATATGGTTATTATTTAACCTAGATATCTAAATAAAATAATAAAGGCATTTAAATAAATAGTTTGGGCTTCACCATTATATTATGTTAAATGTATTTGGTATGCTTAAACTGTTGGTAGATTCTATGTTGTCAAATTTTGAATGATTACATGAAGTAGAAGTATTGTTACTTTGTATTGCATATTGAATAGTTTCCGGACAGATTCTAGAGTTTGATGAGTTGCATGTTGAAAATGATGTGTACTGTAAAAATGGTTAATAACAAAGTTGTAGAGAATTTGATAAGCTTTCTAGAAAGTCTAGGATCACTGTATTCGGATTAGTAGAACTCTAGTTACGAGTAAAACAAATTGCTGTTGCTTTGTGATATAGTAGATGTATTGTAGAAGTAGTTAATTAATAATCGAGAAGAGATATGCACCTACTCAATAAACATGATGCACTTGTTAACATATATGCATTCGTAATACTTATGCCATATTCATGCTTCTAGGATTGGAGGAAGAGATCACGTTGCTGGAATTCGAAGAAGCAGAGGAAGGGAATCAGCAGGAGGATCCACAAGCCGCAACTCCCAAAGGCATGGAGCAGAACCCTAAAGAGCTTCCAGAGTGTCCTGACCACTGCCCTACTTCCTTTCTGTGAGGCAAGCCCCAGAGCTTTATAAGTCTCCCCATAATTTACAAATGTTTACTTAAGTACTTATGATTGATGCATTAGGTTATAAGAGTTGAATGAAACCGCTTGATGCATGTACATTCCTTGTCCAGATATTACACCTTTAACCGGTATAGGTCCAGGATCGAATATATGCTTAGCCATGCTTAGACTGGTAGAAGTCAGGTGATGTCCTGTCACCTGCGAGATGTAGGTGGATACCGGAGCATGGTTGGCTATATCTGCTATCGTGGAACAGAACCATGGGGTAAAAGTAAATCAAGACTGGACAGGAAGTCGATAGAGAAGCAACAAGACATGGAGGTCTTGGGTGTGGATTTATCCCCATCTGTGTCGATTAAGGACTGTACCATTGTTGGCGCTTCTGACAAGATTGAACACATGCCTCTCACTTAGCTGGCCGGATAACTCGTTCCGACCGCGAAGCCGAGTAATTCAACTTAGGCCGGGAACCATTCTGTTGTGCGCTCCTTCTGGGGAACGATCAGACTGAGCCCAAGGGCAGGCTTGGCCTGAGCATCCTGGCATCTGGTGTTCCAGATTGTGCAGCGCGGTATGGACCCACGAAATATGTACCTAAGTTGTACCAAAGGTGACCTAAGGCTATCGTGGCTGGTAGACCTAGGTTTGTGTTAGGAATAAATTCCCAGCTGGTTGAAATCGATTCGAATCACCGTCTCTCTCGGATAGTGAGAAACTTGGCTAGTCCCAACATCGTAGCAACTGTATTATGAAACATGATGGTTTGGAAGAATATGGAATTACAATACCTGCTATGGTTACTATTGTATGCTTCTAAATGATATACCACATGTTTGGCACAGGATAGTTGCTAATCTAGAAGTGGATAGTTATAATTAACTTGATAAAGGATCATAATTGTACAATCTGTCAATTACCTTTTATGCAAAATGTTGTCAAGTTACGTCCACTTATATAGCCTTGCATAATCCTTGGAGTCATTTTATTTCTAGTTCATGACGGGTAAGTCTAGCTGAGTACCTTCCCATACTCAGGGTTTATTTTCCCATTATTGCAGATGGCACTGTGTATCATGGTTATTGCAAGAGTTGCTTCTATCCCACTGTGGATGAGGAGTAAGCCTTGGGCAGGCTTCTTTAGTAATTCCTATCTTTGCTTTTGTAGACCGTGATCTAGCTTGGCACTATATTGAACTATATTGGAAACCTTATTTTCAAACTTAATTGCTTCCACTTGGTTTATCAAACTTGGTTTGTAATAACTTTTATTCGTACTCTGATGATAAAATGTATCTGTGAACTTTATGTAATATATGGCATGTATGTTGAATCCTGTACGATCTTGGTTGTAAATCGTTTATCGAGACCCGTCGTGGTACTCGACGGACTACCGGGTTTATATGGGTTCAAGTATGACAGTGCGACCGCTTGCGGGCTGCCATTGTACTTGTACTCTTATAAATTGGTCAATTCTGTGATAGGGACGAGAGGGACCTTCTGCTGTAGAGGGTCGATGAGCTAGAGGAGTACAACGGCAACCTACACGAGAAGTTTCACGCGCTCTACAATGGGGTTGGCCCATATGCTCCACCAGATGCCGCTGGCATGGACATCAACGACGACAACGAGGATGAGCCTGTAGTTTCACCTGGGGGCGATGGTGACATCTCCGATCCTGACGATGGCCCTAAGGAGTAGGCTAGTTGCCTTGCGCTAGTATCTAGGTCCTGTCGCGATGACCTTTCTTTTGTTGGCATGTAACCTAATGTGTTTTGCTTCGAACTTATGAGACTTGGCATGTGGATGGAACTTGAGTAAGAATGCGATATCTGAATGCATAAAAGTCCAGTGTATGTAAGCTGGCAATTTGGTTGTATGGACGCGATGTTTGCTGTTGAAGTAATTTGATTAAGTGATGTTGTTTTAATTGGGATGCGATTGTTGTGCCTCTGTTTATTGTATGAATTTATTCTCTCCAGTAAATTCAGTACGGCATAATTTTTCCTTCACTCGCAATTATTACAGCTTCGCTCAATCATTACTTGTTGCTAAAATATGCAGATGACAAACACTCGCCGAACCACGTATGAGGCCGCTGAGACCGGTGCTAACGGTGTAGGGACCGGTGATGGTGGTGGAAACCACAGCAACAACAATGAGCCTCCCCATGAACCGCATTTTCCACCTCCTCCCCCGTTTACCCCCGAGATGTTCCTCGCACAGTTGCTCGGGAGTCAGCGCAACGCGGAACAATCCCAAAAGAACATGGAGGATTTTCTGCGTACCATCGCCAACAACGTTCAACATGGTAACAATCAGGGTGGTGGCATTGGAGTGAACCAATATAGCAGCTTCAAAGATTTTATGGACACCAGACCGCCAATATTCAAGGAAGCAACAGAGCCACTCGATGTTGAGGAATGGATCAACACTATGGAAGATAAATTCCGTGTGTTGAGGATGACTGAGGTGTTGAAAACAGAGTATGCTGCACTTCAGTTGCAAGGACCAGCGGGAATGTGGTGGAAGCACCATCGCACCACCTTCCCTCCAAATGCTCAGATTTCGTGGAGAGAGTTTGCTGAGGCCTTCCGTGGAGTTTATATTCCACCCGGGCTAACCGAAATGAAGTTGGGAGAGTTCTTGGTGTTGAACCAGGGCACCAAGACCGTGACACAATATTTGCATGCCTTCAACAACTTGTGTCATTATGCTCCTGACATGGTTGACACAGATGCTAAGAGAATCGCCAGTTTCAAGAGGGGACTCAATCCAAAAATGATGAAGCATGTGGGTACCAACAACCGCGTCAGATTTAATGACTTCATCAGCGACTGTCTGAAGCAGGAGAAGAATAACAACGCCAGCACTGCAGCCAAGACACGCAAGAGAGCCCTTGAAGGTGGTCCGTCCCAAGCTAGAGCACATATGGGAGGTCGTCCTCCATATCACCCCTCAGCACCTAGAGCTAGGTTCAAGCCACCACAGCAGAGAAGTCAGAATTTTCATGGACCCCAGAAGCCTTACAAGATTGCAGTATAGCCCATAAGGCAGCCACAACTGCGGTACAAGGTAGTTCCAAGGGAGCTATGGGATCTGCGGGGACAGTGAGGGGACCCTGCTATAACTGTGATCAACCTAGCCACTTCTCGAGGTTTTGTCTGTATCCGCCCAAGAAGAAGCAACAGACTTATAATGCTAGGGTGCATAGTACGACTGTGGATGAAATTCCTGAGGGAGAGCCCGTCACTGCTGGTAAGTTTCCTGTCAACGAAAACCCGGCAGTTGTTCTATTTGATTCTAGATCATTGCATTCTTTTATGAGTCAAGGATTTGCACAGAAACATGAACAACTATGCACAGAATTGGGTTATGGTTACCATATAAGTTCAGCAGGGGCTGATGTTTTGACCATCCAGATGGTTCGAGGGGCAACCCTTGAATTAGGTAGCAGGAAGTTCCGAGTGAACTTGATAGTTATGCCTAGACTAGTTTTGGATGTCATTATAGGGATGAATTGGATGAAGGATTGGGAAGCAGTCATAGATACTGGAAGTCGAGTACTTACCCTTAAGGATCCCCTGGGTGAGGGTACTTTCCAAGTACCATTGCCTCGGAGAATAGACCCTATAAGTGTGACATGTGCTACGACAGTCATTCCTATTCATCAGATTCTGGTAGTGTGTGAATTTCTAGATGTATTCCCAGATGAGCTACCTGGTCTTCCGCCGGATAGGGAGATTGAGTTTGGAATTGAGTTAATCCTCGGAATAGCTCTGATTTCAAGGAGACCCTATCGGATGCCTCTAGATGAATTAGCTGAGCTAAAGAGGCAACTAGAAGATTTATCGAAAAAGGGGTTTATCTGGCCAAGCAAGTCTGAATGGGGATGTCTCGCCTTGTTTGTGAAGAAGAAGAAAGAGGGCACGTTGAGAATGTGCGTAGATTACAGGCCACTCAACGATGTAACCATTAAGAATAAGTATCCCTTGCCTCACATTGATGTTCTGTTTGACCAGTTAGCCAAGGCCAAGGTGTTCTCAAAAATAGATTTGAGATTCAGTTATCATCAGATCAAGATTAGGTCACAGGATATACCAAAAACTACATTTTCCACCAGATACGGGTTGTATGAGTATCTTGTCATGTCCTTTGGCTTGACAAATGCTCCTGCATACTTTATGTTATTGATGAATACAATTTTCATGCTAGAATTGGATAAGTTTGTGGTGGTGTTCATCGATGACATTCTAGTGTACTCCGAGAATAAGAAGGATCATGAAGAGCATCTGAGAATTGTCTTGACTAGACTTAGAGACCATAAGCTGTATGCTAAGTTTAGCAAATGCGAATTCTAGTTGAAGAAAGTTTCTTTCCTTGGTCACATTCTGTCAGAAAATGGAGTTTCAGTCGATCTAGGTAAGGTGCAAGAGGTTATGGATTAGAAAGCACCGACCACAGTTCCTGAGATTAGAAGTTTCTTAGGACTAGCCGGTTACTATCGTTGCTTTATACTAGACTTCTCAAAGATTGCCAAACCTATGACAAGTCTGCTATAGAAGGATCACAAGTTTGTGTGGACAGAGGAGTGTGAAGCAGCTTTCCACACTTTGCGGAACTGTTGACCACTGCTCCTGTTCTCGCACAACCAGACATTGAGAAACCATTTGATATGTTTTGCGACACATCGAAAACTGGATTAGGCTGTGTTCTTATGCAAGAAAGGAGAGTCATTGCTTATGCCTCCCGTCAATTGAGAAAGCACGAGGTCAACTATCCAACACATGATCTTGAACTTGCTGCAGTTGTACATGCCCTAAAAATTTGGAGACATTATCTACTTGGTAATGTGTGCAACATTTTCACAGATCACAAGAGTCTTAAGTACATCTTTACCCAACTAGAGCTGAACATGAGACAGTGCAGATGGTTGGAATTGATCAAAGATTACAACTTGAATGTGCAATATCATCCTGGAAAAGCCAATGTAGTGGCAGATGCTTTGAGCAGAAAGTCACATTACTTGAATGTGTAGCCATTACTTGAAGATGGGTTCGATCTGATGCATCCTACTGTGTTACATAGCATTCAGATTAGTTGTTCTTTGGAGAGTAAGATAATAGAAGGCCAGAAAACCAACAAGGGAATATTCCACATCAAAGAGAAAATCAAAGAAAAGCCGTCTCAGCACTTTAAAGTGGATGAACAGGGCGTGTTGTGGTTTGACGACCGTCTTGTGGTTCCCAAGGATCAAGAGCTTAGGAATAAACTCATGGATGTAGCTCACCTTTCTAAGCTATCTATCCATCCCGGAAGTAGTAAGAAGTATCAAGAACTAAGATCTCATTATTGGTGGACCAAAATGAAGAAAGAAATTACAGCATATGTTGCTAGATGTGACACATGTTGTCGAGTAAAAGCCATTCACATGAAACCTGCTGGTATGTTGCAACCCTTGTCAGTCCCTAGTTGGAAGTGGGACGATATAAGTATGGATTTTATCTCGGGTTTGCCCACTACTCAAAAGGACATGATTCAATTTGGGTGATTGTGGATCATCTTACCAAGACCGCTCATTTCCTACCTATCAAGACAACTTATCGACCACCTCAATATGCCAAGAAGTATATCGCAGAAATTGTGAGGTTGCATGGTATACCAAAGACCATAGTATCTGATAGAGGCTCCCAGTTCATGGCTCACTTTTGGGAACATTTATACAAAGCCTTAGGAACTAGTTTGATTCATAGTACCGCTTATCATCCTTAGATAGATGGTCAGACTGAACGAGTGAATGCTGTTGTGGAGGATATGTTAAGAGCCTGTGTATTGTCTTCTAAGGGATCATGGGAGTCATGGTTACCATTAGCTGAGTTTTCTTATAATAATAGTTATCAAGAAAGCATCAAGATGGCTCCATTCGAAGCTTTGTATGGCAGAAAATGTAGAACACCCTTGAATTGGGTCAAGCCTGGAGATAGAAGGTATTATGGCATTGACTTTGTAGAAGAAGCTGAAAAGAAAGTTCATATTATTCAGCAAAATATGAAGGTGGCTCAATCGCATCAGAAAAGTTATGTAGACAGAAGAAGGAGACCTCTTGTGTTTGAAGTTGGTGACTATGTTTATCTGAAGGTCACGCCAATGAAGAAGAAAAGGTTTGGAGTCCGAAGAAAGCTTGCCGCTAGATTCGTAGGACCATACAAGATCTTGGAACAAAGAGGTCTGGTAGCGTACAAGTTAGAGTTACCTAAGACAATGAGTACCATTTTCCTAGTTTTCCATGTATCACATCTCAAGAAATGTTTGCGTGTTCTGGAGGAAAGAATAGAACCTCGAGGTATCCAATTCAAATCAGATTTGGTGTACTGTGAACAACCGGTCCGTGTGTTAGACACTAAAGAACGTGCTACTCAGAATAGTGTGGTGAAAACATACAAGATACAGTGGGATCATCATGATGAGGGAGATGCAACTTGGGAAACGGGAGAGTATCTACAAAAAGCTTATGAAGATTTTTATAACAAATGGTTCGTAACCCAAATCTCGGGATGAGATTTGTATAAGGGGGAGGGCTGTAACACCCCAGTGTTTTGCCAGCATTTAGGCACTACAAATCATGCATATCATGCATCATTAAGCATCCTAATCATACATGCCTAATCATGAAAATAATAACTGAAACACTGCTTCGAAACATACGAAACATGTTTGTGAAACATGAATGTTGCATACACTTGTTAAAGTTATTTTGCCCTGATTATGTTTGCTAGGCTAGTAAAACATGTTTGGCTATCATTGTAAATCATCTAGAATTATTTAGTCCAATTTTTGGAGCAAAGTTTGTATTCAAATTATTGCCAAATTTTGCTTTTAAAAATAATTTCCCAAAATTAGGGTTTTGAGTTAAAATTGACTTTAATTTTATAATTCAAAATCTATCAAGAATTGGACTTTGGTCATGAAAGCAAAGTTGTAGAGAATTAAATTCTAAGCAACTTTCATTTTTGGGAAATTTTCAAAAGATGTGATTTTCTTGCTCAAAATGATATTTGAAAGCTGGTATTTGAAAATTTCTTGAAAATATAATTTGAAAATTTCTTTTCTCCCTTCACGGGCCACCGCCTCGCTTCTCGGCCCACAACCGAAGTTGGCCCAGCGAGCCTTCCACAGCGCCGCGCGCTTCGCCTCGGCCCAGCCCAGCCCCGCGCGCGTCTGGCCTGCCTCCGCATGCGCCGCGCCTGTTCTCGCTCGCCGTTCCGACCGCGGCAGAGCACGCCCGCCGCGTGGCGGCCATGCGCCGGCGACGCCCACCACGCGTCGTAGCCAGCCTGACTCTGCTCCCACGCGCCCGCCTACACCTGCCGACTGCGCTGCGCTCCTCTCCACTCAATCCCGCCTGCTCTCTTGCTCTCCCGTGCTCGCCCCTCCTCCCACGCGCAGCAAGCTCGCCACCGAGCGCCACCACAGCCCGCCGGGTGAATTCACCGCCCCTCCTCCACCACGGCCAGCAATCAAGCGCCAGCAGCTCCGCCTCGCTCTCCGGCACTTGGTGCTCGTAGTTGTGCCGTCTTTTGAGCTAGGGTAGCGCATTTTCCAAGCTTCGCCGCCATCGGCCATGGCGCCGCTGTGCTCGGCCGCCGTGGAAGGCACCTTTCTTCCTCTCCTCCACCCTTCCTATTGGCCTGCTCGCATTCGTCAACTCTTTGCGAACCCCGTGCGCTCGCTCGCTTGCCCTGGCACGGCCGGCAGCGACCACCGGCCCGCTGGCTGAGCCGCGCTGCCGTGGCGTCTCGACGTCGATGTGTCCCCTTCGCTTTGGCCGAGCTGGGCCAAGTGACCGTGGGCCGAAGCCCTAGGCCAGGCTGCCTTTCCCCTTCGCTCAGACTGCATAGGCCGAAAGTGGCCATGGGCTAGAGGGTTTCCCACGGGCCGGCCCAGTAGCAATAGGAGGTTTTCGTTTTTAGTTTTCTTTATTATTTGAAAAGAGAAATGATTTGGAAAATGTTTGGATACTCAAATTTGCTCCAAATCTATTGAAATAAATTTTGCTAGGTTCCTTATCACCAGATCTACTTGGGAAAATTATTGCATATCATTTTTGAGATACTTTTATGTAGAACTTTATTTAATCATTGATATTGCTGATAACTTGAAAAATGTGTACAAAAACCTATAAGCTTCAGAAAAATATGATTTCCAAGTTTGTTAATCTTCTTATGTAATGTACTTCCTAGGAAAAATATGTGTCATGAATGTGCTGTAGAAAAATTTTGAGGTGTAGTTCAAGTGCCTTTAATGGCTAATTTTTGTTATTTTTGCTAGAGAGCAAACTTTGTATAAAACATGCATGTGATAATTTTTGTACAGTGATTGTATGCTATGAAGATCATAGGAAAAATGCTAACTCTATTGTTTGACACTTTTCATAGTACAAAGTATTTTCATGTTCATAATCATGCCATAGCTTGTTATTTTTGTGTAGGCTAATCCACTCATTCAAATACCATGAAAATATGATGTTAGACTACTTAGGGTAGTACTGTGCTATGGTAATTTTCTAAGATTTTTCTAAGCAATAAAAATAGATGTTACTATTCAACCTATTATTAATTAGGGTTTAATCAAGTGTTGCTTTATGTGTGATTAAGGAATTAGTAAAGCTTTGGTGTATCTTTGAAGCATTTATTAAGATGTGTTGACTTAGCATATTAGTAGTAGAAGAGAATGCAGTAGATGACATGTGCTTGTAGTATATGTTCTTGGATGATGTTAACTACCTTGCATTCAAGCATATCCATTGTATTCATCTCATCCGATGCACCGATTGCATAAGCACTTACGCACATCGCATCATACAGGATTGCAAACCGAGAACCCAGTCGTCATACCCGAGGAGCCCGAGGAGCAGCTCGAGGTGCAGCCGCAGGAAGTGCCCGAAGCCGACGAGGAGGACGTTGAGGAACTTTCGGAGTGCCCCGATCACCGCCCGAGCTCCTTCGAGAGAGGCAAGCCCCGGAGCATTTTCTCCCGGTTTGCAATTATTAATTCAATGCTTTACTTTAATTAATGCATTACGTTCAGGAGTTGTTTGCAACCGTTGCTGCATTATACCTTGTCTACCTTTGTTATACTATATCCTTGTTACCCTGGTATCTGCAGTCGAGTCAATGCTTAGCTGGCTTAGACCGGTAGAAGTTGAGTGATTTCCTGTCACCTACGAGCTATAGGTGGTTACCTAGATCTACTTGGATAACTATGAAGTCATGGTATAACTAAGTGTTAAATGAAGTTGAGACCGGACGGAGACTTACAGAGTTTTGGACTGTAGTGCTTTCTGTCTGTGTCGATTAAGGACCGACCGTTGTTGGGCCTCGAGTCATGTTGAATGCATGCCTTACATTTAGCTGGCCGAATAAAGTACCTTCCGACTATGAAGCTGAGAGATTATTCAGGCCGAGTAGATTGCCCACAACGCACTATGCCGGAGCAGGTGTGGTAGGACACGGGGGCGAGATGATAAGACCAAAGTGCAGTCGATCGGCCCCTGGGTACATGTGGTTCCTGGCAAACTCGAGATACCTAGATAGTTGACTCGGTGATCAATACCTCACTTTAGCGGGTGAGTGAGGTTTGTGTAAGGAATAAATCACCAGCTGGTTAGGAATCGATTCGAATCGCCATCGCTCCTGGATAGTGAGCACTTGACTTGAGTGACTTCATCATAGTAATGTTGATGGAACACTTGGACAGTTATAATGAATATGACATTATGGAAGTTGTTTAATGATCATTGGTTATCATTATCTGCTTAATCACATGTTTGCTCTAGTATAGGTGCAAATCTAGTCGACGGGTTAATAACAATTAACTTGACAATAATGATTTTGAAAAGGTTCTTGAAATGCTAAAAATGCTTCTTTTTGCAAATGAGTTAGCTACCCTACTATACAGCCCTTCATAATCCTTGGTGTCACTTATTTTCGGTTATGTCAGGTAAGTCTAGCTGAGTACCTTCTCGTACTCAGGGTTTTATTCCCACTTGTTGCAGATGGCAGATGCATTACGGCTACTGTATCAACTGCCTTTATCTTGTGATGGGTGATGCTTAGGACCATGGGCATGGTCATTCCTTATGTCTTGTCTGATGCTTTTGTTGGAGATGATCATTAGCTGGCAGTGTATTTGAACTCCGTATGAGTATGTGTGTGGTTTGAACAAATGGCTTCTGCTACTTTTATTTGAACTCGTTTTGTAATAACTATGTTTAAACTCTGATGTATCTGAGATTGCGAACTTTTATGTAATATGTGATGGTGACCGCTAAACTTATTACGATCTTGGCTAGAATGGAAGTTGGTTTGAAATCCTTCATGATTTCATGGACTACCAGGTTATACGGTCTTAAGTTTGCTAAATCGTCTGCTCTAGCGGATGATTTTCTTACTTAATTTCGTATAATTGGTCGGTTTTGTTATAGCATTCTATAGGGCCTTCGAGAAATAGGAGTCATACCCAGAATGAGTTCTATCTTGAATTCTACTTCCCGGTCCGGAGGTAATCTGGGCAAGTCATTAGGGAAGACATCTGGAAACTCACAGACAACCAGTATATCTTCAATGGCTTTGGCTAGGGTAGCATTGGCTATATTGTGGATAGAGATATCACGAGGCAACTGCACTAGAAAATCCTTCTTATCCATAGGATCTCTCAACATTACCACACGGGTTGATGTATCGATAAACACTCCATTCCTGCTCATCCAGTTCATCCCTAGGATTACATCAATTCCTACCCCCGGTAGAACTACAAGATCCGTAAGGAACTCTCAATCCCCAATCTCAATCTTTACATCTTTAACTACTTGGTTAGTCATGATATTATTTCCAGTAGCACTAATACAATAACCCCCCTTGACAATTGTAATCACATTCATATTATGCTTTGATGCAAAAGTAGAACTCACAAAGGAATGTGAAGCACCCGAATCAAAGATCACAACTGCAGGGTGATCATTAACAAGAAACTTACCAGCGGTGACCACTTCACCAGCAGGAATTTCCTCCACAGTAGTGTAGTGAACACGCCCCTAATGGACGTTTCCCTAAGCATTCTGCTTAGGAGGGTAGGGACAAGTACTAGCCTAGTGACCAGGCTTGTTATAGTTCCAACATGGCCTGTTAGCTGGTGGGACATTAGAGCTACCCTGCCTAGAGGTATTCTTTGGCAAGGAAACTATGTACCCCTTGCGGAAACCAATTTTAGCTTGATTCTTCTTCTGAGGTGGGCGGTACCGGACATTAGCATTGGGTGGACAATATTGGGTTTTGGATACCACTGGTGTCTTAGTCTGAGAAGCACCTACCTCAAAGTTTCTTTTATGGATCTTGGAAGGCAGCATATACCTTATCATTATTCTCCTGAGTTAGGGTGTCACTGATAAACTCATTGAAGGTGACACACTTACAGTTTCCCATAGACTTCATTAGTTTAGGGGAAAGTCCCCTCTTGAAACTAGCTATCTTTTTGGCATAAGTATCAATGAACTCGGGATCATACCTCACCAGGTTGTTAAATGCTTGGAGGTATTCCTTAAGACTCTTGTTGCCTTAGGTTAGCTTCATGAATACGGTATGCTTAATTGCCATGAGACTAGGAGGGATAAAATGTCCCCTGAAAGCTTCCTGGAACTGGTCCCAAACCACCTCAACATTTGCAGGGAAGGTGGTCCTGTGATGGGTCCACCAGATGCCTACAGGGCCTTGGAGCTGGTGTCCTGCATACGAGGCCTTCATACCTTCTGTCAATCGGAGCAATCCAAACCTTTGCTCTATCATACTCAACCATTCATCAGCTTGTAATGGTTCTTCTGCCTCTCTAAAGATAGGAGGCTTCGTGTCCATGAAGTCCTTAAAGCTGCTATACTGGTTTGGCTCAGGTCCCTGGCGGACATGTCGATCATCGCGGTTTTTCCAGTTGGCGCATAGCCTCAGCTAGCATGCGCTGACTTTCGACGACTATCTGCATTAGCTTAGCTGGTGTGGGCGGTGGAGGAGGTGGTTGTTCCTCATCTCCAAGGCTGCGACCACAACGAAAATTATAAGTCATCTACAAAATGTATAGCCAATGAGCACTGACGATGTGGAAAATTTTATAGATGAATTATATAATTATGCCAACTGATTCCATTGGAGAGAATGAATTTATACAATCAACAGAGGCACAATCATCCATCACAATCACACAACTCATCAAGAGTATCAATTGACACATTAATGCGATGAACTTTAACCAATAATGAGATCTATAGACCGCACAGACAGAAATTATAAAAGGCTCACATACGTGGAGCATAACACGTTTGATAGGTTACATCTAAGCCATAGAGGTTCCAAACTTACATCCAAGCTAACATAGGGTCCGATATTACATCTCAACGATTAACTTATTACAAAGCTACTCGTTCATGCATGAGGATCAACAAAAGACTAGCTCTAGCGCATTAGCTAAGTAGTAAGCTAAACTACGCATCGTCCTCAGAGTCAGTGTCGAAGATCTCTCCTCCATCTTCATCACTAGCAGGTTCTAACTCCTCATCTTCCTCCTCTTCAGGTGGAATGTCCTTAGGTCCATTAACCTCAATGTCATCATCACCTTCAGCCATGATGACACTAGAGCCCATCTCATCCTCATCATCAGGGGGCAGGAGAGGGTGAAGCTGATTATGTAATAGGTGAACCTCCTCATGGAGATGGTCATTGTACTCTTCGGCAACTGCCAACTGCTGCTCTAGCTCCACCTATCATGCTCTCAACACATTCTCTTCGTGCCAGGCTTCATTCCGCTGGTTCAGCACGTGAATCAACATACGTTCATAGTTGTGGTGAGCAACTGTCAACCTCTAAACCTCCAGGGTCTCTTGGTCTTGTTCCTGTGTTACTTGCTCCAAACGGTGCTGAGCCGCACTCCTCTCAGCAGTCACCCAGGCTAGCTTTGCCCTCAGCCTTTCCTCCATAGTAGGCTCAGGACGGGGCTCATGAGGAGCTAACTGGTGACAAGGCGCCCTGCCCCTAGCAAACTTGTGAGCGGTGCATTTTGTGCGCACCATCTGTAGCAAAAAGTTGCAATGTAATGGGAGAATCATTTAAGGGATACAAAATTTAATTAGTCGAGACCATCAAATTTTTAAAGGAGGGAGTAATGCAAGAAATGCCATGTATGCTTGAACATGATGCATGCACGATCCGTACGTCCTCACAAACCTAGAAAAATTTAAAGGTTAGTGAAATACACGGTGGCATACATATGTTCTCTCATATACGGTAGCTAGTCGATCTACAACGATACGTTGTTAGTGTACCCTGCAGCAAATTTCATTTCAGCCCCATAATTTCCCAAAAAGGCATGTAAAGTAAGTAGTAAACTAAATACTTTCATACATACATCCCCTGATGTATATACTCTAGTATCACAACTACCCAACAGAGATACCCACACTTAAGTACTCTCATAGATACATGATCGAACATGTAAGTATGCGAGCAACCACAACTACTCTCCCCTAGACTGATGGTTGGACGGTCATGCTCTCACAACTCCCACTTACCAGAGCGTAGAGGTATTTTGATCCATACTTACCACCCAAGAGGATGGCATCCATACAATAGCACGCCGTATGGACAACAAAACAGAAACAAGCAGGAACCCCTAAGTTAGTACTTTAATAAGCCACCTAAGAGTCCTTATTTGGGCATAAGGGATATGACCACTGGCAATACTTAGTATTTAATTTAGATTTTTCACAAATACTTTGGTTTTAAATAGTATTTAATTTAGAATTTTCACAAATACTTTTGTTTTAAATACACAAATGACATGTTTAGTGTCGAATCTTGCTCTGATGCCAGCTGTAACAGAACCGACCAAATCATAAGAATGTAAGTACAAAAACAATCACCGAAGTGATCAAATTCTTGTACTTAAGCTCCCATAATCCCAGTAGTCCAGAAATCACGAAGGATTTCAACCAACTCTCGACATACAAACCAAGATCATAGTGATTCAACACAACACATCATTCGTTACAAACATTTCGAAAGTAGCATTCAGATTACATCCATCAGAGTTCAAATAAAATATTACAAACCAAGTTCAAATTTGCGGAAGCAACATAGTTTAGTACATAACTTCATAGTTTCAAATACATTGCCAGATCTTAGTCATGTCCCACAAAAGCATCTTCAGGTACGAGAACTAGGAGAGACCGTGCCCAACGATCTAGTCTTCATCCCTAGCCGGGAGAAGGCAATACTTGCAGTAACCAAAGTAGAACTGGTCATCTGCAACAGGTGGGAGATAAACCCTAAGTACGAGAAGGTACTTAGCTAGACTTACCCATCAAAACCAGAAATAAACAACACCAAGGGTCATGCAAGGCTTATGAGGTGGGCTAGCTTGACACAGTTGCATAAAAGAGCTTATGAATATAGTGACCAATTAAAACTTAGCATCAAGCTTATCATCATTTACCTGTCCACTAGATTTGCACCTGTACTAGAGCACTCACTTATTAGGAGCAATCAATATTAACCATAGCAGGTATAATAAGGCTGTCATCATCATATCATCATTTCTGAACCATTATGTTATTTAGTGTATCTACTTTGGAGAGAAGCCCATCAAGTTCTCACTAACCGGGAGAGACGGCGACTCGAATCGAATTACAACTCAGCTGAGGGGGTATTCCTAACTCTCACCCTGGCATACTTTGCAAGGGTAGCCGTGGGTCACCTTTGGAACAACTCAGGAACCAAATTCGCGGGTTCGATCAGCGCCAGCACTCTCAGGGATTACCCTTCTGCCAGGATGATCAGGACTTTTAAATCACCTGCCCTTGGACTCACGCCTACGGCTCCCTTCTGAGGCGCACTTTATACTTATCGACTCCCGGCCTAAGGTGAGCTACTCGGCTTCATGGTCGGTCTCCAGACCTGGCCAACTAAGAGAGAGGCATGCGTTCAACATGAACAGGAAAGGCTCCAAGATTCAGTCCTTAAGCGACACAGACGGAGTCACTATAAACCGGCAAGCCTCCGCTCGGTCTTCATTTCAAATTAAGACAGGTTCTTTTCCACGATAACAAATATAGCCAACCGTGCCATATGTATATTCCTATATCTCGCAGGTGGCAGGAAATCACCTGACTTCTACCGCGTTTAAGCAGGGCTAAGCACTACACGAACCTGAGCTACATAGGATTCAGGGTATCAATATCTGGACAAGGATTGGATAACCAATGCCAGCAAGTGTTTGCATCCCACACCTAAACTTAATGCAACAATATATATATGTAACAATAATACTTTAACTGCATTTCAGAAATTAGGAGGCTTAATATGCTCCGGGGCTTGCCTTTCACAAAGTTGCACGGACGGTGATCCAGGCACTCAACGGCAACCTCGTCTGGCACTTCTCCTGAGGGCTACACCTCCTGAACCTCCGGTGTTGGCTGCTGCTGCTCGCTCGGTTCCTTGAATTCCAGCAGTGTCACTCCTTCCGGTACACCTATTGCATGCCGATGCACAAGATAAATATCATGGATGCATAAGGAATGACATGATGCTCATGATGAATGAATCACAGTAAGTGTTTAACGAAAACATCACTGGACACTCGTTTACCAATTAAGAATAGCTCTATTCAAATCACTTTAAAACATGTATCTAACTTAACTTGAAGACAAAGATCAACTTACCTAACTTGCATAACCTAAGATAAAGATGCTCATCTTCAGTTAAAGGCCTAACACCTAGGAACATTACCACAAGCTTAGGAATAGTAAAGGCATACTTAAATCAACAGTTAAAGCTTCATATGCAAACGAGCAGTTCCTTAATTCAATCACAACAAGAGTTCTACAATTTCAAATGACTTGCAAGAGGACATTCTGGAAAGCTTAGGAAATTCTCTACAAATCATTTATAAACATCAAAGCATGATTCTTACGTTAATCGGATCGAATTCAATAAACCTAGAATCTGTCCAGAAATGGCACGTTTATTAAATTAAATATTTAGTGATGATGCAAAAACATAATTGGACCAAACCAAGTTTACCAACTTGTGGTGCATACCAGAGGAACATCAGAAAGTATAGTGCCAACTTCTAAATAAATTATTTAATGTCCTTTTCTAATTTATTTAGTTAATTAGGTGATTAAACCAACATATAGTAAAACTACATAGAAAAATATACAAAAATTACAGTAGTACCTCATGCTTCACATAGACTACCATAAAAATTTCAAAGCAATTGGACAAGCAGAACTTGCTGTATCAAAAATAACAGATGGCAAGTCTATTTCTAGCATAATTAGGAAACCCTATTGAAAAGTGTCAAGCAATAGATTTCTCATTTTTCATAGTATCATTCTAGCATAAGAATAGTACTCACCAAATTTACCTTTACTGGATCTATAAAAAAATTATGAAAATTCACAAAAGATCCATCCATGCAAACAAGAGAATTACCTAACTCCTACATACAGTGTCCAAAGTGTATGAAAATTTAACTACAAGCTATTCATGATATGAGCAGTACACCATAAAAATTTCATGCCATTTGGAGCTACAAAGAAAAAGATATAATTACCCTTATTTCCCTCATGAATAAAAGAGATAATTAGCAACTCCATTTTTCATAACAGAACATGACATAAATTATATTTTTAATATAAACTAGACATTACCAGGAACTCAACAAAATTAGAACCACATCATTTGGATCTACCAACTAAGAGATACAGATTTTTGAATATGTACTCAAATCTATGAAAAGAATAAAACAAAACAAAAATGAAAAACCTAATCAGCTACTGCTGGGCTGGCCCGAAAGACTCGGTGGGCCCACAACGTGCGCGCGTCAGCGCTTAGCGTGGCCTAGAAATGGCGTGGCCCATGATAGCTCCGCCTGCGCGCGTCAGCTGACAAATGGGTCCCGCAAGACAGAGAGACAGTCAGGGGAGGGAAGACGGATGACAGCGTAGCTCGTCGCCGGTGGCAGCTCCGGCGAGGCCATCGGTGCTAACGTGCTCGCCTCACCCATGTGCACCTAGGGGACCATCAATCGTGGCTATTACAGTGGCTAGGGGAAATGGCGACGGCCATGGCGGCGCACGGCCATGGGTTGGCCAGCTCCGGCGAGGCGACGGCATCACGGCCCTAGTGGCCTACCCTACGAGCATCAGCGTCACTCACTAGACCTAGAGCAAGGGAAAGAGGAGACAGCAAGGGGCTCGAGCGGCACAACCATGTGCGAGCTCGGTCGGCGGTAGTCATGGTGAGCCGGTGGAGCCGCCTTCGTGGTGAGCTCTACCTACGGCGAAAATGAGGTGACGGTGGGGTCGAGGACGTGGAGGAGCTCACAGTGGTGCTGTGGTTCTGATGAATCAGACAATGGCACTTGGTTGAGTGGGATTTGGCTCGGCGGTGGCCACGGCTTCCCGGTCGCCGCGCTCGCGTGGAAGGAGATGGCCGAGAGTGAAATGGCGAGATGAAAACGGGTGAGCGAGGCGCTGGCTTTCTCTAGAGCACGAACGCGCGACGTGGAGATGCTGGCAGAGCATGTACGCCACACGGTGATCAGCTCCTGAACTGGTCGGCCACGGCGTCCTTCTGACGGTTGTTTGAAACGGCCTGAATCGACGTCCGATGGCACGACTGACAGCGCGACTTAGGCGATCTATATCTCCCAAATGGTGACGATCTGGTTGATGGTATAGTTGACAAAATGGAAGATCTAAGTGAGGACAACAACTTTGTCAATTGGAGCTTGAGTTGGTTTGGCCTGGTTAGGGAGATACAAGGCTCCAAACAATGATACACACGAAACTGAAAATCGTCTCATGGACTTAGAAAAATTCTAAGCGTAGAATTCAACCCCAAATCTGACTTGTGGGCCATGTTTGAGACTATTCCACACATTTCATGAGTTGGTCACAAAAATAACTTTTGTTCCTTGATAAATTGGCTACAACTTTTGGTAAAGGGTGCATAGCCATGCAAGATCTCTAGGTTGGACTTTTGAATCAGTCAAACAGTGGCACTCTATAGGTCATCCTAAGTCAAACCTCCACTTAAAGGGCAATTTAGTCATTTGATCCACATGAACCATGTCCCATCAATTACCCTAAGTGTAGTTAAGGTGTATTAGACCATAATTAACCACTCTACATAAGTGCTACACCAACTTCTAAGTATCCCATGTGATGAAACAACAAAACACTCAATTTACCCTAATGTTGCAATTCCATGTTTCACACGTTTCATGACTTTGTTGTAATTTTACACTTGTCAAATTATACTACCAAGTTGCCATGTTTCAAGGTATGAGAAACTCATGTTGCATTCACATGTTGCACCACTACCATTCACAAACAATCAAGTATGAAACAAACATAATTGAGAATGTTGCATATGCATGTTTCAGTAACAATGGCATGATGAGATAGATGATGCACATGTTTATGAAATGAAATGCAATATTGTGGGAGCCAAACTCCTAGGGTGTTACAATAACAACTTTGAAAACTCCCAAAACAAACTTTGTATAACTTGACAAGCTCTACACTTTTGCTTTTAGACTCAACCCCAAAATGTGCTTAGATTTTGAATTGGGTTACCCAGGGTAAACTTAATGCTGTAAATTTGGGTTTTCAGAAATCCACTTAAACACAAATGTTTTGAAATTGATTCATCCATACAAGTCAACACATATCATAAAACAAGGTCCACACCAAGCATTGCAACAAAAATTATAAACTTTTACTAAGGAAGGATTTGACTTGTTTAAAAGATTCCCATATCAAGATTCACAAAGTTTCCTAATCATTATTATTAACATTATTTCAGGTAATATATAAAACACTCCATAAAATAACATTTGCATACTATAATATAAACATGAAATGCACTCATGAGTTGATGCTTGATGATTATGCATAATGATGACATGATCACCTTCTTAATTATTTTTTAACATCTGGGATGTTACAAAGAGGAAGACGGCGGGTGCCACTCTCCGCAAGCTGGGTGGCATCTCGCTTGGTGGTGACCAGACCACTCAGATGCAGAGTGTGACAATGTCTGAGTGGTCGAATGACGATGGGCTCTAATAGCTCGTCCTCCGAGCAACATGCGCACGGAGGTGCAAGCGAAGGGAGAGGAGGGAGTCCCCGAGCAGCAGGCAAAGAGAGTCCCAGAGCGATAGGCGGAGGAGAGGCTGACAGTGGAGACCGCGAGACCTGCACCCTAGGGCATGCGGATCAACCCTAGGGCCGCACCTGGGGGCTCAGGTAGGCATCGCCAGTTCATAAAAGTGTACCGAGAGGCCGACACATAAGTATCCTTGCCTTGTACTTATTTTGCTATCGTATTTTTGTCTCTTTTGGTGATTGACGAGTTAATCTGATGCAGAGCAAGGTGTATAGAGGATTTGAATCTATCTGTCTAGACCGGCGAGCAGCTAGGGGCAGGTCCTAGCAGGAAGCAATGCCGGTAGACCCCGTCCCAGAGTCCTTGGGTGCTCGGTGGCCTGCGGAGGAGTCAACCGCCACTCCTGATGAACTTGGAGGTAGAGAACGGTTGGCGTTGAGTGCGGACAAGCCGACAGCGGTGCCCGAGGCAACGATGAGAGCCGCTAGGTCTTCAAATGCGGAAGCAGGAGTTGCCGACGCCGCGTCGGACTCTAGAGTGGAGAAATCGGTGGTGCTAGAGGAGCAGACGGCACTCCCTAAGGCATCATAGAGTGTGGTCGGACACGTTGTGAGGCCACCGAGCCCCCTAGTGGTGCCCCTAGTTGAGGAGGAGGACGAAGTGGAAGAGATTGAGCTTGAAGAAGCTTGCCCTCAAGCCATCCGGATCTGCCGAAGCGGGGCAACGAAGTTGTCATGGTTGAAGAGGAGGACACCACTAGGGAAGTTAGGAGTCTAGAGTCCACCCTTGCCACAATGATTCAGTAGGTCAAGGTTAGTATCGTGTCGGCAATGCCTATCTATGTCGTTAGAGACTGGAGTTCTTCATAATTTATTGCTTTTGTAGTGCATAGCACAAACTGCCGAACAACGACGCTAGCTAATCAAGAGGATGGAGCCCCTCACTGAGGAGAATGAAAAATTGAAGGAGGCGGTAAAGCTTATGGAGAAAAACATCTAGAGGGCCCAGTATGAGCATGATCTTGCCGAATCTCACGTGCAGGATCTAGAATACTAGAAGGGGGCTCTCTAAGCAACTAGCGACCATGTCCGAGCAGGTGCGAGGCAGGTCCAAGCAGCTGGCCACCATCTTTGAGCAACTAATGAGTGTTTCCGAGCCACTAGAACACAAATCTGAGCAGCTCAGAAACATCTTCGAGTAGAGAAAAGGTATGGCGGATCAGCAAATTTGCTTTGCATTGCAGAAGTCTTATTGTTGCTGACGACCATTATGCTTGTAGAGCAAGACACGGAGCTTAGCCAGTTGCGCCAAGTCATCGGTCAACTCTAGGAGGAGGAGAAGAAGACTACTGGGTGGGCGGAGAAATTGGCCGAGGAGCTGAAAGGTGAGTACTTCATGGTTGGAGTTACAGCTGGAGTAATTTCTTTGCTTGACGGACCCTTATTATGCCTGCAGACTACCGTTAGAGGTCCAAGGCGTAGTTCGATGTGCTGGAGTAGGAGGCCAGAACCTAGAGGAACAAGCTCGATGCCATGGTTGTCGGAATCAAGCCGGTGCTCGACTGTGTCGATATGGAGGTGGCTCCTCAGCCCTATGGTAGGCCGCCACATCTGGACACCATCATCCAAAGGTGCAAGGCGGCGTGGGAGAACTTCAAAAGCTTCAACCGCGATGCCACCGTCACCACCGTTACACATGCCCTAGTGGTAGTCTAGTCCCACTACCCCTGTCATTGACCTTCAAGTGATAGGAGCCAGATTCGCCAGAGGGATGGGCATGATAGAGCATCAGTAGCTGAAAGATGAGGTGGAGGACGTAGCAAAGAAACTGGCCGACGATGTCGACCTGTTCGGCGAGATGGACGCGACGACCAAGCCCCAATGATCTTTTTCGGAGATGATCTATAATAGCTGGAGAGGGTAGTTAGAATGCGTGAGGGCACAGACAACATGTTTATGCAGTTTGTCAATATTTTGGTGAAAAATCATTGTAGTGTTAACCCTAACAGGATTATATGTAGTATAAGTAGTGTCCGAGTAGTTAGTTTGTTACTGGGCCTTTGGCCTTGGCTAGCCCATATTCCATAACGTCGAGCGTGGAGCCCATGCACGTGTAGGAGGAATAGGAAAGACCAAGGAACCACAGCCAACCACCCATAACGTAGAGCACGGAGCCCATAGGATGTGTAGGGAGAGATCAGAGACTGGGTCTTCTCCAAAGATCATAGGGCAGAACATGTGTTGCCCGGTAGGTTGGTGAAATGTCTTAGAGATATGGAGAAACGTGGTGAAGCATTTATGGAGATCACGGTTTAGAGTTTGTTAAGGAGTCACTTAGAGTTGGCGACCGCAAATGGAGATTAAATCGTAATAGAGAATAATGGAGACAAATTATGATGACCAAAACTTCATTCATTATGGAGTGGAGAATACATATCTAGAGCATTTCAAGGATAGAAACGTATAGGTGCTTGATGTGCCATGAATTGGGGATATCGATTCCATCCAAGTCACATAGCCAGTAAGACCCTGGTCGGGTAACCTCTTAGACCACATAAGGCCCTTCCTAGGGGGAGGAGAGCTTGTGCATCCCTTTGGTTTTTGCTTTTTGCGGAGAACGAGGTCGATGACAGCAAATGTACAACCTTTGATGTTGTGGTTGTAGTATCTTCACAAGCCTTCTAGGTATTTGGGCCATGCAAATGCAGGTGATCAGGCGTTCTTCTTTGACCCTATCATTGTCCTCTATCCGAACAGCTACTGCTTGCTCTTCATTATAATGTTCCACCCTAGGTGCTCGAAAGGCAATGTCTACTAGAAGTATGGCCTCAGAGCTATAGACCAAAAAGTACAAAAGTACACCGATGCTGTGACTAGCTTGAGTGTGCAGTCCCCAGACCATAGCTAGGAGCTCTTTGAGCCATCTACCTTGATACTTTCCTCTTTCTGATATAGCCTCTTCTTGAGGGCATCAAGGATCATGCCATTCGCCCATTCGACCTAGTCGTTGGCTCTAGGATGGGCAATGAAGAAATATTTAATGGAGATGCATTGGTCTTCACAGAAGTCCCAAAAATGATGACCAGTGAATGTAGTTCCGAGGTTGGTGATAATGTTGTTCAGGAGACCAAATCTGTGGATGATATCTTCGAAGAGCTCGACTGCCTTCTTTGCAGTAGCTGAAACAAAGCGGTTTGTATTCGATCTACTTGGAGAACTTGTCGATGGTGATGTACATGTACCAAAAACCACCTGGCACTGGCTTAAAAGGCTGATCATTTCTAGTCCCCAGCATGTGAAGGCCAGGAAGCTAGGATGGTCTATAGTTCTTATGCCGGCACATGTATTGCTTGGTGAAAAATTGGCATCCTTCACAACGTCGGACGAGGTCTTCTACGCCGGTGATGGCTGTGGGCCAGTAAAAACTAGCTCAGAACGCTTTGCCGACCAGGTTTCTCGAGGCCACGTGGTTGCCACAGACTAGAGTGAATTTCGAGAAGTAGTTTCACTCCCCTCTTCTTGGGTGATGTATTTCTACAGTAGCCCTTCCCTATGCACTGTTCCTCATCAAGTTCCCATCCACCAACACATAATGCTTGCTTGATAGATTAGGCATTTAGTTTCAGTCTTGTTAGCGGGTATGTCGGCCTAGTGAGGTACTTGATGAACTGTTCCCCTCCAATCGGTGGCCGGTGAAGGTACTATGAGTACTAGCAGCTCAGCGGGGGGAATTTCTTGAAGTTCCTTCTCTTCCTTAATAGACGATGTAAAGAGGTCTTGAATGAAAACCATAGGCAGAATCGTGGCGTGAGAAGAGCCTATCTTAGATAGGTGGTTGGCAAGCCGATTTTGATCTCATACCATGTGGTGTACTCGATACCATAGAACTTCCCTTCGAGTTTACTAAATTTCAGCGCAATATGCGTCCATCTTCTCACTGGAGCAAGACCAGTCTTTGTTGAGCTGGTGATGACCAATGGTGGAGTCATCATATGCCATGAGGCATTGATGTTGAGTTCAATGGCTATACAGAGGTCCATGGAGACATGCTTCGTATTCAACGACATTGTTGGAAGCTGGAAAATGTATTCAAAGAATGTATCAGGGCTTGTCCTTCATCAGCATAATGAATAAAATGCTAGCACCAGCACCATTGATCTTGAGGGCGCCGTCGAAGTACATCACCCAGTGCTCGGGGCAAGTAGTGAGGATGGGGCCTCTTGGACCTCGGTCCACTCAGCGACGAAGTCTGCGAGTGCCTAAGACTTGATGGTAGGCTACTTCTGAATTCAATGGAGTAAGGTGCTAGCTACAACAACCCCACTTGATGATGTGGCTGTTGGCCTCTTTGTTGCAGAGGATGTCCCCTAGAGGGAACTCGGTGACCATGATAATCTTGTAATTCTTGAAGTAATGGCGGAGCTTGCATGACGTGATCAGAATAGCGTATAGCAGTTTCTAAACTTGAGGGTAACGAGTTTTGGGCTCATTAAGGACCTTGCTGATGAAGTAGACCGGACATTACACCTTATAGGCATGCCTGGCCTCCTCGCGTTCAACGACGATAGCTATGCTAACGACGCGAGAAGTGGCAGCGATGTAGATCAATAGAGTTTCGTCTAGTCAAGGCGCCGTCATGATCAGAGGCTTTGTGAGAAATAACTTGAGCTACTCAAAAGCTGTGTCTACCTCATTCGACCAGGAGAAGCGCTCAGAGGCCTTGAGAAGTTTAAAGAATAGTAGTCCCTTTTTGCTGAGGTGTGATATGAAGTGGCTGAGAGCAGCCATGCAGCCTATTAGCTTCTGTATGTCCTTTACACAAGTTGGCTGTTTCTAGTTGGTAATGGTGGACCTTGTCGGGGTTGGGCTCGATGCCATGGGCGCTAACGATGTAGGCTAGGAGTATGTTGGATGGAACTCCAAAGATGCACTTTGAAGGGTTTAACTTCCACCTGTACCTTTTTAGGTTGGTGAACGTTTCTTTGAGGTCGGCGATGATATTATCGGCGGTCTTGGACTTGACGACCACATCGTCGATGTATGCTTCAACGTTGTGGCCGATCTATTGATCGAGGCACATCTGGATGGCCCTTTGGTAGGTCGCCCCGATGTTCTTGAGTCCGAAGGACATGGTGGTATAGCAATATGCACCGAAAGGTGTGATGAACGACGTCTTGATTTGGTCGTCTTCCTTGAGGGATATCTAGTGATAGCCAGAGTAACAATTGAGGAAGGAGAGTAGTTCGTAGCCAATGGTGGAGTCTACAACCTCATCTATCTGAGGCAGACCAAAGGTGTCTTTAGTGCAGTGTTTATTGAGATCAGTGTAATCAACACACATTCTCCATTTTTTATTCTTTTTTGAATGAGAATAGGGTATGCTAACCACTCAGGATGATACACTTCTTTAATAAATTCGGTAGCTAGGAGCCATTTTATTTCTACCCTAATAGCCTCCTTGTCTAGCGCGAATCATTGGAGTTTCTGCTTGATCGGTTTGGCAGTCGGTGAGACATTCAAGGAGTGCTCAATCTTCTCACGTGGTACCCCCAGCACGTCTATAGGTTTCCAAGCAAACACATCGGTGTTGGTACATAGGAAGGAGATGAGCATGCTTTCCTATTTGGGGTCGAGGTGAGCCCCAATCTTGATGGTCTTGGAGGGGTCGTCGAGGCTAAGGCCAACCTCCTTTGTTTCCTTGGACTTGGCGGAGGCATGAGGAGGCTCCAGCAATGGGATCTCCAGGTCATCGGCAAGCACCATCTTAGTGTCAGTGACCATGCTAGCCATCTAGATGGAGAGGTTGGTGGCTTCGACGAGGTGAGACTTTATACGCGCGCGACTAAATTGAAATGAGCTGCCGTTGTTAGTGGCCGACCGCGCTAGAGCTTGGCCACCGTGTGGAGCCGATGGAGGCCGCGCGTCGCCAACGCCCTGATCGCGCTGGCCACGACGCGCCTGAACAGCCTTAACCCCACCAGCGCCTGCCCGAGCCATCCCGCCCCCATTTTTAGTTTCCCCGCTCCTCCTTCGCCATCTGCAG
This sequence comes from Miscanthus floridulus, assembly GCF_019320115.1. NCBI lineage: Eukaryota > Viridiplantae > Streptophyta > Magnoliopsida > Poales > Poaceae > Miscanthus > Miscanthus floridulus. Next base: position 73,772,802 of record NC_089586.1, on the reverse strand, counting down.
CACTCGCAAGCGTAGCCGCCAAGCTCCCACAGCGCCACCGTCACCGTCGATGGCACAACCCGCCTAGCCACTCGGTCGCCACCGCAACACCTCCACCTGAGCTCCAGTGACTCACCACGCCTGCACAAGCTCACTGAGAGCACTTGGTAAGCAGCAGCGCTGTGTGCTAGCTTGTCGGAGCATCCCCCCGCGCCTGTCACCGTGGCTGGGGCACCTTCCTCCACCGTAGACCGTGCAACCGTGTGCCTTAGGTTTGCCTGAGCCTAGGGAAGCTCGTCCGTACCCTTTGTGCTTCGCCGTGGCCTCCACTGACGTACCGCCATGGTCCCGCCTCGCCGCTCCACCATTGCCACCGCCGTTGTCACTCGCGTCGATGATTGGGCCAGCCAAGTGGCTCATTAGATGCGCTAGGTCGAGTAGGTCATGCCGTGAAGATGTTACCACCGGCAAGTTCGCCGTCGGCGAGCTCTGGCCGCGTCCGTAGAGTAGCGCCGCCAGCTCTATTTCCGTCTCAATGACAGGTGGGTCAACTAACCAGCGGGTCCCACCGGTCAGCGACTCCATGTTTTAAATCCAGTTCATTTTGAATGCAGATTTCATATGTTTTGTAATTTTTGTATCTTCAGTTTAGTAGCCTCCAAAATTTGTGAAATAAATCTGTTAGTGTTCCTTAGGAAGTGTAGTATTTAGGAAAAATATGCTTTTAACATTTACAGTAGAAATTTTTGGAGATTTAAATAGGGATTTGAAATGTGCTTTCAATGCATTTAAATTTGTTTATTTTATATCTAGAGTTCCTGTGCCTCCAAAATTTATGAAATTTTTGTGGTAAGCTAGTATTAGCATATATGAACTCTGGTAAAAAAATTGAGGACCAGAGCATGTGTAGATTTATAGTTATAGATTTTTCTTTATGAATAGTTAATCCTTGCATGAATTTTTATAAATTATTTATGAGTCCAAAATTCATGAAATTTGTTGGAGGGTAATCCTAGTAGTATATGGATGCTAAGAAAATAGGAAATCTGTTGCTTGACACTTTTCAATAGGGTTTTCCATTTATGCTATTTCAAGCCTTGCTTCCTTATCATTTTTGTATAGGATGTTCTACTTGGTAAAATGACATGAACTTCTACAGTAGTCCTTTGATTAGCATTAGGAAGGCACTATAAATTTTTAAGAATTTTTCAAACACATCTGGTATATGGTTATTATTTAACCTAGATATCTAAATAAAATAATAAAGGCATTTAAATAAATAGTTTGGGCTTCACCATTATATTATGTTAAATGTATTTGGTATGCTTAAACTGTTGGTAGATTCTATGTTGTCAAATTTTGAATGATTACATGAAGTAGAAGTATTGTTACTTTGTATTGCATATTGAATAGTTTCCGGACAGATTCTAGAGTTTGATGAGTTGCATGTTGAAAATGATGTGTACTGTAAAATGGTTAATAACAAAGTTGTAGAGAATTTGATAAGCTTTCTAGAAAGTCTAGGATCACTGTATTCGGATTAGTAGAACTCTAGTTACGAGTAAAACAAATTGCTGTTGCTTTGTGATATAGTAGATGTATTGTAGAAGTAGTTAATTAATAATCGAGAAGAGATATGCACCTACTCAATAAACATGATGCACTTGTTAACATATATGCATTCGTAATACTTATGCCATATTCATGCTTCCTAGGATTGGAGGAAGAGATCACGTTGCTGGAATTCGAAGAAGCAGAGGAAGGGAATCAGCAGGAGGATCCACAAGCCGCAACTCCCAAAGGCATGGAGCAGAACCCTAAAGAGCTTCCAGAGTGTCCTGACCACTGCCCTACTTCCTTTCTGTGAGGCAAGCCCCAGAGCTTTATAAGTCTCCCCATAATTTACAAATGTTTACTTAAGTACTTATGATTGATGCATTAGGTTATAAGAGTTGAATGAAACCGCTTGATGCATGTACATTCCTTGTCCAGATATTACACCCTTTAACCGGTATAGGTCCAGGATCGAATATATGCTTAGCCATGCTTAGACTGGTAGAAGTCAGGTGATGTCCTGTCACCTGCGAGATGTAGGTGGATACCGGAGCATGGTTGGCTATATCTGCTATCGTGGAACAGAACCATGGGGTAAAAGTAAATCAAGACTGGACAGGAAGTCGATAGAGAAGCAACAAGACATGGAGGTCTTGGGTGTGGATTTATCCCCATCTGTGTCGATTAAGGACTGTACCATTGTTGGCGCTTCTGACAAGATTGAACACATGCCTCTCACTTAGCTGGCCGGATAACTCGTTCCGACCGCGAAGCCGAGTAATTCAACTTAGGCCGGGAACCATTCTGTTGTGCGCTCCTTCTGGGGAACGATCAGACTGAGCCCAAGGGCAGGCTTGGCCTGAGCATCCTGGCATCTGGTGTTCCAGATTGTGCAGCGCGGTATGGACCCACGAAATATGTACCTAAGTTGTACCAAAGGTGACCTAAGGCTATCGTGGCTGGTAGACCTAGGTTTGTGTTAGGAATAAATTCCAGCTGGTTGAAATCGATTCGAATCACCGTCTCTCTCGGATAGTGAGAAACTTGGCTAGTCCCAACATCGTAGCAACTGTATTATGAAACATGATGGTTTGGAAGAATATGGAATTACAATACCTGCTATGGTTACTATTGTATGCTTCTAAATGATATACCACATGTTTGGCACAGGATAGTTGCTAATCTAGAAGTGGATAGTTATAATTAACTTGATAAAGGATCATAATTGTACAATCTGTCAATTACCTTTTATGCAAAATGTTGTCAAGTTACGTCCACTTATATAGCCTTGCATAATCCTTGGAGTCATTTTATTTCTAGTTCATGACGGGTAAGTCTAGCTGAGTACCTTCCCATACTCAGGGTTTATTTTCCCATTATTGCAGATGGCACTGTGTATCATGGTTATTGCAAGAGTTGCTTCTATCCCACTGTGGATGAGGAGTAAGCCTTGGGCAGGCTTCTTTAGTAATTCCTATCTTTGCTTTTGTAGACCGTGATCTAGCTTGGCACTATATTGAACTATATTGGAAACCTTATTTTCAACTTAATTGCTTCCACTTGGTTTATCAAACTTGGTTTGTAATAACTTTTATTCGTACTCTGATGATAAAATGTATCTGTGAACTTTATGTAATATATGGCATGTATGTTGAATCCTGTACGATCTTGGTTGTAAATCGTTTATCGAGACCCGTCGTGGTACTCGACGGACTACCGGGTTTATATGGGTTCAAGTATGACAGTGCGACCGCTTGCGGGCTGCCATTGTACTTGTACTCTTATAAATTGGTCAATTCTGTGATAGGGACGAGAGGGACCTTCTGCTGTAGAGGGTCGATGAGCTAGAGGAGTACAACGGCAACCTACACGAGAAGTTTCACGCGCTCTACAATGGGGTTGGCCCATATGCTCCACCAGATGCCGCTGGCATGGACATCAACGACGACAACGAGGATGAGCCTGTAGTTTCACCTGGGGGCGATGGTGACATCTCCGATCCTGACGATGGCCCTAAGGAGTAGGCTAGTTGCCTTGCGCTAGTATCTAGGTCCTGTCGCGATGACCTTTCTTTTGTTGGCATGTAACCTAATGTGTTTTGCTTCGAACTTATGAGACTTGGCATGTGGATGGAACTTGAGTAAGAATGCGATATCTGAATGCATAAAAGTCCAGTGTATGTAAGCTGGCAATTTGGTTGTATGGACGCGATGTTTGCTGTTGAAGTAATTTGATTAAGTGATGTTGTTTTAATTGGGATGCGATTGTTGTGCCTCTGTTTATTGTATGAATTTATTCTCTCCAGTAAATTCAGTACGGCATAATTTTTCCTTCACTCGCAATTATTACAGCTTCGCTCAATCATTACTTGTTGCTAAAATATGCAGATGACAAACACTCGCCGAACCACGTATGAGGCCGCTGAGACCGGTGCTAACGGTGTAGGGACCGGTGATGGTGGTGGAAACCACAGCAACAACAATGAGCCTCCCCATGAACCGCATTTTCCACCTCCTCCCCCGTTTACCCCCGAGATGTTCCTCGCACAGTTGCTCGGGAGTCAGCGCAACGCGGAACAATCCCAAAAGAACATGGAGGATTTTCTGCGTACCATCGCCAACAACGTTCAACATGGTAACAATCAGGGTGGTGGCATTGGAGTGAACCAATATAGCAGCTTCAAAGATTTTATGGACACCAGACCGCCAATATTCAAGGAAGCAACAGAGCCACTCGATGTTGAGGAATGGATCAACACTATGGAAGATAAATTCCGTGTGTTGAGGATGACTGAGGTGTTGAAAACAGAGTATGCTGCACTTCAGTTGCAAGGACCAGCGGGAATGTGGTGGAAGCACCATCGCACCACCTTCCCTCCAAATGCTCAGATTTCGTGGAGAGAGTTTGCTGAGGCCTTCCGTGGAGTTTATATTCCACCCGGGCTAACCGAAATGAAGTTGGGAGAGTTCTTGGTGTTGAACCAGGGCACCAAGACCGTGACACAATATTTGCATGCCTTCAACAACTTGTGTCATTATGCTCCTGACATGGTTGACACAGATGCTAAGAGAATCGCCAGTTTCAAGAGGGGACTCAATCCAAAAATGATGAAGCATGTGGGTACCAACAACCGCGTCAGATTTAATGACTTCATCAGCGACTGTCTGAAGCAGGAGAAGAATAACAACGCCAGCACTGCAGCCAAGACACGCAAGAGAGCCCTTGAAGGTGGTCCGTCCCAAGCTAGAGCACATATGGGAGGTCGTCCTCCATATCACCCCTCAGCACCTAGAGCTAGGTTCAAGCCACCACAGCAGAGAAGTCAGAATTTTCATGGACCCCAGAAGCCTTACAAGATTGCAGTATAGCCCAATAAGGCAGCCACAACTGCGGTACAAGGTAGTTCCAAGGGAGCTATGGGATCTGCGGGGACAGTGAGGGGACCCTGCTATAACTGTGATCAACCTAGCCACTTCTCGAGGTTTTGTCTGTATCCGCCCAAGAAGAAGCAACAGACTTATAATGCTAGGGTGCATAGTACGACTGTGGATGAAATTCCTGAGGGAGAGCCCGTCACTGCTGGTAAGTTTCCTGTCAACGAAAACCCGGCAGTTGTTCTATTTGATTCTAGATCATTGCATTCTTTTATGAGTCAAGGATTTGCACAGAAACATGAACAACTATGCACAGAATTGGGTTATGGTTACCATATAAGTTCAGCAGGGGCTGATGTTTTGACCATCCAGATGGTTCGAGGGGCAACCCTTGAATTAGGTAGCAGGAAGTTCCGAGTGAACTTGATAGTTATGCCTAGACTAGTTTTGGATGTCATTATAGGGATGAATTGGATGAAGGATTGGGAAGCAGTCATAGATACTGGAAGTCGAGTACTTACCCTTAAGGATCCCCTGGGTGAGGGTACTTTCCAAGTACCATTGCCTCGGAGAATAGACCCTATAAGTGTGACATGTGCTACGACAGTCATTCCTATTCATCAGATTCTGGTAGTGTGTGAATTTCTAGATGTATTCCCAGATGAGCTACCTGGTCTTCCGCCGGATAGGGAGATTGAGTTTGGAATTGAGTTAATCCTCGGAATAGCTCTGATTTCAAGGAGACCCTATCGGATGCCTCTAGATGAATTAGCTGAGCTAAAGAGGCAACTAGAAGATTTATCGAAAAAGGGGTTTATCTGGCCAAGCAAGTCTGAATGGGGATGTCTCGCCTTGTTTGTGAAGAAGAAGAAAGAGGGCACGTTGAGAATGTGCGTAGATTACAGGCCACTCAACGATGTAACCATTAAGAATAAGTATCCCTTGCCTCACATTGATGTTCTGTTTGACCAGTTAGCCAAGGCCAAGGTGTTCTCAAAAATAGATTTGAGATTCAGTTATCATCAGATCAAGATTAGGTCACAGGATATACCAAAAACTACATTTTCCACCAGATACGGGTTGTATGAGTATCTTGTCATGTCCTTTGGCTTGACAAATGCTCCTGCATACTTTATGTTATTGATGAATACAATTTTCATGCTAGAATTGGATAAGTTTGTGGTGGTGTTCATCGATGACATTCTAGTGTACTCCGAGAATAAGAAGGATCATGAAGAGCATCTGAGAATTGTCTTGACTAGACTTAGAGACCATAAGCTGTATGCTAAGTTTAGCAAATGCGAATTCTAGTTGAAGAAAGTTTCTTTCCTTGGTCACATTCTGTCAGAAAATGGAGTTTCAGTCGATCTAGGTAAGGTGCAAGAGGTTATGGATTAGAAAGCACCGACCACAGTTCCTGAGATTAGAAGTTTCTTAGGACTAGCCGGTTACTATCGTTGCTTTATACTAGACTTCTCAAAGATTGCCAAACCTATGACAAGTCTGCTATAGAAGGATCACAAGTTTGTGTGGACAGAGGAGTGTGAAGCAGCTTTCCACACTTTGCGGAACTGTTGACCACTGCTCCTGTTCTCGCACAACCAGACATTGAGAAACCATTTGATATGTTTTGCGACACATCGAAAACTGGATTAGGCTGTGTTCTTATGCAAGAAAGGAGAGTCATTGCTTATGCCTCCCGTCAATTGAGAAAGCACGAGGTCAACTATCCAACACATGATCTTGAACTTGCTGCAGTTGTACATGCCCTAAAAATTTGGAGACATTATCTACTTGGTAATGTGTGCAACATTTTCACAGATCACAAGAGTCTTAAGTACATCTTTACCCAACTAGAGCTGAACATGAGACAGTGCAGATGGTTGGAATTGATCAAAGATTACAACTTGAATGTGCAATATCATCCTGGAAAAGCCAATGTAGTGGCAGATGCTTTGAGCAGAAAGTCACATTACTTGAATGTGTAGCCATTACTTGAAGATGGGTTCGATCTGATGCATCCTACTGTGTTACATAGCATTCAGATTAGTTGTTCTTTGGAGAGTAAGATAATAGAAGGCCAGAAAACCAACAAGGGAATATTCCACATCAAAGAGAAAATCAAAGAAAAGCCGTCTCAGCACTTTAAAGTGGATGAACAGGGCGTGTTGTGGTTTGACGACCGTCTTGTGGTTCCCAAGGATCAAGAGCTTAGGAATAAACTCATGGATGTAGCTCACCTTTCTAAGCTATCTATCCATCCCGGAAGTAGTAAGAAGTATCAAGAACTAAGATCTCATTATTGGTGGACCAAAATGAAGAAAGAAATTACAGCATATGTTGCTAGATGTGACACATGTTGTCGAGTAAAAGCCATTCACATGAAACCTGCTGGTATGTTGCAACCCTTGTCAGTCCCTAGTTGGAAGTGGGACGATATAAGTATGGATTTTATCTCGGGTTTGCCCACTACTCAAAAAGGACATGATTCAATTTGGGTGATTGTGGATCATCTTACCAAGACCGCTCATTTCCTACCTATCAAGACAACTTATCGACCACCTCAATATGCCAAGAAGTATATCGCAGAAATTGTGAGGTTGCATGGTATACCAAAGACCATAGTATCTGATAGAGGCTCCCAGTTCATGGCTCACTTTTGGGAACATTTATACAAAGCCTTAGGAACTAGTTTGATTCATAGTACCGCTTATCATCCTTAGATAGATGGTCAGACTGAACGAGTGAATGCTGTTGTGGAGGATATGTTAAGAGCCTGTGTATTGTCTTCTAAGGGATCATGGGAGTCATGGTTACCATTAGCTGAGTTTTCTTATAATAATAGTTATCAAGAAAGCATCAAGATGGCTCCATTCGAAGCTTTGTATGGCAGAAAATGTAGAACACCCTTGAATTGGGTCAAGCCTGGAGATAGAAGGTATTATGGCATTGACTTTGTAGAAGAAGCTGAAAAGAAAGTTCATATTATTCAGCAAAATATGAAGGTGGCTCAATCGCATCAGAAAAGTTATGTAGACAGAAGAAGGAGACCTCTTGTGTTTGAAGTTGGTGACTATGTTTATCTGAAGGTCACGCCAATGAAGAAGAAAAGGTTTGGAGTCCGAAGAAAGCTTGCCGCTAGATTCGTAGGACCATACAAGATCTTGGAACAAAGAGGTCTGGTAGCGTACAAGTTAGAGTTACCTAAGACAATGAGTACCATTTTCCTAGTTTTCCATGTATCACATCTCAAGAAATGTTTGCGTGTTCTGGAGGAAAGAATAGAACCTCGAGGTATCCAATTCAAATCAGATTTGGTGTACTGTGAACAACCGGTCCGTGTGTTAGACACTAAAGAACGTGCTACTCAGAATAGTGTGGTGAAAACATACAAGATACAGTGGGATCATCATGATGAGGGAGATGCAACTTGGGAAACGGGAGAGTATCTACAAAAAGCTTATGAAGATTTTTATAACAAATGGTTCGTAACCCAAATCTCGGGATGAGATTTGTATAAGGGGGAGGGCTGTAACACCCCAGTGTTTTGCCAGCATTTAGGCACTACAAATCATGCATATCATGCATCATTAAGCATCCTAATCATACATGCCTAATCATGAAAATAATAACTGAAACACTGCTTCGAAACATACGAAACATGTTTGTGAAACATGAATGTTGCATACACTTGTTAAAGTTATTTTGCCCTGATTATGTTTGCTAGGCTAGTAAAACATGTTTGGCTATCATTGTAAATCATCTAGAATTATTTAGTCCAATTTTTGGAGCAAAGTTTGTATTCAAATTATTGCCAAATTTTGCTTTTAAAAATAATTTCCCAAAATTAGGGTTTTGAGTTAAAATTGACTTTAATTTTATAATTCAAAATCTATCAAGAATTGGACTTTGGTCATGAAAGCAAAGTTGTAGAGAATTAAATTCTAAGCAACTTTCATTTTTGGGAAATTTTCAAAAGATGTGATTTTCTTGCTCAAAATGATATTTGAAAGCTGGTATTTGAAAATTTCTTGAAAATATAATTTGAAAATTTCTTTTCTCCCTTCACGGGCCACCGCCTCGCTTCTCGGCCCACAACCGAAGTTGGCCCAGCGAGCCTTCCACAGCGCCGCGCGCTTCGCCTCGGCCCAGCCCAGCCCCGCGCGCGTCTGGCCTGCCTCCGCATGCGCCGCGCCTGTTCTCGCTCGCCGTTCCGACCGCGGCAGAGCACGCCCGCCGCGTGGCGGCCATGCGCCGGCGACGCCCACCACGCGTCGTAGCCAGCCTGACTCTGCTCCCACGCGCCCGCCTACACCTGCCGACTGCGCTGCGCTCCTCTCCACTCAATCCCGCCTGCTCTCTTGCTCTCCCGTGCTCGCCCCTCCTCCCACGCGCAGCAAGCTCGCCACCGAGCGCCACCACAGCCCGCCGGGTGAATTCACCGCCCCTCCTCCACCACGGCCAGCAATCAAGCGCCAGCAGCTCCGCCTCGCTCTCCGGCACTTGGTGCTCGTAGTTGTGCCGTCTTTTGAGCTAGGGTAGCGCATTTTCCAAGCTTCGCCGCCATCGGCCATGGCGCCGCTGTGCTCGGCCGCCGTGGAAGGCACCTTTCTTCCTCTCCTCCACCCTTCCTATTGGCCTGCTCGCATTCGTCAACTCTTTGCGAACCCCGTGCGCTCGCTCGCTTGCCCTGGCACGGCCGGCAGCGACCACCGGCCCGCTGGCTGAGCCGCGCTGCCGTGGCGTCTCGACGTCGATGTGTCCCCTTCGCTTTGGCCGAGCTGGGCCAAGTGACCGTGGGCCGAAGCCCTAGGCCAGGCTGCCTTTCCCCTTCGCTCAGACTGCATAGGCCGAAAGTGGCCATGGGCTAGAGGGTTTCCCACGGGCCGGCCCAGTAGCAATAGGAGGTTTTCGTTTTTAGTTTTCTTTATTATTTGAAAAGAGAAATGATTTGGAAAATGTTTGGATACTCAAATTTGCTCCAAATCTATTGAAATAAATTTTGCTAGGTTCCTTATCACCAGATCTACTTGGGAAAATTATTGCATATCATTTTTGAGATACTTTTATGTAGAACTTTATTTAATCATTGATATTGCTGATAACTTGAAAAATGTGTACAAAAACCTATAAGCTTCAGAAAAATATGATTTCCAAGTTTGTTAATCTTCTTATGTAATGTACTTCCTAGGAAAAATATGTGTCATGAATGTGCTGTAGAAAAATTTTGAGGTGTAGTTCAAGTGCCTTTAATGGCTAATTTTTGTTATTTTTGCTAGAGAGCAAACTTTGTATAAAACATGCATGTGATAATTTTTGTACAGTGATTGTATGCTATGAAGATCATAGGAAAAATGCTAACTCTATTGTTTGACACTTTTCATAGTACAAAGTATTTTCATGTTCATAATCATGCCATAGCTTGTTATTTTTGTGTAGGCTAATCCACTCATTCAAATACCATGAAAATATGATGTTAGACTACTTAGGGTAGTACTGTGCTATGGTAATTTTCTAAGATTTTTCTAAGCAATAAAAATAGATGTTACTATTCAAACCTATTATTAATTAGGGTTTAATCAAGTGTTGCTTTATGTGTGATTAAGGAATTAGTAAAGCTTTGGTGTATCTTTGAAGCATTTATTAAGATGTGTTGACTTAGCATATTAGTAGTAGAAGAGAATGCAGTAGATGACATGTGCTTGTAGTATATGTTCTTGGATGATGTTAACTACCTTGCATTCAAGCATATCCATTGTATTCATCTCATCCGATGCACCGATTGCATAAGCACTTACGCACATCGCATCATACAGGATTGCAAACCGAGAACCCAGTCGTCATACCCGAGGAGCCCGAGGAGCAGCTCGAGGTGCAGCCGCAGGAAGTGCCCGAAGCCGACGAGGAGGACGTTGAGGAACTTTCGGAGTGCCCCGATCACCGCCCGAGCTCCTTCGAGAGAGGCAAGCCCCGGAGCATTTTCTCCCGGTTTGCAATTATTAATTCAATGCTTTACTTTAATTAATGCATTACGTTCAGGAGTTGTTTGCAACCGTTGCTGCATTATACCTTGTCTACCTTTGTTATACTATATCCTTGTTACCCTGGTATCTGCAGTCGAGTCAATGCTTAGCTGGCTTAGACCGGTAGAAGTTGAGTGATTTCCTGTCACCTACGAGCTATAGGTGGTTACCTAGATCTACTTGGATAACTATGAAGTCATGGTATAACTAAGTGTTAAATGAAGTTGAGACCGGACGGAGACTTACAGAGTTTTGGACTGTAGTGCTTTCTGTCTGTGTCGATTAAGGACCGACCGTTGTTGGGCCTCGAGTCATGTTGAATGCATGCCTTACATTTAGCTGGCCGAATAAAGTACCTTCCGACTATGAAGCTGAGAGATTATTCAGGCCGAGTAGATTGCCCACAACGCACTATGCCGGAGCAGGTGTGGTAGGACACGGGGGCGAGATGATAAGACCAAAGTGCAGTCGATCGGCCCCTGGGTACATGTGGTTCCTGGCAAACTCGAGATACCTAGATAGTTGACTCGGTGATCAATACCTCACTTTAGCGGGTGAGTGAGGTTTGTGTAAGGAATAAATCACCAGCTGGTTAGGAATCGATTCGAATCGCCATCGCTCCTGGATAGTGAGCACTTGACTTGAGTGACTTCATCATAGTAATGTTGATGGAACACTTGGACAGTTATAATGAATATGACATTATGGAAGTTGTTTAATGATCATTGGTTATCATTATCTGCTTAATCACATGTTTGCTCTAGTATAGGTGCAAATCTAGTCGACGGGTTAATAACAATTAACTTGACAATAATGATTTTGAAAAGGTTCTTGAAATGCTAAAAATGCTTCTTTTTGCAAATGAGTTAGCTACCCTACTATACAGCCCTTCATAATCCTTGGTGTCACTTATTTTCGGTTATGTCAGGTAAGTCTAGCTGAGTACCTTCTCGTACTCAGGGTTTTATTCCCACTTGTTGCAGATGGGCAGATGCATTACGGCTACTGTATCAACTGCCTTTATCTTGTGATGGGTGATGCTTAGGACCATGGGCATGGTCATTCCTTATGTCTTGTCTGATGCTTTTGTTGGAGATGATCATTAGCTGGCAGTGTATTTGAACTCCGTATGAGTATGTGTGTGGTTTGAACAAATGGCTTCTGCTACTTTTATTTGAACTCGTTTTGTAATAACTATGTTTAAACTCTGATGTATCTGAGATTGCGAACTTTTATGTAATATGTGATGGTGACCGCTAAACTTATTACGATCTTGGCTAGAATGGAAGTTGGTTTGAAATCCTTCATGATTTCATGGACTACCAGGTTATACGGTCTTAAGTTTGCTAAATCGTCTGCTCTAGCGGATGATTTTCTTACTTAATTTCGTATAATTGGTCGGTTTTGTTATAGCATTCTATAGGGCCTTCGAGAAATAGGAGTCATACCCAGAATGAGTTCTATCTTGAATTCTACTTCCCGGTCCGGAGGTAATCTGGGCAAGTCATTAGGGAAGACATCTGGAAACTCACAGACAACCAGTATATCTTCAATGGCTTTGGCTAGGGTAGCATTGGCTATATTGTGGATAGAGATATCACGAGGCAACTGCACTAGAAAATCCTTCTTATCCATAGGATCTCTCAACATTACCACACGGGTTGATGTATCGATAAACACTCCATTCCTGCTCATCCAGTTCATCCCTAGGATTACATCAATTCCTACCCCCGGTAGAACTACAAGATCCGTAAGGAACTCTCAATCCCCAATCTCAATCTTTACATCTTTAACTACTTGGTTAGTCATGATATTATTTCCAGTAGCACTAATACAATAACCCCCCTTGACAATTGTAATCACATTCATATTATGCTTTGATGCAAAAGTAGAACTCACAAAGGAATGTGAAGCACCCGAATCAAAGATCACAACTGCAGGGTGATCATTAACAAGAAACTTACCAGCGGTGACCACTTCACCAGCAGGAATTTCCTCCACAGTAGTGTAGTGAACACGCCCCTAATGGACGTTTCCCTAAGCATTCTGCTTAGGAGGGTAGGGACAAGTACTAGCCTAGTGACCAGGCTTGTTATAGTTCCAACATGGCCTGTTAGCTGGTGGGACATTAGAGCTACCCTGCCTAGAGGTATTCTTTGGCAAGGAAACTATGTACCCCTTGCGGAAACCAATTTTAGCTTGATTCTTCTTCTGAGGTGGGCGGTACCGGACATTAGCATTGGGTGGACAATATTGGGTTTTGGATACCACTGGTGTCTTAGTCTGAGAAGCACCTACCTCAAAGTTTCTTTTATGGATCTTGGAAGCAGCATATACCTTATCATTATTCTCCTGAGTTAGGGTGTCACTGATAAACTCATTGAAGGTGACACACTTACAGTTTCCCATAGACTTCATTAGTTTAGGGGAAAGTCCCCTCTTGAAACTAGCTATCTTTTTGGCATAAGTATCAATGAACTCGGGATCATACCTCACCAGGTTGTTAAATGCTTGGAGGTATTCCTTAAGACTCTTGTTGCCTTAGGTTAGCTTCATGAATACGGTATGCTTAATTGCCATGAGACTAGGAGGGATAAAATGTCCCCTGAAAGCTTCCTGGAACTGGTCCCAAACCACCTCAACATTTGCAGGGAAGGTGGTCCTGTGATGGGTCCACCAGATGCCTACAGGGCCTTGGAGCTGGTGTCCTGCATACGAGGCCTTCATACCTTCTGTCAATCGGAGCAATCCAAACCTTTGCTCTATCATACTCAACCATTCATCAGCTTGTAATGGTTCTTCTGCCTCTCTAAAGATAGGAGGCTTCGTGTCCATGAAGTCCTTAAAGCTGCTATACTGGTTTGGCTCAGGTCCCTGGCGGACATGTCGATCATCGCGGTTTTTCCAGTTGGCGCATAGCCTCAGCTAGCATGCGCTGACTTTCGACGACTATCTGCATTAGCTTAGCTGGTGTGGGCGGTGGAGGAGGTGGTTGTTCCTCATCTCCAAGGCTGCGACCACAACGAAAATTATAAGTCATCTACAAAATGTATAGCCAATGAGCACTGACGATGTGGAAAATTTTATAGATGAATTATATAATTATGCCAACTGATTCCATTGGAGAGAATGAATTTATACAATCAACAGAGGCACAATCATCCATCACAATCACACAACTCATCAAGAGTATCAATTGACACATTAATGCGATGAACTTTAACCAATAATGAGATCTATAGACCGCACAGACAGAAATTATAAAAGGCTCACATACGTGGAGCATAACACGTTTGATAGGTTACATCTAAGCCATAGAGGTTCCAAACTTACATCCAAGCTAACATAGGGTCCGATATTACATCTCAACGATTAACTTATTACAAAGCTACTCGTTCATGCATGAGGATCAACAAAAGACTAGCTCTAGCGCATTAGCTAAGTAGTAAGCTAAACTACGCATCGTCCTCAGAGTCAGTGTCGAAGATCTCTCCTCCATCTTCATCACTAGCAGGTTCTAACTCCTCATCTTCCTCCTCTTCAGGTGGAATGTCCTTAGGTCCATTAACCTCAATGTCATCATCACCTTCAGCCATGATGACACTAGAGCCCATCTCATCCTCATCATCAGGGGGCAGGAGAGGGTGAAGCTGATTATGTAATAGGTGAACCTCCTCATGGAGATGGTCATTGTACTCTTCGGCAACTGCCAACTGCTGCTCTAGCTCCACCTATCATGCTCTCAACACATTCTCTTCGTGCCAGGCTTCATTCCGCTGGTTCAGCACGTGAATCAACATACGTTCATAGTTGTGGTGAGCAACTGTCAACCTCTAAACCTCCAGGGTCTCTTGGTCTTGTTCCTGTGTTACTTGCTCCAAACGGTGCTGAGCCGCACTCCTCTCAGCAGTCACCCAGGCTAGCTTTGCCCTCAGCCTTTCCTCCATAGTAGGCTCAGGACGGGGCTCATGAGGAGCTAACTGGTGACAAGGCGCCCTGCCCCTAGCAAACTTGTGAGCGGTGCATTTTGTGCGCACCATCTGTAGCAAAAAGTTGCAATGTAATGGGAGAATCATTTAAGGGATACAAAATTTAATTAGTCGAGACCATCAAATTTTTAAAGGAGGGAGTAATGCAAGAAATGCCATGTATGCTTGAACATGATGCATGCACGATCCGTACGTCCTCACAAACCTAGAAAAATTTAAAGGTTAGTGAAATACACGGTGGCATACATATGTTCTCTCATATACGGTAGCTAGTCGATCTACAACGATACGTTGTTAGTGTACCTGCAGCAAATTTCATTTCAGCCCCATAATTTCCCAAAAAGGCATGTAAAGTAAGTAGTAAACTAAATACTTTCATACATACATCCCCTGATGTATATACTCTAGTATCACAACTACCCAACAGAGATACCCACACTTAAGTACTCTCATAGATACATGATCGAACATGTAAGTATGCGAGCAACCACAACTACTCTCCCCTAGACTGATGGTTGGACGGTCATGCTCTCACAACTCCCACTTACCAGAGCGTAGAGGTATTTTGATCCATACTTACCACCCAAGAGGATGGCATCCATACAATAGCACGCCGTATGGACAACAAAACAGAAACAAGCAGGAACCCCTAAGTTAGTACTTTAATAAGCCACCTAAGAGTCCTTATTTGGGCATAAGGGATATGACCA
Source organism: Miscanthus floridulus (assembly GCF_019320115.1). NCBI lineage: Eukaryota > Viridiplantae > Streptophyta > Magnoliopsida > Poales > Poaceae > Miscanthus > Miscanthus floridulus. The sequence goes on along the minus strand of NC_089586.1, from coordinate 73,757,173 downwards.
CTGGCAATACTTAGTATTTAATTTAGATTTTTCACAAATACTTTGGTTTTAAATAGTATTTAATTTAGAATTTTCACAAATACTTTTGTTTTAAATACACAAATGACATGTTTAGTGTCGAATCTTGCTCTGATGCCAGCTGTAACAGAACCGACCAAATCATAAGAATGTAAGTACAAAAACAATCACCGAAGTGATCAAATTCTTGTACTTAAGCTCCCATAATCCCAGTAGTCCAGAAATCACGAAGGATTTCAACCAACTCTCGACATACAAACCAAGATCATAGTGATTCAACACAACACATCATTCGTTACAACATTTCGAAAGTAGCATTCAGATTACATCCATCAGAGTTCAAATAAAATATTACAAACCAAGTTCAAATTTGCGGAAGCAACATAGTTTAGTACATAACTTCATAGTTTCAAATACATTGCCAGATCTTAGTCATGTCCCACAAAAGCATCTTCAGGTACGAGAACTAGGAGAGACCGTGCCCAACGATCTAGTCTTCATCCCTAGCCGGGAGAAGGCAATACTTGCAGTAACCAAAGTAGAACTGGTCATCTGCAACAGGTGGGAGATAAACCCTAAGTACGAGAAGGTACTTAGCTAGACTTACCCATCAAAACCAGAAATAAACAACACCAAGGGTCATGCAAGGCTTATGAGGTGGGCTAGCTTGACACAGTTGCATAAAAGAGCTTATGAATATAGTGACCAATTAAAACTTAGCATCAAGCTTATCATCATTTACCTGTCCACTAGATTTGCACCTGTACTAGAGCACTCACTTATTAGGAGCAATCAATATTAACCATAGCAGGTATAATAAGGCTGTCATCATCATATCATCATTTCTGAACCATTATGTTATTTAGTGTATCTACTTTGGAGAGAAGCCCATCAAGTTCTCACTAACCGGGAGAGACGGCGACTCGAATCGAATTACAACTCAGCTGAGGGGGTATTCCTAACTCTCACCCTGGCATACTTTGCAAGGGTAGCCGTGGGTCACCTTTGGAACAACTCAGGAACCAAATTCGCGGGTTCGATCAGCGCCAGCACTCTCAGGGATTACCCTTCTGCCAGGATGATCAGGACTTTTAAATCACCTGCCCTTGGACTCACGCCTACGGCTCCCTTCTGAGGCGCACTTTATACTTATCGACTCCCGGCCTAAGGTGAGCTACTCGGCTTCATGGTCGGTCTCCAGACCTGGCCAACTAAGAGAGAGGCATGCGTTCAACATGAACAGGAAAGGCTCCAAGATTCAGTCCTTAAGCGACACAGACGGAGTCACTATAAACCGGCAAGCCTCCGCTCGGTCTTCATTTCAAATTAAGACAGGTTCTTTTCCACGATAACAAATATAGCCAACCGTGCCATATGTATATTCCTATATCTCGCAGGTGGCAGGAAATCACCTGACTTCTACCGCGTTTAAGCAGGGCTAAGCACTACACGAACCTGAGCTACATAGGATTCAGGGTATCAATATCTGGACAAGGATTGGATAACCAATGCAGCAAGTGTTTGCATCCCACACCTAAACTTAATGCAACAATATATATATGTAACAATAATACTTTAACTGCATTTCAGAAATTAGGAGGCTTAATATGCTCCGGGGCTTGCCTTTCACAAAGTTGCACGGACGGTGATCCAGGCACTCAACGGCAACCTCGTCTGGCACTTCTCCTGAGGGCTACACCTCCTGAACCTCCGGTGTTGGCTGCTGCTGCTCGCTCGGTTCCTTGAATTCCAGCAGTGTCACTCCTTCCGGTACACCTATTGCATGCCGATGCACAAGATAAATATCATGGATGCATAAGGAATGACATGATGCTCATGATGAATGAATCACAGTAAGTGTTTAACGAAAACATCACTGGACACTCGTTTACCAATTAAGAATAGCTCTATTCAAATCACTTTAAAACATGTATCTAACTTAACTTGAAGAACAAGATCAACTTACCTAACTTGCATAACCTAAGATAAAGATGCTCATCTTCAGTTAAAGGCCTAACACCTAGGAACATTACCACAAGCTTAGGAATAGTAAAGGCATACTTAAATCAACAGTTAAAGCTTCATATGCAAACGAGCAGTTCCTTAATTCAATCACAACAAGAGTTCTACAATTTCAAATGACTTGCAAGAGGACATTCTGGAAAGCTTAGGAAATTCTCTACAAATCATTTATAAACATCAAAGCATGATTCTTACGTTAATCGGATCGAATTCAATAAACCTAGAATCTGTCCAGAAATGGCACGTTTATTAAATTAAATATTTAGTGATGATGCAAAAACATAATTGGACCAAACCAAGTTTACCAACTTGTGGTGCATACCAGAGGAACATCAGAAAGTATAGTGCCAACTTCTAAATAAATTATTTAATGTCCTTTTCTAATTTATTTAGTTAATTAGGTGATTAAACCAACATATAGTAAAACTACATAGAAAAATATACAAAAATTACAGTAGTACCTCATGCTTCACATAGACTACCATAAAAATTTCAAAGCAATTGGACAAGCAGAACTTGCTGTATCAAAAATAACAGATGGCAAGTCTATTTCTAGCATAATTAGGAAACCCTATTGAAAAGTGTCAAGCAATAGATTTCTCATTTTTCATAGTATCATTCTAGCATAAGAATAGTACTCACCAAATTTTACCTTTACTGGATCTATAAAAAAATTATGAAAATTCACAAAAGATCCATCCATGCAAACAAGAGAATTACCTAACTCCTACATACAGTGTCCAAAGTGTATGAAAATTTAACTACAAGCTATTCATGATATGAGCAGTACACCATAAAAATTTCATGCCATTTGGAGCTACAAAGAAAAAGATATAATTACCCTTATTTCCCTCATGAATAAAAGAGATAATTAGCAACTCCATTTTTCATAACAGAACATGACATAAATTATATTTTTAATATAAACTAGACATTACCAGGAACTCAACAAAATTAGAACCACATCATTTGGATCTACCAACTAAGAGATACAGATTTTTGAATATGTACTCAAATCTATGAAAAGAATAAAACAAAACAAAAATGAAAAACCTAATCAGCTACTGCTGGGCTGGCCCGAAAGACTCGGTGGCCCACAACGTGCGCGCGTCAGCGCTTAGCGTGGCCTAGAAATGGCGTGGCCCATGATAGCTCCCGCCTGCGCGCGTCAGCTGACAAATGGGTCCCGCAAGACAGAGAGACAGTCAGGGGAGGGAAAGACGGATGACAGCGTAGCTCGTCGCCGGTGGCAGCTCCGGCGAGGCCATCGGTGCTAACGTGCTCGCCTCACCCATGTGCACCTAGGGGGACCATCAATCGTGGCTATTACAGTGGCTAGGGGAAATGGCGACGGCCATGGCGGCGCACGGCCATGGGTTGGCCAGCTCCGGCGAGGCGACGGCATCACGGCCCTAGTGGCCTACCCTACGAGCATCAGCGTCACTCACTAGACCTAGAGCAAGGGAAAGAGGAGACAGCAAGGGGCTCGAGCGGCACAACCATGTGCGAGCTCGGTCGGCGGTAGTCATGGTGAGCCGGTGGAGCCGCCTTCGTGGTGAGCTCTACCTACGGCGAAAATGAGGTGACGGTGGGGTCGAGGACGTGGAGGAGCTCACAGTGGTGCTGTGGTTCTGATGAATCAGACAATGGCACTTGGTTGAGTGGGATTTGGCTCGGCGGTGGCCACGGCTTCCCGGTCGCCGCGCTCGCGTGGAAGGAGATGGCCGAGAGTGAAATGGCGAGATGAAAACGGGTGAGCGAGGCGCTGGCTTTCATCTAGAGCACGAACGCGCGACGTGGAGATGCTGGCAGAGCATGTACGCCACACGGTGATCAGCTCCTGAACTGGTCGGCCACGGCGTCCTTCTGACGGTTGTTTGAAACGGCCTGAATCGACGTCCGATGGCACGACTGACAGCGCGACTTAGGCGATCTATATCTCCCAAATGGTGACGATCTGGTTGATGGTATAGTTGACAAAATGGAAGATCTAAGTGAGGACAACAACTTTGTCAATTGGAGCTTGAGTTGGTTTGGCCTGGTTAGGGAGATACAAGGCTCCAAACAATGATACACGAAACTGAAAATCGTCTCATGGACTTAGAAAAATTCTAAGCGTAGAATTCAACCCCAAATCTGACTTGTGGGCCATGTTTGAGACTATTCCACACATTTTCATGAGTTGGTCACAAAATAACTTTTGTTCCTTGATAAATTGGCTACAACTTTGGTAAAGGGTGCATAGCCATGCAAGATCTCTAGGTTGGACTTTTGAATCAGTCAAACAGTGGCACTCTATAGGTCATCCTAAGTCAAACCTCCACTTAAAGGGCAATTTAGTCATTTTGATCCACATGAACCATGTCCCATCAATTACCCTAAGTGTAGTTAAGGTGTATTAGACCATAATTAACCACTCTACATAAGTGCTACACCAACTTCTAAGTATCCCATGTGATGAAACAACAAAACACTCAATTTACCCTAATGTTGCAATTCCATGTTTCACACGTTTCATGACTTTGTTGTAATTTTACACTTGTCAAATTATACTACCAAGTTGCCATGTTTCAAGGTATGAGAAACTCATGTTGCATTCACATGTTGCACCACTACCATTCACAAACAATCAAGTATGAAACAAACATAATTGAGAATGTTGCATATGCATGTTTCAGTAACAATGGCATGATGAGATAGATGATGCACATGTTTATGAAATGAAATGCAATATTGTGGGAGCCAAACTCCTAGGGTGTTACAATAACAACTTTGAAAACTCCCAAAACAAACTTTGTATAACTTGACAAGCTCTACACTTTTGCTTTTAGACTCAACCCCAAAATGTGCTTAGATTTTGAATTGGGTTACCCAGGGTAAACTTAAATGCTGTAAATTTGGGTTTTCAGAAATCCACTTAAACACAAATGTTTTGAAATTGATTCATCCATACAAGTCAACACATATCATAAAACAAGGTCCACACCAAGCATTGCAACAAAAATTATAAAACTTTTACTAAGGAAGGATTTGACTTGTTTAAAAGATTCCCATATCAAGATTCACAAAGTTTCCTAATCATTATTATTAACATTATTTCAGGTAATATATAAAACACTCCATAAAATAACATTTGCATACTATAATATAAACATGAAATGCACTCATGAGTTGATGCTTGATGATTATGCATAATGATGACATGATCACCTTCTTAATTATTTTTTAACATCTGGGATGTTACAAAGAGGAAGACGGCGGGTGCCACTCTCCGCAAGCTGGGTGGCATCTCGCTTGGTGGTGACCAGACCACTCAGATGCAGAGTGTGACAATGTCTGAGTGGTCGAATGACGATGGGCTCTAATAGCTCGTCCTCCGAGCAACATGCGCACGGAGGTGCAAGCGAAGGGAGAGGAGGGAGTCCCCGAGCAGCAGGCAAAGAGAGTCCCAGAGCGATAGGCGGAGGAGAGGCTGACAGTGGAGACCGCGAGACCTGCACCCTAGGGCATGCGGATCAACCCTAGGGCCGCACCTGGGGGCTCAGGTAGGCATCGCCAGTTCATAAAAGTGTACCGAGAGGCCGACACATAAGTATCCTTGCCTTGTACTTATTTTGCTATCGTATTTTTGTCTCTTTTGGTGATTGACGAGTTAATCTGATGCAGAGCAAGGTGTATAGAGGATTTGAATCTATCTGTCTAGACCGGCGAGCAGCTAGGGGCAGGTCCTAGCAGGAAGCAATGCCGGTAGACCCCGTCCCAGAGTCCTTGGGTGCTCGGTGGCCTGCGGAGGAGTCAACCGCCACTCCTGATGAACTTGGAGGTAGAGAACGGTTGGCGTTGAGTGCGGACAAGCCGACAGCGGTGCCCGAGGCAACGATGAGAGCCGCTAGGTCTTCAAATGCGGAAGCAGGAGTTGCCGACGCCGCGTCGGACTCTAGAGTGGAGAAATCGGTGGTGCTAGAGGAGCAGACGGCACTCCCTAAGGCATCATAGAGTGTGGTCGGACACGTTGTGAGGCCACCGAGCCCCCTAGTGGTGCCCCTAGTTGAGGAGGAGGACGAAGTGGAAGAGATTGAGCTTGAAGAAGCTTGCCCTCAAGCCATCCGGATCTGCCGTAAGCGGGGCAACGAAGTTGTCATGGTTGAAGAGGAGGACACCACTAGGGAAGTTAGGAGTCTAGAGTCCACCCTTGCCACAATGATTCAGTAGGTCAAGGTTAGTATCGTGTCGGCAATGCCTATCTATGTCGTTAGAGACTGGAGTTCTTCATAATTTATTGCTTTTGTAGTGCATAGCACAAACTGCCGAACAACGACGCTAGCTAATCAAGAGGATGGAGCCCCTCACTGAGGAGAATGAAAAATTGAAGGAGGCGGTAAAGCTTATGGAGAAAAACATCTAGAGGGCCCAGTATGAGCATGATCTTGCCGAATCTCACGTGCAGGATCTAGAATACTAGAAGGGGGCTCTATCTAAGCAACTAGCGACCATGTCCGAGCAGGTGCGAGGCAGGTCCAAGCAGCTGGCCACCATCTTTGAGCAACTAATGAGTGTTTCCGAGCCACTAGAACACAAATCTGAGCAGCTCAGAAACATCTTCGAGTAGAGAAAAGGTATGGCGGATCAGCAAATTTGCTTTGCATTGCAGAAGTCTTATTGTTGCTGACGACCATTATGCTTGTAGAGCAAGACACGGAGCTTAGCCAGTTGCGCCAAGTCATCGGTCAACTCTAGGAGGAGGAGAAGAAGACTACTGGGTGGGCGGAGAAATTGGCCGAGGAGCTGAAAGGTGAGTACTTCATGGTTGGAGTTACAGCTGGAGTAATTTCTTTGCTTGACGGACCCTTATTATGCCTGCAGACTACCGTTAGAGGTCCAAGGCGTAGTTCGATGTGCTGGAGTAGGAGGCCAGAACCTAGAGGAACAAGCTCGATGCCATGGTTGTCGGAATCAAGCCGGTGCTCGACTGTGTCGATATGGAGGTGGCTCCTCAGCCCTATGGTAGGCCGCCACATCTGGACACCATCATCCAAAGGTGCAAGGCGGCGTGGGAGAACTTCAAAAGCTTCAACCGCGATGCCACCGTCACCACCGTTACACATGCCCTAGTGGTAGTCTAGTCCCACTACCCTGTCATTGACCTTCAAGTGATAGGAGCCAGATTCGCCAGAGGGATGGGCATGATAGAGCATCAGTAGCTGAAAGATGAGGTGGAGGACGTAGCAAAGAAACTGGCCGACGATGTCGACCTGTTCGGCGAGATGGACGGCGACGACCAAGCCCAATGATCTTTTTCGGAGAATGATCTATAATAGCTGGAGAGGGTAGTTAGAATGCGTGAGGGCACAGACAAACATGTTTATGCAGTTTGTCAATATTTTGGTGAAAAATCATTGTAGTGTTAACCCTAACAGGATTATATGTAGTATAAGTAGTGTCCGAGTAGTTAGTTTGTTACTGGGCCTTTGGCCTTGGCTAGCCCATATTCCATAACGTCGAGCGTGGAGCCCATGCACGTGTAGGAGGAATAGGAAAGACCAAGGAACCACAGCCAACCACCCATAACGTAGAGCACGGAGCCCATAGGATGTGTAGGGAGAGATCAGAGACTGGGTCTTCTCCAAAGATCATAGGGCAGAACATGTGTTGCCCGGTAGTTGGTGAAATGTCTTAGAGATATGGAGAAACGTGGTGAAGCATTTATGGAGATCACGTGTTAGAGTTTGTTAAGGAGTCACTTAGAGTTGGCGACCGCAAATGGAGATTAAATCGTAATAGAGAAATAATGGAGACAAATTATGATGACCAAAACTTCATTCATTATGGAGTGGAGAATACATATCTAGAGCATTTCAAGGATAGAAACGTATAAGGTGCTTGATGTGCCATGAATTGGGGATATCGATTCCATCCAAGTCACATAGCCAGTAAGACCCTGGTCGGGTAACCTCTTAGACCACATAAGGCCCTTCCTAGGGGGAGGAGAGCTTGTGCATCCCTTTGGTTTTTTGCTTTTTGCGGAGAACGAGGTCGATGACAGCAAATGTACAACCTTTGATGTTGTGGTTGTAGTATCTTCACAAGCCTTCTAGGTATTTGGCCATGCAAATGCAGGTGATCAGGCGTTCTTCTTTGACCCTATCATTGTCCTCTATCCGAACAGCTACTGCTTGCTCTTCATTATAATGTTCCACCCTAGGTGCTCGAAAGGCAATGTCTACTAGAAGTATGGCCTCAGAGCTATAGACCAAAAAGTACAAAGATACACCGATGCTGTGACTAGCTTGAGTGTGCAGTCCCCAGACCATAGCTAGGAGCTCTTTGAGCCATCTACCTTGATACTTTTCCTCTTTCTGATATAGCCTCTTCTTGAGGGCATCAAGGATCATGCCATTCGCCCATTCGACCTAGTCGTTGGCTCTAGGATGGGCAATGAAGAAATATTTAATGGAGATGCATTGGTCTTCACAGAAGTCCCAAAAATGATGACCAGTGAATGTAGTTCCGAGGTTGGTGATAATGTTGTTCAGGAGACCAAATCTGTGGATGATATCTTCGAAGAGCTCGACTGCCTTCTTTGCAGTAGCTGAAACAAAGCGGTTTGTATTCGATCTACTTGGAGAACTTGTCGATGGTGATGTACATGTACCAAAAACCACCTGGCACTGGCTTAAAAGGCTGATCATTTCTAGTCCCCAGCATGTGAAAGGCCAGGAAGCTAGGATGGTCTATAGTTCTTATGCCGGCACATGTATTTGCTTGGTGAAAAATTGGCATCCTTCACAACGTCGGACGAGGTCTTCTACGCCGGTGATGGCTGTGGGCCAGTAAAAACTAGCTCAGAACGCTTTGCCGACCAGGTTTCTCGAGGCCACGTGGTTGCCACAGACTAGAGTGAATTTCGAGAAGTAGTTTCACTCCCTCTTCTTGGGTGATGTATTTCTACAGTATCCCTTCCTATGCACTGTTCCTCATCAAGTTCCCATCCACCAACACATAATGCTTGCTTTGATAGATTAGGCATTTAGTTTCAGTCTTGTTAGCGGGTATGTCGGCCCTAGTGAGGTACTTGATGAACTGTTCCCTCCAATCGGTGGCCGGTGAAGGTACTATGAGTACTAGCAGCTCAGCGGGGGGAATTTCTTGAAGTTCCTTCTCTTCCTTAATAGACGATGTAAAGAGGTCTTGAATGAAAACCATAGGCAGAATCGTGGCGTGAGAAGAGCCTATCTTAGATAGGTGGTTGGCAAGCCGATTTTGATCTCATACCATGTGGTGGTACTCGATACCATAGAACTTCCCTTCGAGTTTACTAATTTCAGCGCAATATGCGTCCATCTTCTCACTGGAGCAAGACCAGTCTTTGTTGAGCTGGTTGATGACCAATGTGGAGTCATCATATGCCATGAGGCATTTGATGTTGAGTTCAATGGCTATACAGAGTCCATGGAGACATGCTTCGTATTCAACGACATTGTTGGAAGCTGGAAAATGTATTCAAAGAATGTATCAGGGCTTGTCCTTCATCAGCATAATGAATAAAATGCTAGCACCAGCACCATTGATCTTGAGGGCGCCGTCGAAGTACATCACCCAGTGCTCGGGGCAAGTAGTGAGGATGGGCTCTTGGACCTCGGTCCACTCAGCGACGAAGTCTGCGAGTGCCTAAGACTTGATGGTAGGCCTACTTCTGAATTCAATGGAGTAAGTGCTAGGCTCAACAACCCACTTGATGATGTGGCTGTTGGCCTCTTTGTTGCAGAGGATGTCCCCTAGAGGGAACTCGGTGACCATGATAATCTTGTAATTCTTGAAGTAATGGCGGAGCTTGCATGACGTGATCAGAATAGCGTATAGCAGTTTCTAAACTTGAGGGTAACGAGTTTTGGGCTCATTAAGGACCTTGCTGATGAAGTAGACCGGACATTACACCTTATAGGCATGCCTGGCCTCCTCGCGTTCAACGACGATAGCTATGCTAACGACGCGAGAAGTGGCAGCGATGTAGATCAATAGAGTTTCGTCTAGTCAAGGCGCCGTCATGATCAGAGGCTTTGTGAGAAATAACTTGAGCTACTCAAAAGCTGTGTCTACCTCATTCGACCAGGAGAAGCGCTCAGAGGCCTTGAGAAGTTTAAAGAATAGTAGTCCCTTTTTGCTGAGGTGTGATATGAAGTGGCTGAGAGCAGCCATGCAGCCTATTAGCTTCTGTATGTCCTTTACACAAGTTGGCTGTTTCTAGTTGGTAATGGTGGACCTTGTCGGGGTTGGGCTCGATGCCATGGGCGCTAACGATGTAGGCTAGGAGTATGTTGGATGGAACTCCAAAGATGCACTTTGAAGGGTTTAACTTCCACCTGTACCTTTTTAGGTTGGTGAACGTTTCTTTGAGGTCGGCGATGATATTATCGGCGGTCTTGGACTTGACGACCACATCGTCGATGTATGCTTCAACGTTGTGGCCGATCTATTGATCGAGGCACATCTGGATGGCCCTTTGGTAGGTCGCCCCGATGTTCTTGAGTCCGAAGGACATGGTGGTATAGCAATATGCACCGAAAGGTGTGATGAACGACGTCTTGATTTGGTCGTCTTCCTTGAGGGATATCTAGTGATAGCCAGAGTAACAATTGAGGAAGGAGAGTAGTTCGTAGCCAATGGTGGAGTCTACAACCTCATCTATCTGAGGCAGACCAAAGGTGTCTTTAGTGCAGTGTTTATTGAGATCAGTGTAATCAACACACATTCTCCATTTTTTATTCTTTTTTGAATGAGAATAGGGTATGCTAACCACTCAGGATGATACACTTCTTTAATAAATTCGGTAGCTAGGAGCCATTTTATTTCTACCCTAATAGCCTCCTTGTCTAGCGCGAATCATTGGAGTTTCTGCTTGATCGGTTTGGCAGTCGGTGAGACATTCAAGGAGTGCTCAATCTTCTCACGTGGTACCCCCAGCACGTCTATAGGTTTCCAAGCAAACACATCGGTGTTGGTACATAGGAAGGAGATGAGCATGCTTTCCTATTTGGGGTCGAGGTGAGCCCCAATCTTGATGGTCTTGGAGGGGTCGTCGAGGCTAAGGCCAACCTCCTTTGTTTCCTTGGACTTGGCGGAGGCATGAGGAGGCTCCAGCAATGGGATCTCCAGGTCATCGGCAAGCACCATCTTAGTGTCAGTGACCATGCTAGCCATCTAGATGGAGAGGTTGGTGGCTTCGACGAGGGTGAGACTTTTTGTCTTGCAGGCGTAGGCGATGGAGAGGTTGGGCCATAGGGCTAGGACTCCTGCAGGCGAAGGCATCTTCAACACCATATAAGCATAGTGCAGTATGGCCATGTACTTGGCCAGAGCTGGCCGACCAAGTATGGGGTGGTAGGCGGTGTTGAAGTCAGCAATGTAGAAGTTGATGTGCCCGACACGGTAGTTCCTGGCCATGCCGAACTGTATTGGGAGGGTGATCTCTCCAAGCGGTTTGGATGCCCTACCAGGTACCACAAACCATAATGAGTCAGAGGGTGTGAGATCTCCTATCCGAAGGCCCAGCTCCTTTAGGGCTCCGACGAAGAGGAGGTTCAGAGTGCTCTAGCCATCGACGAGCACTTTTCTAAAAAGCACTTTCTAGACAGTTGCACCAAGGACGAGGGGGAAACACCCTGTGTAAGGGATGTCTGCCCACTGATCGGCCCTACTAAAGGTGATGGGGACCTCAGACCAGGGGCGATAGCTAGGGTTCATGACGGCATCTTCCGCATTGAAGGCGAGCACCTGGCGGCAGTGAGCTTCCTATCTCTTCTACTCTCAGTGGTGGTGAGGCCCCCAAAGATGGTGGCGACCACTTTGTTGTTATCTTGGAAGGCGTTGTTGTTGCCCCCAGGTGGTCGGCGGCCTCTGGCTCTATCGTTGTTCTCATCGTCCATCTTTTTAGCCTAGAATTCCTTAGCCAAGCCGAGGCAGTCCTTCATCTTATGCTTGCTATTTTTGTGGAGAGGGCACGTGCCTTCGAGGATCTTCTTGTATTGCTCATCATAGTTGTGTTTGGCATGAGGTTCATCAATGGCGGCGACGATGTGGTCTGGTCGGCGGTGGCGATATTGACCAGATTTGGACCCTTCTGGCCGATCACGGCCGCTGTCCCGATGGTGACTGTGGTCGTTGTAGCGGCGGTTGCTGTGGCATCGGTCGTTGGGTCACTGGTCGCTATGGCGAGTTGGGCGATGAGTGCCTGCATCCTCGTTGAAGCATACTTTGGCCTCTTCGGCATCAACATACTGATCGACGGTTGTAATCATCCCGCCAATCCCCTTAGGCAGCTTGTGATTGAACTTGGAGTGGAGGTCGTGGTGATGGAGTCCTTGGACGAAGGCGGTGATGACCTCTACTTCCGTGATGTTGGGAATAGAATTTCTCATCTCAAAAAAGCATCTGATGTAGCTATGAAGGAGCTCGGACGACTTCTAGTAGATGCGGTTCAGATCATGCTTGGTGACCGGCCAAGTGCACGTAGCCATATAGTTGTCAGTGAAGACCTTCTTCAATTCTTCCTAGGATCTAATCGAGTTTGGGGCAAGGCTTGTGAACCAGTTCATCGCAGTTAGCGTTAGCATGATGGGGAGGTAGTTTGCCATGATGCTGGTATCTCCCCCAGCGGCGTGCACAGTAGTGGCATAAGCTTGTAGCCACTATGTGGGGTTCATCTATCCTTCATAGGGCTCGATCCCAGTGATTTTGAAACCATAGGGCCACTAGAGTGTTCGGAGTGCCCTCATGAATGTTTGGGGCCCTTTGGGATCGTTACCGTCGTGATCTGTGGTGTTGCCAGCGTTAAGTGGCTAGAGGGCTGAGTCCGGATTACTAAACTCTTGCTCATATTCTTGATGGCAATGAACTTCTTCTTCATGGCAGGAGAAACGGTGCTCATCGATACATCATCGCGTGTCTCAAAGATTGTTGAGGTGCGCCAGGACGTCTTGGTTGACTTCCTAGTTGTGTTGGCGAGGGTGGTCGACGCGGTTGCCCCTGGCTCCCCCTAGAGAGGTTGTCCATCATCATGGTGCTAGTCGGTGAAATGACTTTGGCTGGGGCAGCAATTAGATCTTGGCGCGGTTGATCGGTGAATCGAGCTCATCGAATACGAAGGTCTCTAATCTTGGCGGACCTCGTTGACCTAGCAGTGCGCCGCTTTAAGCATGGCGGTGACCTTAGCGACCTCCGATGTCTGCGGGAGCCAGGCGAGCTCATTGGCGGCCACAACGAAGTTGGTGCTTGGGGGATTGTACACATTGTGGCCATCAACATGGACAAATTCGCCAGCGAGGTTGCGTTGGAGTTGGCATGGCCTTCCTTGCGAGTCGAGCTGATCGTTGCGAGCAACCTCAGCTAGCACAAGGGTAGCTTCATTTGCTCGGCGCTGCACACGGTTGACATTCCTATTGATGCTGGCGATGCGGTCTTCCTTAGTTTCACCATCCTGTGGGGGGCTATCGACACTGATGTTAAAGATTACGCCTCCATGGAAGGGAGGGAAAGGAGGTTGTTCGGCGGTGGTTTTGGCGATAGTCTTCGTAGAGCCCTGGGACTCAGAGTCTGGATTCTCCTCTAGGATGGTTTGGAAGGATGCTTCGGGGTGTCGACCGACGTGTAGCATGTTGATAGCCGGTGGGAGCTGGTCGGTGATCTGGTTGGTGAAAGGATGGATGTCTCCAACCTAGTCGGCGAATTTGCCCCTTAGGGCATATGATAGGTGGCGGCGATGCTGGTGAGCCCGAAGGGTAGGGCTATAACCCCTGGGGTTTTATGATTAGCCTCTGATTAATCTGGATTGGAGGGTGGTCGGCGCTGAACCAGAGTGGTCAAGGCTGATTCTATGATGGAGAGGCAATCGATGAGCTTCTGGCCAACCTGATCGATAGATGTAATCAGATCATCGTTGTTGATCTGCCTCCTCGGGTAGCGGGGGAGTGGGCGCCGAATTGTTGGTGAAGACAACCTCGGAGGTGGTTCCAAGATCGGATCTATAGTCATAGGTGTTGGGGTGATCGGTGCAGTATTGATCTACATCGGCTCGATGAGCTCTCCGACTCTGTCAGCGTTGATGATCCAGGAGATCAATCCGACCATGAAGATCTGGCCGGGCTATGGGAGGGACGAAGAGCCTACAAAATGTACCATCTTGTTCGACATGGAAATAGCACGCACACTCTACCTAGCACGCCAACTGTCGACAGAATGTCATTGGCAGTCCTCTGAGGGGTATCCCACGAAGGTAGATTGATTGACAGAGATGCGTGTAATCGAGAACAAGAAGGCAACAGAGACACACGAGTTAGACAGGATTGGGCCATCAGCACAACGTAATACCCTACTCTATGGTCTATTGGATTGTACTAGGTATCGTATGATATTACGTGTGTTTGGAGAGAGACCCTGCCCGCCTTATATAGTCCGGGGGGTAGGGTTACAAGTCGGTTAGATCTAGGAGATAACCGGAAAGTAACAATAGATTACAGGAAACATGGGATCATACGTATCCTAACATATCTCGTAGTATCTTCAGGATATATTCCCGGTGTCTTGCGGGACATGCCGAGTAGTGTCATGCCCTGCAAGGCTTCGTCTTGTGGGCTGGTCCACCCCTGGGGGCACAGCCCATGTGGTCTGCCATGGGTATCCAGGGTCATACCCCCCACAGTCCCCTATTGAGCATGAGCATGCACCAATTGATTTACCTCTTCTTGTACATCAATCTTTACTAACCTAGTTGATGGCTGACTCCCAGGAGTAGGATTGAGGTAGTACAACTATGTGTCGCCACCGCCCTCGCCCTCGCAGCCACCGCCCTTGTCCTCAACCTTGCATGCCGACGTAGCAAAGAGAGAACGAAGAAGAGAGAGACTAAGAGAGTGGCTAGGATTGGTGTGGTTGGACATGGAAAAATATATATGATAGACTATACTACTTCAATCAACCCTATACTACTCAAAGCATTAATTTTCTATTATAGATTTACCATTCTACCCTTAATTGCATAAAAAACTTCAAAAAAAATTATCACACCTTTTTTAGGTGATGATCCCACCAATTTAGTAGACACCGGGTGCCTATGGTCCCACCATTTAGTAGGCAGCTAGTGCCTCCTAGTGCCTCTCCAATTGATGCCTCTTGGTGCCTCTGTCTTTATAGCTATCGAATCGCTACTCGTGAGCCATCCAATTTCTGGCAATCATAGTAAAAATTCTTTCTTTTTTTTTTTCTAGTATCTTTTGGTCTGATTCTCTTTCAAGAGATGAAGACAGAATCGTTTCCTTTATTAAAAAAGGTAACATGGACGTCGCCAGTGGTTAGAATATTTCTCTCAATCTCCCATGATCGATCGAGATAATAAATGAAATAGAAAAACTTAGAGACATGTAATTGAGAAACTACTTTTTATTCTTAAAATATTCATGACTACAATATAAAGTTTTCACATGTAATAGTGCGGTCCACGTGGAGAATCGACTAAGATTAGGATTGGTTCCATGAATGGAGTAACTGCAAGCGGCAACCTTGGTGAATCATTTCTTCGAAGCAAGTGCCATCAGCTCTAGTTGATGATCCCTGGGGTGTGGGGTAGGAGGTCTCAGCCGCCTAGATGGTTCCCCATGTTGGAGATGGCGGTCCCACCCATGGGGTCTTGGACTCGCTGATTTCTGCATGGCCATCATGGCTGTTACTCGTTGTTGGCCATCGGCCGATCGGGTCATCGTTGCACAGGGCTCGCTGGTAGTACGACCTTGACGCCATTAGCAGCCTCCTCTGAACTTGTGAGCAGGAATTGCTTGCTCATGAAGAAGAACAATAATAACGAGGAATGGAATGTACTTTACTTATTACAGATAAGTGCTTGTAAGGTAAAGAAAATAACTAGGTACATTCCAGTCTAGTCTCTCCTCTCTCAGTTCTAGGACTTGTACCCCTACGCTTCCCACTACTGGACGGAGATCCTGATGTTGGGCCAACGCTTGCGAATGGGCCAGGCCTGCTCCCCTGTTGTCGTAGCCTCTTCTATTGGGCTCACGGAATTAGGGATAGAGTTGCTGACAATCCCCTCTGCTTTGGAGCTGACATGACCCTAGGCCGGTGCACGAGGGAAACGTTGCTTAAGTGGAACTAGCAGCTCCTAGGTCACTAATGATGGTGGCATGTGTGACCATTGCACCAGAACTTCCTCAACAGGAGAATCACCTAGAGTCCAATGATGATCTAGGATAGCCTCTGGTACCTAAAACTGAACGAGCTCATCTAGAAGATCATCAGTGATAGGTTGCTTACCATGCGAGACCTTGAGCTAGGAAACATAGAACACTGAATGGATGGTGTTGACGCAAAAAATGTGCAGCTTGTTGGTCACGTCGTCACACATAGCAAGCTAGGAGAAACCGCATGGTGTAGATCCTGAGCTCTCCTCGAGCTTAAGGAAAGACTAGACCAGATGGTCATGACCTAGGGCATGCCAGTCAATTTGACCCTACAATTGACAAGGTGGAAAGGTTGATCAGTAATTTAAGGTGGAACATGTTAGTATTGCTCTAGATAGTTCCAAATGTGCAGTTAACACTACTAGAAATATGCACTTCTATGACAAATAGTTTTCATCATTGAATGAGCCAAATTCATCATAATTTCAGTTTTATGATGAATTTATGATGAAAAATGGTTTGTCATAGAAGTCGCGTCATTCTTGTAATTCTATGATGATTCTAGAAATTCGTCATAGAGTTGGATAGATCTATAATGAAAACTAATTGTCATAGAACTGCTTTGGCATGGGTGGCAGGGGAAGCCACGCTCGTGGATGCTTCCATTGAAGATGCTTTCCACGTATACATGCTATAGCCAGTTGCATTGGAGATCATTCGGGTACATGTAACCTTCTTATTGCACAACATGACCATCTTTGGTTCTTGCATGTTTTAGGTTCTTACTAGACCATGTGTCAGGACCCTATTGTTCCATATGTCAGTTTTCTATTGACACACGTGTCATGTTGCGGTTGGGTCACGTGTCACTTCTTCATTGGACTAAGTGTTGTATTTTTATTAGTCCATGTGGCATGACCACAATACCCCGCATGTCTTTCTTTAACTCGACCACGTGTCTTGATTCTGTATGTTCGCATGTTAGTATTTTGTTGGGCCACATGTCATGCCCTGAGCTACCCACGTGTCTTTTTCTGATTTGACCACGTGGCAAGACGGATTTGTACCACATATTTTGTTTGTATTGGCCCACGTGCCCTCTCGTGGCTCTTACACGTGTCATTCATGGGTTTGTCCATGTATTAGATTCTTATTTAACAACGTACCTGTGCCAGATCTACCATGTGCACATCAATCATTACATTAGAGAAAATGATTTTAGATCTAGACTGCTGCACAAAATGACTACATGCATAATTATATTGAACCTAAATCAAATAATAGCAGTTCAGCTCAGCAGCAAACCACTGACAGAGTTCACATATCAAGCCGCCAAAATTTCACATCAAAACAACAAATAAACCACATGTTCACTACATCAACAAGAATAAGAGTTACCAACGCTTAAGAGCATGAATGCTCATGGCGCTTATTGTACTCCTCCTGTTGTTGTTTCTTCAACTCCTCAAACTCTTTATCAGTGTTTTCTGCCTTCCTCTTCAGTTGATCCACTTGTTCAGTGAGGACAACTGAACTTTCCTAATAAGCAACAAGTTGTTCCCAAAGTCAAGAGTAGCTTGTCCTGATACCAGCATTCTTCAAAGAAAAGGTGTTGTAGCTGGCCTAGGAGAGGACACTGGAAACAACATCAGTAACAGGTTCTACTTGTATAGTTTCCTTAGCTTCCTACGAAACCAAGAAGTAAACATTAGGAAGAGGACTTAAATTGCAGAACCAAGAGATTATTTCATTACAAGTAATGCATAGGTCTTCCTCAACCTAATGTCGACAAAGATTCATAAGCATAATGCATAGGTAACATATTAACCGTTGTAATATTACAACTTCAGAATGATGGTGCCACTTTAGGCTCCTCCTATTTTTCCTTCTTTTATGCCAATGGCTTCAACAGATTTCAAGGAAAGCAAATAAAGGTACTTACCACTGCTTCTCTTGCAGCATCGCTCATTCCTGTGTTGCTACTAGTATGGAAGTTGTTAAAGATTCCCACTACATCAACATCTTTATGAGGTTGATCATGTTCTTCAACGAGCACTTCTTGATCGTATCCTGCATCCCTCTTGTTTTTGTCCTTCTGTTAAAATTGCACATGCCTTTCTGTTGATACAAAAGTCATTACATATTTGATATAAAAAGAGTAACACAACCATCACTTACATATGCTTGCAGGTGGGCAATATAGGAGCGAGTTCCTATAACCTGGTGGCACTTGACTTTTTCATGGTTTCATTTGTTCTGCTTCAAGACTGCCTATAACCACAATTGTGTTAAACTACAGCACAAGTAGACCACATAAAGACTAGACAAGAAATAAATGAGTTCACACCCCCCTTGTTCTTGGAACTTAACCACATGTGGACAACTGCACACCATTGTGCGTCATTCATGCAAGACACAAGAGAGGTCTTTCTGATTTCATTAGTGGGGACGCCGTTGAAGTAAGATCGATTGAACCTGTACCGTGTCTATCGTACAATAGACTAGAACATACTTGTGCATGCTTCTTTTATTGCTTCATCATTGTCATCAATGGCCAGCCTCAACTGCAGAAGTGTGAATGCAAATTAAATTCATTACTAAGTTGCTCAAGGCAGAGTTGAATGTCAAAAGAGAATATACATACTTACAGATAGCTTGGCCACAAATCCATTGAGATGTTCGATCCGTTGCTTGTAATGTTTCCAGTGCAGTAAAATTGGTACTTGAGACCTAACTACTACACTTGCCTCTGAGGCAAACTTGATAGCTTGCAATGGATCATGTGGCCTTCTGTTCCCCTTGACAACCGATATGGGCATCCTTGTTCCCATTGATTGATTGGTTTTGTGAAGCCCAACCACCTTTGTTGCTTGCCTTGACTTCCTCACCCTTCTCTGCAATGGTACTACATAGTTTTTATACATTCAGATTGTTAGAAAAGTAACATGGATATGAAATAGTGTGACTTGATTTATAGACATGTCTAAGGTAGTACCAACCTTTGCAAGTTTGGTCATTCTATTGGTGAGGAGGTGGAGCTCCTCTTTGGCATGGCTAAGGTCATCTTCATGTGAACAGTCCCTCAAGGGCTTTGTTCGCCTTGTGCGTGCTAACTTTTGGATCTAGTGGGAACTACAAGATGCTGCAACTCTTCTGGACTAGTTGGCTTCACTCTCTTGGATTGTGATCCCCTAGGACCCATATCGGTGCTGCCTTTTGCCCTGTTGGCGGGGACTTCTCTATGGCTTGTTCAACCCACAGCCTAAAATTAGAGAAACAAACTTAAGCGACAAGCATGTAAAAATTGCATTGCTATCCACATAGCAAAGAATTGAATTGCACTGCTACCTAAACCAACCCCCTCCCATCCCAACATGACAAGATAGAACAAGCACCTCATTTGAAAGGATTACTCGCTCTTCTAAATCTATATCTATATCACCATATCCCTGAACACACTCTCCTGCTTTAGGGAGATATTCCAAATGTGAACATGTAGATAACAAAGGCATTTATTGAGTTTACCTTGTACCGAATGTCAACAAAATAGAGCAGGAGCATGCAAATTAGGCGCCTAAACTATAGCTTATACGTAAGCCATTATTTGAATAAAGCACATGTGAACTATAGCTTATACGAAAGCTATTATACTCAAATAAAGCACATGTGAACTATAATCAACTAAGAAACATGTCACCCCATCACTATATATCTACATGTCCCAGGTTCAACCACTAGAGTATAGCACACATCATAAAAGGAATTTGGGTGCCTCTTCCTATTCCTAGCTATGCTGCGTCGCCGGCACTGCCCTCTTGTCATCTTAGTCGCGTAAGTGGTATGGCCAGCGTTGATGAAGGGGTAGCAGATCTGGTGTGGCAGTCATCAACGAAGGGGGGTGGTAGGGCAGAATTCTGCCTCAACACACCACTGTCCGCACCTGGCAGTCAATCCACCATACCAGCAAATGATGCGGGTCGGTTGTGATAGGTGTTGATGTAAGGGGTCCGGATCTGGCATGTACCACCGCTGACGGTGGTCCTTCCGCCGTTAGAGGACTTGCTATCGATGAAGGGAATCAAATACGGATCCAGCTCTGGCTCCGGCTAGTGTTTGGAAAGGTATGATAGAGGCTGGAGAGTGGAGAGAGAGTCAAGCTGCTATGCCGATGCACCTAGCTAGGGTTCGGACTAGGGTGGTAGAGGGGGCTAGGCTTTGGAGCAGGAGGAGAGACGGTGTGGCTGGTTCGGCTGGAGAATGGAGATGGAGGCAGAGACGATGACTCCTTGCACTTTTATGTGGCCATCATAATACCGCAAATTACCCTTGTTTGAAATCCATGGCGTGGTAAACCAATTTTCTGTGAGGAGGGCAAAAGTGAGAGATCTAATTTTTGGTTCGTGTTGGTGGCACTGCAAGGTGCGGGGATTTCATTTTCGTGTGGGCAGATCACCGCCCTATTCGGCGTCTTGTGAGTAGAGACCAAATTTTATATGACGAATGGTGATGATATATACAAAGTAACACACTAATGTGTATTAACCATTGGATCAACAATATTAATCCCCCAAGTTTTGGTGGATGACGACTCTTGATAGCGTTTACACACACGTGGGACAGTCCGCTACTAAAGGCATTCTCTGATCAGTACCCATCTTTTGCTCTTTTGCATGCCATTTCCATCATCGTTCGCCCCCTCTAACACCACCCACCCTGCGCCGCCTCCCTCCTTCTGTCTCCACCCACCCCGTCCCCCCGCACACCGAAACCTCTTGCCCAGATCCTTCTGCGTAGTGGGGATGTACTGCGCCACAGCAATATACCACGCCGCCATCTGTCAGTGCACCACTCCTCTAGCGAGCAAGCCGGTTGAGATCGCCTTCTTGCCTCGGCATGATGAGGCCGTCTGCGATCTCCTCTTTTTTTTCTTCATGAAGTTATGGTGTTTGATAAAACACATGTGAATTTTTTTATTATTGCAGATGGCATGAGTTAAATCAAAGCAGGTAGAACTACCACATCGTAGAAAGAGCCAGAGGCAGGCAACCATTCTCCTAGAAGTAGAGGAACAGGCACCACCATAGCCTAGAAAGAGCCAGAGGAAGGCACACAGTGTCCTAGAAGTAGAGGAACAAGCACCACCATAGCTTAGGATGAGGCAGAGGAAGGTGGACAGTATCCGAGAAGCAGAGGAAGATGCAACCAAAGCTATGCTAGCCCTAGAGTCCAGGAATTCTCACAGGCGGACTCGAATGGCCCACCGACAGCAGCAGCATGAGGAGAGTGCTAAAATAGAACTCAGGGAGAAGGAGCTCACTGAGGAACAACTACAACAAATGACCGAGTTCCAATCCAAAAACCAGACCAGTCGCTTTGCACCTTCTTGGATCAAATATGCAAGTACTCATGGGGGCACGTGCGCTCGCACTCCTAGAGGTTCGATGTGTGCCATAATTGGTGGTACGAGGAACAGTCAATGAGGTAATTTGATGTGTGCCACAATTGGTGGTACAAGGAGTAGTCAAGGAGGTAGTTTGATGTCTACCAATGGTGGTATGACGAGCAGTCAAGGAGGTTTGATGTCTGCTTATGGTGCTATGAGGAGTAGTAATATTGAGAGAAAGAGAGAGGTGGTTCAGTCCTATGACTCGGTATTATAGCTCAAAGAAGATACGGAGCATCAAGTTCTATGATATTGAGTTCTGGTTTCCACTACTCAAAGTGCCTGACACAAAATCACAGTTCTAGACTATGACTCTGGAGAGTTTCTTTAGGAGCTACCATGCTAGAGGGACAACACTAGTAGACCAAAGGATACTTGGTTGGGATGAGCTTGAGAGAGCAGCTAGTATACCCATCCAGCCCCTCTTTGAGCGGTTCCCGGGCTTCGTTCGCCTTTTCAGTGAGGTTGATCAAATTATGATAAGCTAGGTGCATCAGTTCTATGCAACAAAGTTGATTCATCTAGAGCAAGACTACATTGATTTTATGCTTTATGGTTGGCCAGAGAGAATGCCCTATGATTGCCTGCAAGAACTCCTTGGGGTTGACACTTCAGACAGGAAGCTCCACAAGACAGTCTATGGAGATGCTTTGCCTCAATGTCATAGTAGGGCTAGAGGTACATTTCCTACAGACCAGGAGATTCAGCCACTCTTCATGGAGCCCTTCACCGATGGCTCCTTACATACACCAAATAGACTGCGTCTAGAGGCTTACGTTCTACACATGGCTCTGAGGAAGATAGTCCTTCCTCATGGTGGCAACAGGGAGTTGTTAGCCAGCTTGTAGTAGTGGCTACTAGTATCAATATGGAGAGGCGAGCAGTTTGACTTCTTACACTTTTTCCTTTCTGACATCGAGGATGTGATAGCTGATGCTATCAGCACTGGGCGACAGCATGTGTACCCTCACATCATTTGCTATCTGCTATGCACGATTGACTCTAAAAAGAATGGGCCGTTGTACAACGAGTCAACCTATGAGGTTATGACATACATGCCAGCAAGTCTAGATGATTATTGTCGTGAACAGCGTGCCCTTAGGTCCGTTCAAGAGCTATTACCCATACAGGATAGAGAAAGACATAAAATGGTGGATGCAGCCCTAGAGTAGGCAGAGCACCAGTCTAGGATTGGAGGAATCTTGAATGTATGAATGCAAGATTTAAACTCCAATGATAGCGAATACCATTACCCTACGTCAGACGACGACAACAAGGGAGGGTCATCCTCTGGTGGTGTGGCTGACAAAGAGATGGATGATGTTCCACCTACTATAGAGACGTTAGCCATGTAGGCACCGCCTCTAGTGTCTGTTCAGCAACCGTTAGAGCTTGGACAAATACTTGCTAGGCTAGTTGTCGGCTAGGAAGAAAACTAGAAGCGTATGGAATGATAAGACAAGCATATGGAACGACAAGAGAGATGTTTGAAAGCAAGTATTGATAAGGAAGCAGAGAGTGTGGTCCTTCTTAAAGAGCAGATGAGCCAGCAATCATCTGCTTTTTGTGAGGCCATCAACCAATAAGGCCAAAAAATTGACCTGATGTGCAATGTGTTCACCGGTTGCTTTAATCAACTGTACAGTGCCACAGGGGTTAAGACCCCTAACTTTTAGATGCTTTAGTTGCAATGTGGTAGTTAGGTCAACCCCATTGCTGGTAATCTGACTGGTCCTGATAATACAACTGTCGACAGAGAGTTACCCATTGCGACGATGCTACATAAGCAGAGTTTAACTTTAGGTCCTAATCAGGCCGGTGATCCACCTTCTTCACACCCTTAGGTCGAGGTGCAAGTCACCATAGAGGCACATACAGAGCCTCTCAGGACTTCTCCAATGCTCGAGATACCTAAGCCAGCTTCAAGTTTTGATGAGGCAAGTGATCTACCTTCTTCGCCCCCTCAAGTCGACATGCAAGCCCCCTCAAGTTTTGATGAGGCAAGTGATCTACTTTAGTTCAGTAGACTAGACAGTCCACCATTCATCTAGGTAACCTCATCACTGAGCATGATGAGACTTTGGATTCGGACAATGAGATTTTAGCATACTCACTAGGCGAGATGCACTCACCAGGTGAGTGCAACCTCAATAGCATCGTCATGACTTCAATGGCTACGTTGTCGTCATCACCACATCCTTCAGATGCGTAGTCACCTTGATTCCCTGCCGAGGAAGGGACATACAAGAGATTGGTGATAGTTCAACAGTCAAAGGGAGGGATGCAGTAGAAGGTGAGGGAATGGAGGTATCGAAATTTGGATTTAGAATGATTCTTGATGTAATAATTGAAGCCTTGCATATGACACAATGTCTGTTTTATGGTTCTATAATAAGTTGTACATGTTGAACCCTTTTTATCACTATGTTGCCACATAGGCATCAAAATTTGGATTTAAAATGATTCTTGATGTAATAATTGAACTCTTGCTTATGACACAATGCCTATTTTATGGTTCTATAATAAGTTGTACATGTTGAACCATTTTTATCACTATGTTGCCACTATAAATTAAACCTAACATCTAAGTGCGATATGAGCGACATCTATCTAGTCTGACTACCTCGTTGCAACTCGAGCCATTCCTCTTGAGAGAACTACAGGGTCGAACAACCCCATTGCAAGTCGAGGAGTCGCCCAGACATGAAATCTATTGTCCAACGTGTTACAATCATAGAGTAGGGGACTGTCTTTCGTGCGCAATCAAATCTTGCGTGTGCATTTAGAAAAGTTTAATAGATAGTGTCCGACGTGTTACAATCGCATAGCGTCGGACTTTCTCGTGTGTGCATTCTGAAAAGAGTAATACACATTGTGCCGATAATTAACATTTACATCGAAGCACAAGAAGCAAACACCATGAAAGACAAAGTGACACGTATAAGTTGCTCTTCGAATTAAATTAACAAACTAGCCTTTCATTAAGATTGGAATAACCCTAGATACAATCTATGGCTCAAAGAAGGCAGCGAGGACGACGTCTCGATGAAGGAAACCTTACCGATCGTCCTAGCCTGAGCATCGACAGCTACCACTTATGCATCATTAGTCTCCCACTCTGAGGTGGTAAGGGTAGTATGGACAAATTGCAGGTCACGAGCCTCATCCCAATTACAGAGGGGCTCGTGGACTTCCCGATGGCCGGGTGGAGAAGACCCCTCCGGTTCCACAGGGAGTGAGCGACACTGGATAACCGCCCGAGCTCTAGTATCCTGGCATGAGAAATGACCCTGAAAAGATTAAGGAGATCAGAATGGAATGACTTTGGCAACTAAGAATCAGACTGCCTTACCCATGGTGCTGCAAATGGGAGCGGAGACGCGGCGGAGGCATGTTCCCCTCCGGAGGGTTCTCCACCAGGCGCTTCCCATGGTCCATCACTTCGACCAAAGACGTGACTCACCGCTGGGCTCTCCAGATTTCATGCAAATTTAATACATGTTTAATTGCTATGGATTTCCAAGCAATAGGTTGTAGTGGGTGTAGTTAGAAAAAGAGTAATAGATATTGTTTGGCACGTTACAATCACATAGTATTTGACTTTCTCGCGTGTGTATTCAGAAAAGAGTAGTACACATTATGCCAATGATTAACATTTATACAATGCTTGACGCATGTGAAAGCATTCAGTCATTGTCCGACGTGTTACAATCATGTAGTTTTAGACTTTCTCGCATATGCATTCAGAAGAGAGTAATACTGTTTACACCAAAATTTGGAAGAAGAGTCGCAAGGACTTAAAAGCTCCCAAGATCATGTCATCAAGGAATCAATCACGTGCAGGTCGGTATTAGCTGATTTGAACACAAAACTGAAATCGGCTTTCTTCAGATAGCGCCAGCAGATAACGACAAAGGCCACAATCGGCGCCGGGACAAGACATGTTGGACTCTACAAAAAGGGAAAGATTAGAGTCTAAGTCATCTTAAATTAGGAATGTTTTCTCTAGGGCCAAAGATTGTGATGAGTCATGCTTAGATAGGAGTCATGCTTAGGTCCTAGGTATAAATATCAAACCCTGGCTATTGTAAAACATACATAATCAATCAAATACCAGTTATTTACTTTTTTTCGGCTCTAGCCACCCCTTAGTACTAGGAGTAGAGTAGATCTCGGCGCGTTCTTTAGCAAGTATGGCTACATCGATCCGATCGACCTCCACTGCTTGTCTGTAAATACCGTCATGGCTTATACCTCTGTTCGTACGGCTACATCGATCCGGTCGACCTCCACTGCGACTCTAGTATAAGTTAGTTATCGACTCTTGTCTAGTTCAAGTACGGCTACATCGATCCGATCGACCTCCACTGCTCAAACTAGATTAAGGTCAAGTTATTGGCTCTATCTAAGGGTAGCGTTCCATCGGATAGATTCATTAAGTTACCGATATTGCTTGTTGCTTCCATTATTTACTTAATTATAGCAATATCACTTCTCCCAATTGGGATTGATCTAGATTGACCTTATATCTTTGTTAACCCATCGTTTGTTAATCTAAACTAATCTAATTTGCACTTTAAATGATAAGTTATGTTTTATCGGCTGTTTTACGTCAATCTTGATCGTGTATAGCGTGCGGTTAAGGCATGTTTGATCTTGAGTAGATCTATTGGCTAACAAAAACTATTCCATGGCCCATTATCATGACTGTGTGATTCTACCTCAAACCCCACTATTAGCACCATGGAGTGGGGATCGTTATTTGGTAGATCTATTCCTGAGAGGACGTGACCTTAACTGTGCATTATGCCTGAATCGGCTATTTTAGCCGATATCGAGCGCTTTCATGAACAGTTCATATCACGAGATCGTTGAAGTAGCGATAGGTTGAAAGATGTGTTAGCCCCATGATCTTATTATTGTATTATGGCCTGCATGATTCTGCCTCATGCCGCACTGATATTAGTAATAAGTTAGGGTCATCGAGTCTATTGTTGTTTCTATGGCCTGTATGATTCTGCCTCATACCCCACTGGTTATAGCGATAGATGAGATCTAATATGTTCATTAGATTTATCTGTATTAAATGATTGAATGATGATGAACTATTTCTTTTATAAAGGAGTTTGGTTACTTGCAGTCATTGGCTTAACATGAACTAATTATTGTTAATATCTTATTGCCATTGACCAATATTTGTTTAAACAATGATATTCATCCAGAGTGATAAACGATTCTTCTTACACAACCCCATGAGCTTTAACTGATTTATTCTTATGAATATGCTAGAATCGACTATTTAGTCGATCTCCTTTCATATCGGCTCTTAAAGCCGCACATTCGGGACTATCTGGCAACACCAGCATATTCCACCCTTAATTACTAATAAACTTTCTCTCCTTGTCAATTGCAGGGTCAAATTGACTGGCACGTCTCAAGAGGAGTGCGTAGGATCGACCACCCCTGCGCTAAAGTTAGGCGGATCTCTAGCTCCATCGAGCGGACCCTTTCAGCTTGCTCGTGTGTCCTCGGCACAGGACGAAATTCCGTGTTGACACACGTTTCTGGCACACCCAGTGGGACCCCATAATCGTCATGGCAGTTCACGACAACAATGGTATCCTTATGGTACATTACAAAGATTTGCCTGATGGAGATAAGGGTGTCATCAGTAAAGCTACATAATTATTTCAGAGCAAGTGTTTGTTGTCCTACACTAAAACACGTGACAACACAATTGTTCAGAAATTTCCACTACCAAGAGTTCTACTACACGGGCAGACAGATACAACCGAAGCTAAAGACAGGCATTTCTTTATGAAAGTTGTAGACAAATGTGTTCGCGATGCCATATCAAGCCAAAATGAAGCTTTCTTGGATACATTTCACGACGCCATAAAAGAAGCGATTCATGGGTTTCAAGGTGGTCAAGTTGGACCGGCTTATTACAATATTCTAGATCCGTTGACTCAAGGGACTAATCAAGTCAGTACCAGCCGTTAAGAAGTAGCACCAGCTGGTAATAATGATGTCTAGGCAGTTCAGGGTTCATCTGAAGAAGCTCAAGGAACTACTATGAATCAGATACAGTATAATCCTAGACCATCAGTACAGCATGTGCAACAGCCGGTGGAGCAAGGTTAGAACCAGGTGATCAATTTTGGCACATAAGGCCACATACTATTGTCGGCTCAAAAAATAACACCATCGATTCAAAGGATCCATAGAGATATAGATCCTTATGTCTACAATCACGGACTTCAAGCAGCAAGCCAGCAAAGGACCTAGTAGATAGATATTCCATAGGGGTATCGTTATGGAACAGATTATAACACCCTTCACATGATTCCGAATCTAGGGTATCAAGGCACATGGGATTTCAATCCATAGATGGGTCAGCAAGTGCAAAGGAATCCAAATTCACATGCTGACGAGTTGTTGCTAAGGGTGATCGAGATGATGAAAAATCAGTTTGGTCTGAAGCCAAAAGGGCTGACCTTCTCGTACAAACGCCCATATCTAGAATGGTATGATTTGATTGTTCTCCCCACAAATTATAGGCTCCTAGAGTTTGCTAAGTTCACTGGCCAAGATAGTACAAGCATAATAGAACATGTCAGTCGGTATCTTACACAATTGGGCGAAGCATCAGTTGAGGATGCCCATCGAGTTTGTTTCTTCTCCTTGTCCCTGTTAGGCCTAGCCTTCACTTGGTTTTCATCATTACTGGTCAATTCCATCGCCAATTGGGCTGACCTAGAGAAGAAGTTTTATACATATTTTTGCACTGGGACTAGAGAAAAGAAGATTACCAATCTAATAACTATAAGGCAGAAGACTAATGAATCGGGCACTGAGTTTCTTCAGAGGTTCCAAGAAACTAGGAACTTGTGCTTCTCCTTAAACTTGGCTGATGATCAACTGGCTGCTTTAGCCGTTCAGGGAATGCTGCCAATGTGGAAAGAAAAGCTGCTGGGACAAAAATTTGATAACTTGGGCCAATTGGCTCAACGAGTGATAGCACTCAATAGCCAATTCCAGAGTATGCGTAGAGATACCTGATTTCATAAGAGTACCATAGTATCCGAAGCTTATGATCCATACTCGATCAAGGATGACTATGAAGATGAAGAAGAAGAGGTTGCTATAGCTGAATGGAATTGGGGCAAGAAAACAGTAATGGTGCCAAACCCTTGGGGAAGAGGAGTTGAGGAGAGCTATGACTTTGATGTCACCAAATTAGACAAGCTCTTCGATTTCTTTCTTGAGAAGGGGTAGATCAAGTTGCCCGATGGTCATGTTATGTTGCCCCCTAATTAGTTGAAGAATAAGAAGTTCTACAAGTTTCATAACGCTACCTCTCATTCCACTAATGAATACAGAATCTTTAGGCAACATATACAGAGGGCTATTCAGCAAGAGAGGCTCAAATTTGACACGCCTCAGAAAATGAAAGTTGATGATAATCCTTTCCTAGGAGATCAAAACATGGTTGATGCTAGGCTATTCAAAGGAAAGACTAAGGTCCTAACATTGACCAAATCGAAAGAAGCTAGAACAGTCAATCCCAAGATGCAAATATCAGCTGACGAGTAGAGGGAAGTTAAGAGACGTCGCGACAAGCAAAAGAGCCGATATGAGCAGGGAGAAACATCAAAAGCAGGGGCGACAAGGCCACGAGTTACGTCTCAGATTTTGTTGAATAAGTGGCAGCGGCAGAAGAAAAAAGATTATCAGCATTGGTTAGAGGATCAAGAATACCAGCGTCAACTGGAGAAGAAGATGTATGAAAGGAAACAAGCTAAATCACATTGGAATTGTCCTTTCTTCAGGCATTGCTGGAATGAAGGTTTGAAGTCGCCTACCAGACATGACTGTCCAGAATGCAGCAATCAATATTGGGAGTTTAGGCAATCTCAAACCAACTGCCGGTCTATCCATGCTCAAGATACAAATCATCATAATAACATGGATTGGCGCTTAAAAAATGGAAGTATTCATGATCAGCTTGGAAAACGAGTTGTTGATCAAGACTGGGCTGATTATGAAGAAGAGGGCAACGAAAGAGAATATGTTTGGTAGGAAGGCCAATGGTGTCCAGGAGGTTTAACAAGGAGCCAGAAGAGACGGGTGCAATGCCTAAGGAATAAAGAGATGGAATAGGCTCAGGCATCAGGTAAACCTCAAGTGTGGCGTACTAAGCAAATAGTCGATAGAAAGCAACCATCGACTAATATCCAAATGGCTTTTCTATTGCCATCAGAATTCAGAGTCAATGGTGAAAGCCAACAGACGATCCAAGCAGTCGTCTTTAAAAATTTGTCTTAATGGATAATCCAATAGATGGTACAGATGGCAAACTAGGATATGGCTTCATGTCGGCCAATGAATTGGAAGAAGTAGAATTGGTTCTAGAGATAGACCTAGGCCAACGTACGTAAGTGCTAAGTTGGATCTGGAGTATAAGCGGGAATTAATTGATTTATTAAAGGAATTTAAAGACTGCTTTGCTTGGGAATACTATGAGATGCCTAGTTTAGACCGGTCAATTGTTGAACATCGATTGCTAATGAAACCTAGATATCGGCCGTTTAAACAAGCTCCAAGGAGATTCAACCCAACATGCTTGATGACATAAAAAGGAGACTAAAAGGTTACTGGAAGCAAAGTTTATCCGACCATGCCGATATGTAGAGTGGATATCGAATGTTGTCCCTATATATAAGAAGAATGGAAAATTGAGAGTTTGCATCGATTTCAGGGATCTAAACAAGGCCACACCTATGGATGGTTATCTGATGCCAATAGCTGATGTGTTAGTAGATGCAGCAGGCAGGCACAAGGTTATTAGCTTCATGGACGATAATCCAAGATATAATCAAATTTTCATGGCTAAGGAAGACATAGCAAAGACCACTTTCAGGTGCCCCAGTGCAATTGGTCTGTTCGAGTGGGTTCTGATGACCTTTGGTCTAAAGAATGCCGGTGCAACTTATCAAAGGGCGATGAATTACATTTTCCATAAATTGATCGGCAGGATTGTTGAAATCTACATTGATGATGTGATGATAAAATCCAAGTGGTACAAAGAGCACCTAGCTGATTTATGAGAGACTCTGGAATGCACAAGAAAACATGGTCTAAAGATGAATCCTAATAAGTGTGCTTTCAAAGTATCAGCTGGACAATTCTTGGGATTCATGGTCCACGAGAGAGGAATCAAAGTTGGTCAGAAAAGTGTAAAAGCAATTGATGAGGCAGTTCCCCCGACTACTAAAACAAAGTTGCAATCTCTGCTTGGTAAAATCAATTTCATCTGTCGGATACAGTGAGAAGGGGTACCCTAAGCACGAACCAAAAAACGGTTGCTTAGACATCGAAAAATTCGAAACCAGCTAAACACCACCGGCCTCGGCCGATTCTCCGACTCGCCCGAGGCCCCCTCACCACTGGCCTCGAGCGACCCCCCACCGAGGGCCTCGGCCGGGCCGCCGATTCTCCGTCTCGCGCGAGGCAGGCTCGGCAGTACTCTGCTGCCTCTTCCTTCTCCCACCCCTCTAACAAAACGTCGTGTCACATTAACTCGGCCAACTGCTGCCCTGACATCGGCCGCATGCTCGGCACAGTACAGCAGAATGGCCGACGGGACAGGAGGCAGGACTGGGTAGGAGTTACCCGCCACTGTGCTAACCACTAAAGCACACAGTTGACGCCCATGCCTCACTGTGCTACCAACCCCTGCCCCGAGAACAACACAGCGTGGGGAGCCACGTCGGAGATACTGTGGCCTCGGAATCAGCACCCAGGATCAATAATTCCCCCCAAGGCCTCGGCGGTATGCTTCAGGGGCTCGGCAGCCTGAGGATCCATGTCCACCGAACCCCCCACGATGGCTTGGCCTCGCCGTCTGCGGAGCCATAGCTCCCTATGACGTCATCACACGATGACCAGCACGACGCCCGCCATGCCCTGCATCAAGCTATACAGGAGCCCCACGACGCACAAGATCAAGTACGACCGGCGCGTCACTTCTACACAACAAGGACGGGGCCACTCCATCAACCATACCACAACAGTGCCGGCTACAGGGCTCGGACACACCGCCCCCGTTTATGGAGCAGGAGGTCTCGGCATCCCGACGCCAACTCTGCTTCGTGCGAGGTACCCCAGAGGAGGCCTCGGCAAGGGGCCTAACCTCCGTCTCATGCGAGGCCTTATTCTCTGTGTCGCTCGGGGTCGGCTTGTTCGTGGTCCGACGGCCCCCACCTCAACAGCACGTCACGTCTCATTAATACTTTCAACGACTCCCGCAATCTCCGTCGGACCGCGGCTCAACGTCACAGAATGGCCGATGCAACCCAAAGTCGCATCAACGCCGTACCGGCTGGGACAGGGCACGGCGGGGGTTACCGACAACTGTGTCCACGATCAGCACCTGGGACAGAGCGTGACGGGGGTTACCAGCCACTGTGTCCTAACGCTGCACCCGTGACTCGCCGCCCGCTCAAGGCCTTGGCACTGTGCACCGGGGCCTCGGCAATCTCGGGGTTCGTGCCCGCCGAGACCCCACCGCAGCATGAGCCTTGGCACCAACCTAGGCCTCGGCCTCACGCACAATCTGCTCCACCAGGGCTTGCATGTTCGCCGTCACATCCGCTCCTGAGACATTCCCGGGGCTCCCACGACGCACAGGACCTGATGGGACAACCGCGTTGCTCCAGCACTCCAAGGACGGATCGCTCCCACGGCCACTGCCGCCACCAGAACAGGCCATAGGGTTCGGACTGTGCCACTTCTATTGACACTACATCGCATAGTGATACATGTACTACCCTCGTTCTCCCTTCAACTATAAAAGGAGAGGACTTGGGCCTCGTAGGGAGGACGGAACAGACCGATAGAACGACACACTTCTACGCTACTTGAGAACAACGCCTCAAGCAGCCCGCACCGCCCTCGCCGAGACCTGGGGCTAGCTCCCTCTCTCATCTAGCTTGTAACCCCCTACTACGAGCACTCTGATGCAAAGAACATAAGATCGATCTCTTAGACTAGATGTAGGGCCTCGATTGCCTAAACCAGTATAAACCTTGTGTCTCTTCGCATTACCATCCGGGATTAGGGGCACGCAGCACAAATTCACTCGTCGGTAGAGGGACCCCCGGTTCCAAAACACCGACAGTTGGCGCACCAGGTAGGGGAAGCTGCGTGTTAGCTTCATCGTCCCAGCAGGACCCGGATGGCAGACCCCATACGACCATTGCGTCTTGGCACCATAGTTTGGTTCGGGAGCCTAGAGTTCATGTCTCTGGGGCATGAGTACGACATGGTGCTCCTCGCCCCTCGAGCCCCACCATCCAACGATGAGGTCACGCCCTGGCAGCCCAGGCGCAGGCGGCGCCCGGGCAGCCGCTCTCGCCATGCTCACCAGGCACGACGCAATGAATGCCACACCGACGCTACGCGAACCCAGGGCGGCACGCCACTCCCCGCCGACATCCTACGACCAGCTGTTGGTACGGGGTCCCTGGCTGGGGACCTGTCTGGCCTGAGCCTGGACAAAGGAAAATCGCCGGTAGCTCGCGGCGACGCCCAGTCGTCCAGTCCTACTCCACCACTCCCTGAAGGGTCGACCCCGGTGGGGCAGAATATGGAGACGGCACCGTCCTCATACCCCTATGGGTTGCGGGATGCCGCCGCCTCTTATGCCTTCGCCTACACTGCTGCTCATGAGCACCCCTCGGAACGCCGCCAGCGCTTCGCTCTCGGCCTGAGCACCCACTTCGACTCCTCGGACGAGGACGAGGCATGGCCCGAGGTGGATTTCTCCGAACTCCACAACCCCGGGGCGTTGCGCCAATTCTTGGCCGCAAGTGACTACTGCCTCGTCTATTCCGACTCCGACGACGAAGGGACTTATGATCCATCTCACGAGTGCTTCCACGTCGGGCTCGGGATGCCAATGGCGGGCGAAGAAGATGAAGGGACAGGCAACCATCCCCTACCCCAGGCAAGGGCGGGCGATGCCACGCCTCCGCGTCTCATAGCCCCGGCGGCGCGAAACGAGAACCCCATCCGCGGGGGGCATCGACGCCCAGACCTGGAGTAGCTCCACGAGCTTCAAGCCAAGGTCGAACAAGACCGACTCCTCCTGCAGCAGCTTCGGGACTCTCTCGAGTAGGAGCAGCAAGGGCGCGGTGAGGGCGGAGGGGCCCGAGGGAGGGCCCGCGATGTCCATCACCGCATCAACGACAACGAGGGGGGAGAGCCACCCCCAATCTTTAATCGGGCTAGCCAGAATGTCGCAGCGGCCGCGATGCTGGTCCGAGCAATGCCCGAGCCCTCCACCACCGAGGGGCGACGGGTCCGCGAAGAGCTCCGTGACCTCCTCGAGACCGCTGCGGTGCAGCAGGTCGAAAGTTCCGCCTCCCGCCGGCACGGGGGCACTTCAGAGCAACCCACGGCGCGACCTCGCTGGGGCCAAGATGCCTCGGTCCGTCCCGAGCCCGCTCGCGCGCCGGCGGCCAACGAGGCCCCCTCAGTGCGCGATCGACCTGGAGACCAGCACGACGCACAAGGCGACCACGAAGTAGTTGGCAGACGATGGCGCCGTGGCGACGTAGCCGCCCGGGGCTACCACCCACATCGAGGCAGTCGCTACGACAGTGAAGAGGACCGCAGTCTTTCTCCCGAGCCGCCGGGCCCTTGGGTCTTTAGCAGAGCCATTCGCAACGCTCACTTCCTAGCCCGGTTCCGGCAACCTGCCAGCCTCACGAAGTATAGCGGCGAGACGAACCCCGAGCTATGGCTGGCCGATTATCGTCTGGCTTGTCAGCTAGGCGGGGTGGAGGATGACCTGCTCATCATCTGCAACCTCCCTTTGTTCTTATCAGACTCGGCATGAGCCTGGCTCGAACACCTTCCTCCCACACAGATCCACGACTGGCGCGACTTGGTGAGGGTCTTCGTTGGGAATTTCCAGGGCACCTATGTGCGCCCAGGGAACTCCTAGGACCTCAAAGGTTGCCGCCAGAAGCCAGACGAATCTCTTCGAGATTTCATCCGGCGCTTCTCCAAGAAATGCACCGAGTTGCCCCACGTCGGTGACTCGGAAATCGTCCAAGCGTTCCTCTCTAGCACGTCCTGCCGAGACCTGGTCCAAGAATTGGGCCGGAATGTACCAACCACAGCGGCCGCGCTCCTCGACATCGCCACCAACTTCGCCTTGGGCGAAGAAGCGGTTGGGGCCATCTTCCCCAACAACGACGCCAAGGGGAAGCAGAAGGATGAGGCCCCCGAGGCCTCGCCCGCCCGCGTCCCCAAGAAAAAGAAGAAGGGTCGCCCAAGGAAGCAGGAGGTCTTCGAGGCCGTCCATGTCGCCGCGACAGATCGAAGGAATCCCCGAGGCCCCCGGGGCCCCAGGCTATTTGACGACATGCTGAAAAAGCCCTACCCTTACCATCAAGGTCTAGTGAAGCATGCCCTCGAGGAGTGCACCATGCTCCGGCGTTACTACGCCAGGCTTGGGCTCCCCAACGAAGACGAAGCCGGGAAAAGGGGCGCCGGCGAAAGGGACGGCGATAAAGATGATGGGTTCCCCGAGGTACACAACGCCTTCATGATCTTTGGCGGACCCTCGGCATGCCTCACGGCGCGCCAACGAAAGAGGGAACGCCGGGAGGTCTTCTCAGTCAAGGTGGCCACCCCCCGGTACCTCGATTGGTCTCGGGAGGCAATCACCTTTGATCGGGATGACCACCCCGATTATGTTCCAAACCCCGGGCAGTACCCGCTTGTCGTCGATCCAATCGTCGGCAACACCCGGCTCACCAAAGTTCTCATGGACGGAGGCAGCGGCCTCAACATCCTCTATGTCAACACTCTGGAGCTCCTGGAGCTTGACCATTCATGGCTCCGAGGCGGTTCTGCACCCTTCCACGGCATCGTACCAGGAAAGCGCACACGACCCCTCGAGCGCATCGACTTACCCGTCTGCTTCGGCACTCCCTCCAACTACCGCAAGGAGGTCCTCACCTTCGAGGTGGTTGGATTCAAGGGGGCTTACCACGCCATCTTGGGGCGCCCATGCTACGCCAAGTTCATGGCGGTCCCCAACTACACCTACCTCAAGCTCAAGATGCCAGGCCCCAACGGGATCATCACCGTCGAGTCCACATACGAACATGCATACGACTGCGACGTCGAGTGCATCGAGTATGCCGAGGCCATCGTGGAGGCCGAGACCCTCATCGCCGATCTCGACCAGCTTGATAGCGAGGTCCCCGACACCAAGCGGCGCGCCGGGACCTTCGAACCCGCGGAGGCCGTCAAGCTCGTCCCCGTCGATCCCGCCGACCCCGACGGCCGAGGTCTGAAGATCAGCACCACCCTCGACAGCAAATAGGAGGCCGTGCTCGTCGACTTTCTCCGTGCGAACATCGACATGTTCGCGTGGAGTCCCTCGGACATGCCGGGCATACCAAGGGAGGTCGCCGAGCATGCCTTAGATATCCGGGCAGGCTCCAGGCCGGTAAAGCAGCGCCTGCGCCGATTTGACGAGGAGAAGCGCAGGGCCATCGGCGAAGAAGTTAAGAATCTCATGGCAGCCGGGTTCATCAAGGAAGTATTCCATCCAGAGTGGTTGGCTAACCCTGTATTAGTCAGAAAGAAAAATGGCAAGTGGAGGATGTGCGTGGACTACACCGGTCTAAATAAAGCGTGCCCGAAAGTCCCATTCCCACTACCACGAATCGACCAAATCATCGACTCCACTGCGGGATGCGAAACCCTTTCCTTCCTTGATGCATATTCCGGTTACCACCAAATCAAGATGAAAGAGTCCGACCAGCTCACGACTTCTTTCATCACTCCATTTGGCATGTACTGCTACGTAACCATGCCGTTCGGCCTCAGAAACGCGGGGGCTACTTACCAACGGTGCATGATCCAAGTCTTTGGCAAACACATCGGGCGAACCGTCGAGGCCTACATGGATGACATTGTAGTCAAGTCCAGGAAGGCCGGCGATCTCGTCGGCGACTTGGAGGTTGCCTTCACATGTCTCAGAGAGAAGGGCATCAAGCTCAACCCCGAGAAGTGTGTCTTTGGGGTTCCCCGAGGCATGCTCTTAGGGTTCATAGTCTCGGAGCAGGGAATCGAGGCCAACCCGGAGAAGGTCTCGGCCATGACCAACATGGGCCCGATCCGAGACCTCAAGGGGGTGCAGAGGGTCATGGGATGCCTGGCAGCCCTGAGCCGCTTCATCTCGCGCCTCGGCGAAAGAGGCCTGCCCTTGTACCGCCTCTTGAGAAAGTCCGAGCGCTTTTCTTGGACCACCGAGGCCGAGGGAGCCCTCGCCAGGCTCAAGGCACTGCTCACCAACCCCCCCGTCCTGGTTCCGCCCACCGAGGGTGAGCACCTCTTACTCTACGCCTCCGCGATGACCCAAGTGGTCAGCGCAGCCATAGTGGTCGAAAGGAAGGAAGAGGGACACGCTCTACTCGTCCAACGACCTGTTTACTTCATCAGTGAAGTGCTCTCCGAGACTAAGACGCGTTACCCCCACATCCAGAAGCTGGTTTACACCGTAGTCTTGGCTCGACACAAGCTGCGTCACTACTTCGAGTCCCACCCGGTGACTGTGGTGTCGTCTTTTCCTTTGGGAGAGATAATCCAAAACCGGGAGGCCTCAGGGCAGGATAGCCAAGTGGGTTGTCGAACTCATGGGAGAAACCTTGTCTTTCGCGCCTCGGAAAGCGATCAAATCGCAGGTCCTGTCCGACTTTGTAGCCTGAGTGGACCGACACGCAGCTGCCACCCGCTCAGATCCAATCAGAATGCTGGACCATGTACTTCGACGGGTCTCTGATGAAGACTGGGGCTGGCGCGGGCCTACTCCTGGTCTTGCCCCTCGAGATACACATGCGCTACATGATCCGGCTTCACTTTGCCGCCTCCAACAATGTCGCCGAATACGAGGCCCTCGTCAACGGCCTGCAAACTGCCATCAAGCTTGGAGTGCGACGTCTCGACGTACGGGGTGATTCCCAGCTCGTCGTCGATCAGGTGATGAAAGAGTCAAGCTGCCATGACCCCAAAATGAAGGCGTACTGCGCGATGGTACATCGCCTAGAAAATAAGTTCGACGGTCTCGAACTCAACCACGTTGCGCGAAAGTTCAACGAAGCCACAGATGAATAGGCAAAAATGGCGTCGGCACGAGCCCCGGTCCCCCCGAACGTCTTCGCCAGAGACCTCCACAAGCCATCCGTTGACTATGCCTCGGCGATAGAAGAGGGCACATCGGCCGAGCCCAAGGCAGGGCCCGAGGCCCCCTCGGCCACCAAGACCCCGCCAGCCGAGCCCGAGGCCATGGCGATTAACGCAGAGCCTCCCAAGGTCGACCAAGGAACGGACTGGCGAGTCCCTTTCCTTGATCGCCTCGTTCGAGGAGAGCTCCCTGTGGACAAAACTGAGGCCCGGCGGCTTGCGCGGCGAGCCAAAACTTACGTCCTCTGCAACGGCGAGTTGTATAGGCGTAGCCCATCGGGTATTCTCCAACGATGCATCACCACCGAAGCTGGGCACTCCCTACTTTGGGACTTGCACGTGGGAGTCTGCGGGCACCACGCGGCGCCTCGGGCGCTCGTGGGTAACGCCTTCCGACAAGGTTTCTATTGGCCAACGGCGGTGGCTGACGCCATGAAGATAGTATGCTCCTGCGAGGGATGCCAGTACTACGCTCGACAGACGCACCTCCCGGCCCAAGCCCTCCAAACCATCCCCATCACATGGCCATTCACTGTGTGGGGGCTGGACATGGTTGGGCCTCTGTAGAAGGCACATGGGGGCTATACCCATCTACTGGTAGCCATCGACAAATTCTCCAAATGGATCGAGGCTCGTTCGATCACCCAGATCAAATCCGAGCAAGCGGTGTTGTTCTTTACGGACATCACCCACAGGTTCGGGGTTCCTAACACCATCATCACTGACAATGGGACGCAATTCACCAGTCACAAGTTCCTAACGTTCTGCGACGACCACCACATCCGGGTGGCCTGGTCGGCCGTAGGACACCCAAGGACGAACGGCCAAGTAGAACATGCCAACAGCATGATCCTACAAGGCCTTAAGCCAAGAATATTCAACCGGTTGAAGAAGTTTGGCAAGAAATGGCTTGACGAACTCCCGTCAGTCGTTTGGAGCCTACGAAACACCCCGAGCCGAGCCACGGGATTCACACCATTCTTCCTGGTCTATGGAGCCGAGGCCATCCTCCCCACTGACTTATAGTACGGTTCACCGAGCCTACAGGCGTACAACGAGCAAAGCAACCGCACCACCCGCAAAGACGCCCTCGACCAACTGGAGGAAGCCCGAGACGTCGCGCTACTACACTCAGCCAGGTACCAGCAAGCCCTGCGACGCTACCAAGCCCGGCGCATCCAAAGCCGAGACCTGAAGGTGGGTGACCTGGTGCTGAGACTGAGGCAGAGCAACAAAGGCCGCCACAAACTGACCCCACCCTAGGAAGGGCCGTACATCGTCACCCAAGTGCTGAAGCCTGGGACCTACAAGTTAGCCAACGAGAAGGGCGAAATCTTCACCAACGCTTGGAACATAGAACAGCTACGTCGTTTCTACCCTTAAATTTCCAAACGTCGTTACATTGTTTCTCGAAATGCAATAAAGAAGTGTTCTTAGTTGTTATAATTTTTTGAGAAACCCCCATCAAGGGGAACCTACCCCCTTATAGACAAGTCGACTGTATA
Organism: Miscanthus floridulus; assembly: GCF_019320115.1. Taxonomy (NCBI): domain Eukaryota; kingdom Viridiplantae; phylum Streptophyta; class Magnoliopsida; order Poales; family Poaceae; genus Miscanthus; species Miscanthus floridulus. The sequence goes on along the minus strand of NC_089586.1, from coordinate 73,717,733 downwards.
GAACCTAAGGACAGTATGATCGTCTCAAAGGCGAAAAGGCCGGCCGAGCCGTCAGAACGGCCCACGCCTCCGGGCTACGGCAGCTCCCTCACCACCTTTTCACCCAAAGGACAGTGTAGGCTCCGAGGAAGTTCTATACAGAGAACTTGCCTATCGATAGGGGCTCGACATCTCAATAGCGCTATAAGGAAGACTCGGCTCTGCCTCTGCAAAGCCAAGCCTCCCTCGGGGCCTAAAAAGGGGGAACCCCTTGAGTCCCGAACACCGTTTGTTAATGATCTTTCAAAAAATTCCTACGCCAAACTCTCTCGCGCTCCGACGGGACCTTCACAAGAAACCCAAAGACCAAAAGCTTGTCTCAAGGCCAAAGGGCCGGTCGAGTCGTGAGAACGGCCTACGCCTCTGGGCTACGGCAGCTCCCTCACCACCCTTCGCCAAAGGACGGCTCAGGTTCCAAGGGATTTCTTTGCGGGTTCCCAAGATCGAGACAGAGGGCACAGGCTCAGAAGTAGAACAGAAAATAGTTAAAAGACCCACGTACACAAGTACTTTAAAGGCCTCAACGGCCACAAAAACGTCACGATACGACAACTAACTTAATTCGGTTACATGGCCCCTTTTGGCCCAGGTCAAAGCTCAAGGATCGGTGGCCGGCGCGGGAGGGACCACCTCTTCTTCAAATAGACCAGCTAGCGTTGTGCCAGGCACCTCGGCCACCTCCAACAGCTTCGCGACCTCCACGTCAGCTTCTTCGTCATCTTCTGGCAACACGTAGCCGTCGCTGACAGCCTCGAGGTTGATAGCGTAGTGCGAGGAGATGACGGCCAGGGCGCGCTTGACGCCCGTGTGTAACGCCCCCCGGAGCCTCTCGTGGATGCGGCCGCTCAGCGCAATCAGGCGGCTCCCAAGGGAGCTGGCCGATTGGACCCCCTCGACGTCCAGGGCCTCGCAGGCGGTACGGACTACGCTGCGCAGCGCCTCATGCTCCCGGACCTCAACATCCAGCGCCGCCTGCGCTGCAATGGAGGCCTCAGCCACCTGGGAGGCCTCTTTCTCCATATCTACGTCGCAACGAGGGGTCGGAAGTCAAACGCGAACCAGAACAAAAAGAACTAAGAGCACGATTCGGCGGAACTTACCCTCGGCCTTGCTCTTCCAATCTAAGGCCTCGGCCCAAGAAGCCTCGGCCGCTTTGGTAGCCTCGGCCAAGGCGACTTTGGTCAGCTGATGCTCGCTCTGCTCTGCACCCAGCTGCCCGGCTAGGGCCTTGACAGAGGCCGTCGCTTCTTGGGCCCGAGACCTGAAGGCGTCCCGCTCCTCCTCCAGTTCCTTGATCTTCGCTACCAGAGGGGCAGACTGCTCCTTAGCCGTGGCCAACTCGGCCTGAATGTCAGCACAACGAAGGCGAAGGTCCTCCACTTCCGCACTCCGCGCCGACAAAAGCCCCTGAGCATCGGCGAGCAGGCCTGTCTACCGCCGGAGCTAGTCCCAGATATCCCTCTCCCTTCGCAGGAATACCGATTTCCCAAGGGATCGGGTCTCGAGCTCCTAAAGAGGCAAAACAAGGGGCTCGGAGAGGAAACAACGCGGCACGGGAGAGGAAAAGTACTTACCTGGGTGACACCGGGCAAGTCCTGTCCCACAATAGTCATCGTGGTCTGCAGCGACCGCACTGCAAGTTGGCGGTACTGCTCGAGGGTATCCCACCGCCCCCCCTCTATGGTATCTTCAAGGGCGAACATAGGCTCCCCCTCGGGATCAGCCCGGTCCCGCCAGAAAACACGCGGGAAGTCCCACCCACGGGGCTCGGGCTGCAGCCGGGCAAGGGCCGAACTCCCCTAGGCAGGATCTAGGACTGACTGCTCCGCGGTACTGGCCGCCTCGACGTCCGCCGCCTCCTTCCCGGGGGAGGAATCATCAGACGAGATTGTCTGAACCAGGGGCGGCACCAAAACCTTCCCCGTCTCCACTTCCATCGCCTCGGCCTCGACGGATCCAGGGGCTCCGGCCTCTGCCATCTCTACCTCGGTGGCCCCGGCATCCACCGCCCCGACTTCGGAGGCCTTGGGGGCTCCGGCCTCACCCTCAATGGCCTCGGCAGTGGTGGACGCCCCAGCCTCCTTCGCCCCGAGACTCACGACATCGCGAGGCATAGGCTCCTCCTCCTCCACTTGCTCCGCGGCCGCCTCGGCACCCTTTTCCTGGCCAGCCGCCTCCTCCGGAATGGCCCCGCCCGACGCTGCGCCACGCTGCACGCTAGCCTGTGCCTCCACCGCCTGATGGGCAGAGGAGCTAACGTTCACCTTGAGCGCCTTACGGGGCGCCAAGGCAGGATCCTCCACCAGATGCTTCTGGCTAGAAGCAAAGACACTCCCAAGGTCAGCATACGACCAAGGGACAAACAGGGAGTACTATGGACTCCACAAGAAAAGACGCTTACCGTGAATAGGGATGCAGCCGCTTCGACACCGCCAGCCTCCTCTACAACGGCGCCGGTGGTGGCAGCGGCGCGGCCTCGGTATCCACCGGAGCCAGCTGGCCTTCGTCGGACCCCGGCACCTCCTCGACCCTTCGTGGAGACGATGGGGTCGGCCCCACCATCGCTCGCTCCACCTCCACCGTCGGACCCATCGGGCTGACGACACGCTCCTCCGACACCCGCGCCTCGGGCACATCGGCCTCGGCCCTAGGACGGGCCGCCACCGGCCCCGGGACACCTCCTCCTCCTAGGGGCGTCAGGCTCCTTGCCGGCGCCCCGGGCACCATCTCCCTAATGTCGGGGAGATGTTCCAGGCAGGCCGTCCCCACGTCGCGCCCATCGCCGTCGCCCGAAGAATCCGACACCGACGACGAGGAAGACGGCTCCAACAGGAGGCCGTCGAGCTTCTGACGCCGGCGACAGGCGTCCAGCTTTTTGCGCGCGAGGCATTTCGCCTCCTTGGCATCCTTCTTCTTCTTCTCCTCCTCGGCGCGCGCCCTGTTCATGGCTCGCAGCTGGGCATCCTCGGGAACGGGCGGCGGGGAGTCTCGCACGTCCCTTATCCCCTACGGGAACGACGAAGTAAGACAGCAGACAAAAAAGGCGGAAAACAAGAAGGCCGCGAAAGCATCGCCAACATCCGACTCACCAGTGAGATGTACCCCCGCGAAGGGCGCATCGGGCACAGCGCCAAATTGTCGATCCTCGGCTTCCCGTCTACCGCCTCTCTCACCCGACGTAGGGTCTCATCGTTGGTAAGGGCGAAGGCGGACATCTTGATACCGGCAATCGGGTCATGCGGGGTCATCTCGAACAGCCGCCGCCGCCGGGCCATCAGCGGCAACACCCTCCAGCGGTGAAAGGCCGCCACAACCACGGCCGCCGAAAGGCCGCGGTCACATAGCTTCCCCAAGGCCCGCAATAGTGGCTCCAGCCTGGGCTGATCAACCTTGATGACGCCGTATCCCCACTTCTCTGGTTGACTCTCTACAACCCGCCCGGTATAAGGAGGAAGCCCTCCGTCGTCGTTGCGGAGGTAGAACCAGCCGTCATACCAACGACGGTTGGACGATGACAGCTGGGTCGGGATGTAGAGGGACTGCCGGTCTTGGCGCACGTGAAGGGTGCAGCCGCTGGCCCTCTGCACCTTCTGAGCCCCCCTCGTTCCCCCCGGCTAGGTGGTGAACGTCGCTCGGAACAAGTGGAGCCACAACTCCCAGTGGGGAGCGATCCCCAAGTACCCCTCACAGACGGCGACGAAGATGGCCGCCTACGCGATGGAGTTGGGGCTGAAATTGTGAAGCCCCACGCCGTAGTAGTGCGGGAGCGCCCGCATGAACTTATCCGCCGGCAACCCGAGGCCTCGCTCGTGGAAGACGACGAAGCTCACCACGTAGCCGTCGCACGGCCTCGGCTCCGACTCATCCCCCGGAGCAATCCACTCCGGCTCGTCAGGGTCGGTGATCGGGCGAAGAAGACCGGCCTCCACGAGTGACTGCAGCTTCTCCTCGGTGACGTCGGACCGCTCCTAGGGATCCGCTGGGAGGATGACGGGACCACCAACCATTGCGCCGTGGAGGTCGCTGCTATGGTGATAATCTCTCTCTCTCTCTTTCTTTCAGTTTCTCGCTCTCGCCCTTCTCCTCCCCGGCGTTCTATGCTCTCAGCGACGGCATAGGGGCAGCGAAAGCAGATGTGGAAAAGGTAAGAAAGGGGAGGGCAAGGCCCTTTGCGTATTTATATAGGGACGAGACGAGACCACCGGGCGACGAAATCGGGGAAGTTTCCCCAAAAAGTCTGGCGCGGTTATCCAGATCCGGTCTTATCGCCCATGCGCCCACTCCCTCCTCATTAATCACGCGTGCAGGTATGTCCCGTCGGCTGACGCCACATCGCGTCCGACCACAGCAGCAGCAGGCGCCGTTTCGCCTCCCCGAAAAAGCCGCCTCAAAAGACGCATCTGCCGTTGTTAACCGTAGGGAGAGAAATAACCCCCCCCCCCGATTCCTTTCAGGCAAAGGAACTGGGCACCGAGCCCGCTACTGTCCAGGGGTTCGAAGGCTGGGCCCTTAGGGGTTTCGACAGCCGCCCCAGGGCAACAGAGTCAGGGGCGACTACGGGCGAGCCTATGCGAGGCCGAGGCCCAAGCAAGCGAAACGCTTGGGACGCCCTGTGTCGTGTCCGGGACCGGTAGGGAGGTCTCCGAATGGGATCCCACCGTAGGGAGGCATCGAGCCACCGAGGCCCAGCGAACGGCCTCGGCACCCACTAGAGAAACCCTCCGGTACTTTTGGAGCGCGTCTCCGGACCGCTAGCCGACCCCCAGCGAACGGGGTACGGGCCTCCACTCGGACTTACCCGATAACAGCTCACCGGAAATGCCATCGCTCGCGCCCACCGAGGGTAGCGCGGCATGTTCCCCCCTCCTTCCGAGCGAAAAGGAAGCACGAGGGCTGAATAAGAAGTCAGGGGAATCCCCGACGGACCTCTTGCTCCACGCAGAGGCTAAGGGACTCTACCTGCAAACCATTGCCGAGGCCCAGCAACTTGGGCTCGCACACGAGGGGGCTTGGCAAAACAAACCCTCCTTCCGAGCGAAAAGGAAGCGCGAGGGTCGTCCAAAAAGCCGGAAGATCTCCTGACGGCCCTCTCGCTCCGTGCGGAGGCTAGGGAGCTCCTTCTGCAAAAGACACCGAGACCCCGCGACCTAGGCTCACACCCGAGGGGGGCTCGGTGGACAGACCCTCACGCGCGAGGGGCGAACCAAAAGCCAGGAGGACCTCTGACCGCTCTCTCGCTCCGTGCGAGAGACTCGGGGGCTCCTCCTGCAACTTTGCCGAGACCCAGCGGCTCAGGCTCGCACACGAGTGGGCTCGGCAAACAGCCCCCCGTCCGAGCAAAAAGGACGTGCGGGAGACGGACAAAAAAGTCGGGAGGACCCCCGACCGCCCTCTCACTCCGTGCGGAGGCTCAGGGGCTCTTCCTGCACCCAAGATAAAGACAAACGACCTGAGTTCGTTACGGTCCAGGGGTTCGAAGGCTGGGCCCCTAGGGGTTTCGACAGCCGCCCTAGGGCAAAAGAGTCAGGGACGACTACGGGCGAGCCTGTACGAGCGCGCCCTGTGTCGTGTCCGAGACCGGCAGGGAGGTCTCCGAATGGGATCCCACCGTAGGGAGGCACCGAGCCACCGAGGCCCAGCGAATGGCCTCGGCACCCACTAGAGAAACCCGCCGGTACTCTTGGAGCGCGTCTCCGGACCACTAGCCGACCCCCAGCGAACGGGGTACGGGCCTCCACTCGGACTTACCCGATAACAGCTCTCCGGAAATGCCATCGCTCGCGCCCACCGAGGGTAGCATGGCATCTTCCACCCCTCCTTCCGAGCGAAAAGGAGGCACGAGGGTCGTACAAAAAGCCAGGGGGGCCCCTGATGGCCCTCTCGCTCCAGGCAGAGGCTAAGGGGCTCTGTCCGCAGCGTCGTCGAAGCCCGGTGATCCGAACTCGTGCCCACGGGCCTGGCAAACATAGTGAAAACCCCTCACTCAAAAGAGAAACAAGCCCCTGAAGAAGTGAAATCACCCCTCCAGGGCCTCGGGGGCTACACCCGGCGGGTGCGCTCGCGCGCACCCCCCGAAACCTCAAGTACAAAACACCATCCCAACAGGAACTATCAAGAGCCAATTCTCGTCAGAACCTCAGGGGGAGTGCCTCCACTCCCCCCGAGGCTCGGGGGCTACTGTCGGATACAGTGAGAAGGGGTACCCTAAGCACGAACCAAAAAACGGCTGCTTAGACATCGAAAAAGTCGAAACCAGCTAAACACCACTAGCCTCGGCCGATTCTCCGACTCGCCCGAGGCCCCCTCACCACTGGCCTCGAGCGACCCCCCACCGAGGGCCTCGGCCGGGCCGCCGATTCTCCGTCTCGCGCGAGGCAGGCTCGGCAGTACTCCGCTGCCTCTTCCTTCTCCCGCCCCTCTGATAAAACGTCGTGTCACATTAACTCGGCCAACTGCTGCCCTGACATCGGCCGCATGCTCGGCACAGTACAGCAGAATGGCCGACGGGACAGGAGGCAGGACTGGGCAGGAGTTACCCGCCACTGTGCTAACCACTAAAGCACACAGTTGACGCCCATGCCTCACTGTGCTACCAACCCCTGCCCCGAGAACAACGCAGCGTGGGGAGCCACGTTGGAGATACTGTGGCCTCGGAATCAGCACCCAGGATCAATAATTCCCCCCAAGGCCTCGGCGGTATGCTTCAGGGGCTCGGTAGCCTGAGGATCCATGTCCACCGAACCCCCCACGATGGCTCGGCCTCGCCGTCTACGGAGCCACAGCTCCCTACGACGTCATCACATGATGACCAGCATGACGCCCGCCATGCCCTGCATCAAGCTGTACAGGAGCCCCACGACGCACAAGATCAAGTACGACCGGCGCGTCACTTCTACACAACAAGGACGGGGCCACTCCATCAACCATACCACAACAGTGCCTGGCTACAGGGCTCGGACACACCGCCCCCGTTTATGGAGCAGGAGGTCTCGGCATCCCGACGCCAACTCCGCTTCGTGCGAGGTACCCCAGAGGAGGCCTCGGCAAGGGGCCTAACCTCTGTCTCGTGCGAGGCCTTATTCTCTATGTCGCTCGGGGTCGGCTTGTTCGTGGTCCGACGGCCCCCACCTCGACAGCACGTCACGTCTCATTAATACTTTCAACGACTCCCGCAATCTCCGCCGGACCGTGGCTCAACGTCACAGAATGGCCGATGCAACCCAAAGTCGCATCAACGCCGTACCAGCTGGGACAGGGCACGGCGGGGGTTACCGACAACTATGTCCACGATCAGCACCTGGGACAGAGCATGACGGGGGTTACCAGCCACTGTGTCCTAATGCTGCACCCGCGACTCGCCGCCCGCTCAAGGCCTCGGCACTGTGCACCGGGGCCTCGGCAATCTCGGGGTTCATGCCCACCGAGACCCCACCGCAGCATGAGCCTCGGCACCAACTAGGCCTCGGCCTCATGCACAATCTGCTCACCAGGGCTTGCACGTTCGCCGTCACATCCGCTCCGAGACATTCCCGGGGCTCCCACGACGCACAGGACCTGATGGGACAACCACGTCGCTCCAGCACTCCAAGGACGGATCGCTCCCACGGCCACGCCGCCACCAGAACAGGCCACAGGGTTCGGACGTGCCACTTCTATTGACACTACGTCGCATAGTGATACATGTACTACCCTCGTTCTCCCTTCAACTATAAAAGGAGAGGACTTGGGCCTCGTAGGGAGGAGGAACAGACCGATAGAACGACACACTTCTACGCTACTTGAGAACAACGCCTCAAGCAGCCCGCACCGCCCTCGCCGAGACCTGGGGCTAGCTCCCTCTCTCATCTAGCTTGTAACCCCCTACTACGAGCACTCCGATGCAAAGAACATAAGATCGATCTCTTAGACTGGATGTAGGGCCTCGATTGCCTGAACCAGTATAAACCTTGTGTCTCTTCGCATTACCATCCGGGATTAGGGGCACGTAGCACAAATTCACTCGTCGGTAGAGGGACCCCCGGTTCCAAAACACCGACATCATCAGAAGATTCATTTCAAATTTGTCAAAAAGGATCCTGCCATTTTCTCCCTTGTTGAAGTTGAAAAATGATCAAGAATTCAAGTGGGGTGACATACAACAAGCGTTCGAAGAGATAAAAGAATACATGAAGTGTCCACTTGTGCTGGTCCCTCCTCAGCAAGGTAAGCCTTTTAAGTTGTACATATTGGCTGATGATAAGACAATTGGATCGGCCTTGATGCAAGAATTTGAAGGAAAAGAGAGAGTTGTTTTCTATCTAAGTAGAAGACTACTGGATACAGAGAAGATATTCTCTCACCGAAAAGTTATGCTTGTGCTTATATTTCTCTTGCACTAAGTTGCGACACTACTTATTATCGGCTAAGTGTACAGTTGTTTCCAAGGCTGATGTGGTTAAGCATATGTTGTCAATGCCAATACTTAATGGAAGAGTGGGAAAGTGGATTCTTGCGTTATCGGAATTTGACTTGAAGTATGAATCGGCTAAAGCAGTCAAAGGACAAGTAATGACCGATTTTGTCACCCAACATCATAAGCCAAGCATTCGTTATGTAGATCCGGTGCCTTGGACGCTATTCTTTGATGGATCATCATGCAAGCAAGGTGGTGGCATTGATATTGTTATTATTTCGCCTCAGGGGGCAAGTTTTGAGTTTGCACTTCCAACTGAACCAATGATTACTAACAACCAAACGGAGTATGAAGCTATTCTTAAGGGACTTCAACTTCTTCATGAAGTAAAGGATTAAGCAATTGAAGTATTTGGAGATTCACAGTTAATTATTAATCAGTTGATCGGCCTATATGAGTGCAAAGAAGAGACTTTGAAAGGATACTATGATGAGTGCCAAAAGTTGCTCAAGGAGTTTCTTCATATCTCTTTCAAACATATTCCAAGAGCACAAAACCAAGAGGCTAATCGTCTAGCTCAAAGTGCATTAGGATATCGAGTGTTTCAAGAAGTCTTGAGTAGTGAAACCTCAAGTGATGATTGGAGAGTTGAAATAGCCGATTACCTTAGAGAACCGTCTCAAAAAGTTACCAAAAATCTAAGGTACAAATTAGCTAAGTATGTTTTATTAGATGATCAGTTATATTATAAAATAGTTGATGGGGGTGTTGCTCAAATGCTTGAACCAAGAAGAAGCTAAGGTGTTGATGGGTGAGGTGCATGAAGGGATATGTGGAGCTCATCAATCAGCTTATAAGATGAAATGGATTATTCGTAGAACTGGATATTTCTGGCCAACAATATTGGAAGATTGTTTTGAATATTACAAGGGGTGCCAGGACTGTCAACATTTTGGTAATGTCTAGAGATCACCTGCGTCGGCCATGAATCTGATAATCAAGCCATGGCTGTTTTGAGGTTGGAGAATTGATTTAATTGGCCAGATTTTTTTGCCTTTGAGCAAAGGACATAAGCTCATATTGGTAGCAACAGATTACTTCACTAAATGTGTTGAGGCAATTCCTTTGAAGACGGTAACCTCAAAGAACATGATTGATTTTGTCAAGGAACACATTGTGTATCATTTTGGGATTCCTCAAACTATAACTACCGATTAAGGAACAATGTTCACATCAAAAGAGTTTGGGGATTTTGCTGCCAGTATGGGAATCAAGCTACTAAATTCCTCTCCTTACTATGCTCAGGCTAATGGCTAGGTAGAGGCGTCCAACTAGATTATGATTAAGCTGATCAAGAAAAAGATCAAGGAACAGCCAAGGAAGTGGCATTCGACGCTAAGTGAGGCACTGTGGGCATATAGGATGGCCTGTCATGGATCAATTAAAATGTCACCTTACGAACTTGTGTATGGCCATAATGCAGTTCTTCCTTGGGAAGTTTGGACTAGATCAAGGCGTGTTACACTACAGAATGATTTGTCATCCGAATTCTACAAAAATCTTATGATAGACAATTCGGAGGACTTGGGTTGCCTTCGGCTGCGTGCTCTTGAAAATATCGAAGCCAATAAACTGAGGGTTGCAAAATATTACAATAAAAAGGTCAAGATTAAGCAATTCTCTGAAGGAGACTTGGTCTAGAAAGTGAAATTACTGATCGGGTCAAAGGACAGTAAATTCAGCAAATGGTCACCTAACTGGGAAGGACCTTATCGGATCAAACGGTGTGCGCCTGGTAATGCTTATATTTTGGAAACACTAAAAGGAGAGGAAGAATTTGGCCGAGCAATCAATGGAAAATTTTAAAGAAATATTATCCTAGCGTTTGGATCAATACTTAATAAACGATTTGTTCGGTCGATAGCTTTAATAGCCGATATTGGAAAGGTATCGCCTCTAGTGCAAAAATGAACCCGAAGGGGTAAAAGCCGGTACGATGTGTATCGCCTATAGAAGCAAAGAAAACATGGATGAAGTGATGTGTATGAAGTACGAAACAAAGGAAAAATCACTCAAGACGAGGAAGTTGTTTGCTAAACGTCACCTATTACAAGCTACGGGTCAGAAAACACTTTGCCTACTATATCATCGGCTAGGATGTTAAAGGCTATAGAGTTGGCGGCGCTAAGGAAGTCCTCAACCAAGGGATCATGCTCCCCAGGGTATGCTGCATCCGAAAAACCATGGGGAAGAAGCCAAAGATTATGGCTAGAATGGGTTTGTGCAGTAGCCAGCGCCATGGCAGCACCATGACGAATGCCATGAAGGGCGACCTCCCTAACACGATTTAGGATGTCATGCAAGTGAACCACCAGAATGGCACCCCTGGCATTGACAAATCCTGCCACGTGATCCATAGCTGATCGAAGACTCTCCAACTGAGCAGTTAGATCTAAAAGATTTAAGGAAAGAGTGATAAAAAATATTGAAGGCAAAATTAAGAAGAAGATAGAGAAATTATGGCAGACATCTCACCTATGATTCTAGCTTTAGCCTTGGCCAACCTTTCTCCCACCAGGCTAACCTCGGGGGGTGATCAGCCTTCAATCATGGCTAAAGCCGATTCTGCAAGGGAGAGGCAGTTGGCTAGATGCTGGTCAGTTCGATCGATGGAAGCCAGCAGATCATCATTGTCGATCTGCCACCTCGAGTAACAAGGGAGCTAGCGGTGAATTAGTACCAAAGCTAACCCCGAAGGCAGGGTAGAGTTGGCCCTCTGATCCACAGCAATGGGAGTACCCCAAGTTGCATCCTCTTGGCGACGAAGGCGTTGGTGCGGTGATGTAGATCTATTGAGGGCCTCTTCAGCAGACCTCTTGTTGTTCTCCATGATCTCAAACCTACAAAAAGGTAGGAACTATACTAAAGACAAAGAAGGTCTAAGATGAAGTGGGTTATTTTTTGATCCATAGCCGTGGCCGGTATATATAGCCCAGGAAAGCGAGAAGGTAGGTTTCAGCGGGGGTGTGAAATTGAAATCAGAAACAGAAACAGATCAACACTCTGGGAATTTAGGGGACAGATAATGAAGAGATAACAGATTCGAATTTATTGCTTCCCCAAATTACAAAATATCGTGGGATGGATACGAAGAATTTACATTGACCAGAGAATAACCCACCAGGGCTTCTTTGGATTGAAGGGAGTCTGCATCCCCACAAGGCCGAAACTCATCATGAACCGAGTTGCATCGGACCATTAATGAAATTATGCTAGGAGAAGGGGAAAGGCCGCCCGCCTAACATATGCCCAGCTGATTTCTCGGTAACTAGGGAATCGTGGGAAAGAAGCCTGTGGCTTTCACGGTAGGCATTTGGAGGAACAAACAAGGGGAAGGTGTCCACACATTTTAGCCCTTGCAAACACTAGAACAGCTCTACGAGCATGGAGAGATGACTCAGGTGATATCACAAGAGTTCTTCTAGCCACAATAGCTGATCCTCTTGCTCGACAAGGCGCTAGAATGTGCGACACAATCACCATATGCATAAGAATTCTTCTAACTGCTCAAGATCTTCATAGCAAAAGGATAGACCATGGAGGGTCCAGCGGAGTTAGAAGCACTCGAGGGAGCAGATGGAAGAGAAACATGGCTAAATTGTTGACTTGCTCTCGCCAGGGTTAGGTAGACATTTTATAGTCATCCTGGAAAGATGAATCCAAGTGCTCGTGAAGCAGTGATGCTCTCATAAAAAGTTTTGAGGCATGGGCTCATGGGCTGACATAGGCAATTACAAATAGTAGACCCCAGACCAAGATTCTCTACCCATGACTGCGGACCTATCGGGGATACAGACGTGATAATTTTGGAATAAAATTACTTTTATCCTAAAATTGGGGGCATGTGTTTACACCAAAATTTGGAAGAAGAGTCGCAAGGACTTAAAAGCTCCCAAGATCATGTCATCAAGGAATCAATCGCGTGTAGGTCGGTATCAGCTGATTCGAACACAAAACTAGAATCGGCTTTCTTCAGATAGCGTCAGCAGATAACGACAAAGGCTACAATCGGCGCAGGGACAAGACATGTTGGACTCTACAAAAAGGAAAAGATTACAGTCCAAGTTGTCTTAAATTAGGAATGTTTTCTCTAGGGCCAAAGATTATGATGAGTCATGCTTAGATAGGAGTCATGCGTAGGTCCCGGGTATAAATATCAAACCTTGGCTATTGTAAAACACACAAAATCAATCAAATACCAGTTATTTACTTTTTTGGCTCTGGCCACCCCTTAGGAGTAGGAGTAGAGTAGATCTCGGCGAGTTCTTCAGCAAGTATGGCTGCATCAATCCGGTCGACCTCCACTTCTTGTCTGTAAGTACCATCATGGCTTATACCTCTATTCATATGGCTACATCGATCTGGTCAACCTCCACTGCGACTCTGGTATAAGTTTGTTATCGACTCTTGTCTAGTTCAAGTACGGCTGCATCGATCCGGTCGACCTCCACTGCTCGAACTGTATTAAGGTCAAGTTATCGGCTTTATCTAAGGGTGGCGTTCCTTCAGATAGATTCATTAAGTTACCGATATTGGTTGTTGCTTCCATTATTTACTTAATTACAGCAATATCACTTCGCTCGATTGGGATTGATCTAGATCGGCCTTATATCTTTGTGAACCCATCGTTTGTTAATCTAAACTAATCTAATCTGCACTTTAAATGATGAGTTATGTTTTATCAGCTGTTTTACGTCAATCTTGATCATGCATAGCGTGTGGCTAAGGCATGTTTGATCTTGAGTAGATCTATTGGCTAGTGAAAACTGTTCCATGGCCCATTATCATGGCCTGTGTGATTCTGCCTCACACCCCCACTGTTAGCACCATGGAGCAGGGATCGTTATTTGGTAGATCTATTCCTGAGAGGACATGTCCTTAACTGTGCGTTATGCCTAAATTGGCTATTTTAGCCGATATTGAGCGCTTTCATGAACAGTTCGCATCACGAGATCGTTGAAGTAGCGATATGTTGAAAGATGTGTTAGCCCCATGATCTTATTATTGTATTATGGCATGCATGATTCTGCCTCATGTCCCACTGATATTAGTAATAAGTTAGGGTCATCGAGACAATTGTTGTTTCTACGGCCTACATGATTCTGCCTCATGCCACACTGGTTATAATGATAGATGAGATCTAATATGTTCATTTGATCTATCTCTATTAAATGATTGAATGATGATGAATTGTTTCTTTTATAAAGGAGTTCGGTTACTTGCAGTCATTGGCTTAGCATGAACTAATTATTGTTAATATCTTATTGCCATTGACCAATATTTGTTTAAACAGTGATATTCATCTAGAGTGATAACCGATTCTTCTTACATAACCCCATGAGCTTTAACCGATTTATACTTATGAATATGTTGGAATCGACTATTTAGTTGATCTCCTTTCATATCAGCTCTTAGAGCCGCACATTCAGGACTGTCTGGCAACACCGGCATGTTCCACCCTTAATTACTGATAAACTTTCTCTCCTTGTCAATTGTAGGGTCAAATTGACTAGCACGTCTCGGGAGGAGAGCGCTGGATCGACCACCCCTGCGCTGAAGCTAGGCGGATCTCTAGCTCCATCGAGCGGACAATTCTGGCTTGCTCGTGTGTCCTCGGCATGGGACAAAATTCCGTGTCGACAAATACACATTGTGCCAACGATTAACATTTACAATGACTGACGCTGGTGCAATCATTCAGAATAGAAATACACTAATAAGTTACTAAGTTACCTATGGTATTTCATATGTTTCGTGGATCAGTTGGAGGCCATTGTGTATTTCACTATCGATGGCAAGCAGATCCTGCATTAGGAGCCACATCCACTCCTAGCACTAGGCCACGGCCTCCTTTGTGGGTTGCGCATCGAACAACCAGCGGCACAGTCCCCTCGGTCCATTTCTCCATGAAACGCATCATGACCTTCATCATCGACTCTGGCAACATGACCAGCTTCCACCTGGTGATGAGCATGTGGAACACATCGTACCCTTCATCTGGTGAGACAACACTAATGGCAACAAACCAGGATGCCAAGCGTAGTACAACAAGCTTGTCAATGAATGGCGTCCACCAATCGGTCCCACCAAAAGCGAGCTTATACTATAGCACCATCTTGTCATCACAATCTGCTGTGAAGAACCACCTGCATAGACCACCCTACCAATCTTTTCTAGGGAACTCACCATGTAGAAGGTCAAGCATTTTCTAGGGCAAAATCTTGGACGCCCACCTCATCAGGTGGTCAACCCGCGTGTTTGTAGCTGCCATTCCTCCTAGTGGTGGTTTATTGCGGACATTTCTAAGTCCACGCTTTAGGTAAGGAATGATGACACCATCGATAGACATGTTCCAAATGTTAGGCCAAGCCGCTTGCTTCCATGATAGCACAATGTCATAATTTTTGTGTGCATTTTCAGTAGTACATTTCAATAGGAACTTCTGGACCACAATCAGCACCTTGGTGAGCATCGGCTGTAGTTAGTCCTAGTCGATTGTTGACATCGATGGCTGCAGAAATATGTCAACTAGAACAATCTCTCAAGAAGCATCGTACCTGTTAGTAGTGCCGGATAGTCCGGGCAACACTACATCATGTAGGAATTCCCTAGCGTGAGGGAACTCTGGTGGTAGGTTGTGCAAGAACTGTACCAATTGTTCCTGTTGTGGGAACCTGGTAGGAGTCCATGACTCCTTCAACCATTTCATAATGGGGTCTAGCATATGGTGAGGAGGCAGACCCATCATCCAAGAGTATGTACTTGAGCTTGCAAACCACCTCCATCTTCCTCTTCCGCTATTCCAGTGGATCTTACCACATCAACTACTTGAACGTCTCCTACATGATAGGGACCAACATCTTGCGTGCTATGGTGATGATATATATGAAGTAACACACTAATGTGTATTAACCATTAGATCAACAATATTAATCCCCCAAGTTTTGGTGGACGATGACTCTTGACAGCGTTTACATGCACGTGGGACAGTCCGCTACTAAAGACATTCTCTGATCAGTACCCATCTTTTCCTCTTTTGCACGCCATTTCCATCATTGTTTGCCCCCTCCGACGCCACCCACCCTGCACTACCTCCCTCCTCCCCTCTCCACCCACCCCATCCCCCCGCACACCAAAACCTCTTGCCTAGATCCTTCCATGCTACGGGGATCTACTGCGCCCTAGCAATATACCGCGCCATCGTCTGTCAGCACGCCACTCCTCCAGCGAGCAAGCCGGTCGAGATCTCCTTCTTGCCTTGGCACGATGAGGCCGTCTGTGATCTCCTCTTTTTTTTCTTCATGAAGTTATGGTGTTTGATAAAATGCATGTGAATTTTTTTATTATTGAAGATGGCGCGAGTTAAATCAAAGCGGGTAGAACTACCACATCACAGAAAGAGCCAGAGGCAGTCAACCATTCTCCTAGAAGTAGAGGAACAGGCACCACCATAGCTTAGAAAGAGCCAGAGGAAGGCTCACAGTGTCCTAGAAGTAGAGGAACAAGCACCACCATAGCCTAGGAAGAGGCAGAGGAAGGCGGATAGTATCCGAGAAGTAGAGGAAGAAGCAACCAAAGGTATGCTAGCCCTAGAATCTAGGAATTCTCTCAGGCAAACTTGAATGGCCCACCGACAGTAGCAGCATGAGGAGAGTGCTAAAATAGAACTCAAGGAGAAGGAGTTCACTGAGGAACAACTATAGCAAATGACCGAGTTCCACTCCAAAAACCAGACCAATCGCTTTGCACCTTCCTAGATCAAATCTACAAGTACTCATGGGGGCATGTGTGCTCGCACTCCTAGAGGTTCGGTGTGTGCCACAATTGGTGGTACGAGGAACAGTCGATGAGGTAATTTGATGTGTGCCACAATTGGTGGTACAAGGAGCAGTCGAGGAGGTAGTTTGATGTCTGCCAATGGTGGTATGAGGAGCAGTCAAGGAGGTTTGATGTCTACTAATGGTGCTATGAGGAGTAGTAATATTGAGAGAAAGAAAGAGGTGGTTTAGTTCTATGACTCGGTATTACAGCTCAAAGAAGATACAGAGCATCAAGTTCTATGATATTGAGTTCTGGTATCCACTACTCAAAGTGCCTGGCACAAAATCACAGTTTTGGACTGTGACTCAGGAGAGTTTCTTCAGGAGCTACCGTGCTAGAGGGACATCACTTGTAGACCAAAGGATACTTGGTTGGGATGAGCTTAAGAGAGCAGCTGGTATACCCATCCGGCCCCTCTTTGAGCGGTTGTTGGGCTTCGTTCACCTTTTCAGTGAGGTTGATCAAATTATGATAAGCTAGGTGCATCAGTTCTATGCAATAGTGTCGATTCATCCGAAGCATGACTACATTGCTTTTTTGCTTTATGGATGGCCAGAGCAAATGCCATATGAATGCCTGCAAGAACTCCTCGGGGTTAACACTTCAGACAAGAAGCTCCATGAGATAGTCTATGGAGATGCTTTGCCTCCATGTGGTAGTAGGGCTAGAGGTACTTTTCCTACAGTCTAGGAGATTCAGCCACTATTTATGGAGCCCTTCGCCGATGGCTCCTTGCATACACCAGATAGACTACGTCTAGAGGCTTACGTTATACACATGGCTCTGAGGAAGATAGTCCTTCCTCATGGTGGCAATAGGGAGTTGTTGGCTAGCTTGCAGCAGTGGCTACTACTATCAATATGGAGAGGCGAGCAGTTTGACTTGTTACACTTTTTCCTTTCTGAGATCGAGGATGTGATAGCTAATGCTATCAGCACTGGGCGATAGCACATGTACCCTCACATCATTTGCTATCTGCTATGCATGATTGACTCTAAAAAGAATGGGCCGCTGTACAATGAGTCGACCTATGAGGTTATGACATACATGCCAGCAAGTCCAAATGATCATTGTCATGGACAGTGTGCCCTTAGGTCCATTCAAGAGCTGTTACCCATATAGGATAGAGAAAGACACAAAATGGTGGATGCCGCCCTAGAGCAGGTAGAGCACTAGCCTAGGATTGGAGGAATCTTGAATGTATGAATGCAAGATTCATACTCCAATGACAGCGACTACCATGACCCTACGTCAGACGATGACGATGAGGGAGGGTCATCCTCTGGTGGTGTGGCCGACAAAGAGATGAACAATGTTCCACCTACTATAGAGACATTAGCCATCCAGGCACCGCCTCTAGTGTCTGTTCAGCAACCATCAGAGCTTGGACAGATACTTGCTAGGCTAGTTGTCGGCTAGGAAGAAAACCAAAAGTGTATGGAATGATAAGACAAGTGTATGGAATGACAAGAGAGATGTTTGAAAGCAAGTATTGATAAGCAAGCAGAGAGTGTGGTCCTTCTTAAAGAGCAGATGAGCCAACAACCATCTGCTTTTTGTGAGGCCATCAACCAATAAGGCCAAAAAATTGACCTAATGTGCAATGTGTTCACCGGTTGCTTTAATCAACTATATAGGGCCATAGGGGTTAAGGCCCCTAACTTTCAGATGCTTCAGTTGTAATGTGGTAGTCAGGTCAACCCCATTGCTGGTTATATGACTGGTCCTGATAATATAATTGTCGATAGAGAGTTACCCATTGTGACGACGCTACATAAGCGAACTTTAGCTTTAGGTCCTGATCTGGCCGGTGAGCCACCTTCTTCACACCCTTAGGTTGAGGTGCAAGTCACCACGGAGGCACATACAGAGCCTCTCAGGGCTTCTCCAATGCCCGAGATACCTGAGCCAGCTTCATGTTTTGATGAGGCAAGTGATCTACCTTCTTCGCCCCCTCAAGTCGACATGCAAGCCACTGTGGGGACACATACAGAGCCTCTCGGTGCTTCTCCAATGACCGAGATGCCTGAACCTACTAATGCTAGTATTACGACAGTGAAACATAAGTAGAGTTCAGCTTCAGCTCATGAGGCAGCTGATTGACCTTCTCCACCCAATTAGGTCAAAGGCCAGATACTGTGTGCGACACCGTAGGGGCATAGACAAAGCCTCCTAGGGCTTCCCCAATAATCGTGGAGCCTGATGCGATCACTGAGCCTACTAATCCTACCATTAATAGAGCTAAGTTGACCCTAGGGTCTGACACTACTACTTTAGTTCAATAGATCAGACAGTCCACCATTCATCAAGGTAACCTCATCACTGAGCATGATGAGACTTTGGATTCAGACAATGAGATTTTAGCATACTCACTAGGCGAGATGCACTCACCAGGTGAGTTCAACCTCAACAACACTGTCATGACTTCGATGCCTGCGTTGTTGTCATCACCACATCCTTCAGATGCATAGTCACCTTGATTCCCTACCGAGGAAGGGACGTACAAGAGATTGGTGATAGTTCGACAACCGAAGGGAGGGATGTGGTAGAAGGTGAGGGAATGGAGGCATCAAAATTTGGATTTAGAAAGATTCTTGATGTAATAATTGAAGCCTTGCTTATGATACAATGTCTATTTTATGGTTCTATAATAAGTTGTACATGTTGAACCCTTTTTATCACTATGTTTCCACATAGGCATCAAAATTTAGATTTAAAATGATTCTTGATGTAATAATTGAAGTCTTGCTTATGACACAATGTCTATTTTATGGTTCTATAATAAGTTGTACATGTTGAACCATTTTTATCAGTATGTTGCCACTATAAATTAAACCTAACATCTAAGTGCGATATGAGCGACATCTATCTAGTCTAACTACCTCATTACAACTCAAGCCGTTCATCTTGAGAGAACTACAGGGTCGAACAACCTATTGCAAGTCGAGGAGTCACCTAGACACGAAATCTATTATCCAACGTGTTACAATCATAGAGTAGGGGACTGTCTTTCGTGCGCATTCAGAAAAGATTAATAGATAGTGTCCGACGTGTTACAATTGCAAAGCGTCAGACTTTCTCGTGTGTGCATTCTGAAAAGAGTAATACATATTGTGCCAACGATTAACATTTACATCGAAGCACAAGAAGCAAACACCGTGAAAGACAAAGCGACACGCATAAATTGCTCTTTGAATTAAAGTAACAAACTAGCCTTTCATTAAGATTGGAATAACCCTAGATACAATCTATGGCTCAAAGAAGGCAGCAAGGACGACGTCTCCCGCATGCGTGGCCACCACGATGGCCTCCGTAGCGGCACTAAAGTTGCCAGTGAGATCCTCCGCCTCATCGGCGCCAACAAAAGCCAGGTTCAAGCAGGCAGAGATCGTGGCCGGAATGAAGCTACGCCGTGGCTAGGGCTAAGGTAGCCCCAAGGCGCACCCTGCTAAGGTCCAGCATCCTAACCCGAGCTAGCATGGCCCGTAGATGGTCCTCAAGCAGGACACCCCTTGCATTCACATCATTACGGTGATGACAGCCACCTCTCAAAGAGCGGCCAACTCCTCCTCCAGGGTTGACAACACTAAAAACCATCAAAACAAGGCCGTGGACATTTGGATAGAGCTTCTCGATGAAGAAAACCTTACCGATCATCCTGGCCTGAGCATCGGCAGCTGCCACTCATGCATCAGCAGTCTTCCACTCTAAGGCAGCAAGGGTAGTATGGACGAAGTGTAGGTCATGAGCCGCATCCCAATTACGGAGGGGCTCATGGACTTCCTGGTGGTCGGGGGGAGAAGACCCCTCCAATTCCATAGGGCACGCATCTAGAGAGTGGGCGACACTAGATAACCGCCCGAGCTCTAGCGTCCCGGCGTGAGAAATGACCCTAAAAATATTAAGGAGATTAGAATGGAACGACTCTAGCAACTAAGAATAAGACCACCTTACCCAAGGAACCACAAATGGGAGCAGAGACGTGGCGGAGGCCCGCTCCCATCCAGAGGGTTCTCCACCAGGCGCTTCCCATGGTCCATCACTCCGACCGAAGACGTGACTCGCCGCTAGGCTCTCTGGATTTCATGCAAATTTAATACAGGTTTAATTGCTATGGATTTCCAAGCAATAGGTTGTAGTGGGTGTAGTTAGAAAAAGAGTAATAGATATTATTTGGCACATTACAATCACATAGTATCAGACTTTCTCGCGTGTGTATTCAGAAAAGAGTATTACACATTATGCCAATGATTAACATTTATACAATGCCTGACGTAGGTGAAAGCATTCAGTCATTGTCCGGCGCGTTACAATCATGTAGTTTTAGACTTTCTCGCATATGCATTTAGAAGAGAGTAATACACATTGTGCCAACGATTAACATTTACAATGCCTGGCGTAGGTGAAATTATTTAGAATAGAAATACACTAATAAGTTACTAAGTTACCTACGGTATTTCATATGTTTCGTGGATCAATTGGAGGCCATTATGCATTTCACTATTGATGGCAAGCAGATCCAGCATTAGGAGCCGCATCCACTCCTAGCACTCGGCCATGGCCTCCTTTGTGGGTTGCGCATTGAACAACCAGTGGCACAGCCCCTCGGTCCATTTCTCCAGGAAGCGCTTCATGACCTTCATCATCAATTCCACGCGACATGACCAGCTTCCACCTGGTGATGAGCATGTGGAACACGTCGTACCCTTCATTCGGTGAGACAACACTAATGGCAATGAACTAGGATGCCAAGCGTAGTACAACAAGCTTGTCAACGAATGGCGTCCACCAATCGGTCCCACCGAAAGCGAGCTTATACTATAGCACCATCTTGTCATCGCAATCTGCTGTGAAGAACCACCTGCATAGAGCACCCTACCAATCTTTTCTAGGGAACTCACCCTGTAGGAGGTCAAGCATTTTCTAGGGTGAAATCTTGGATGCCCACCTCATCAGGTGGTCAACCCGCATGTTTGTAGCTGCCATTCCTCCTGGTGGTGGCTTGTTGCAGACATTTCTAAGTTCACGCTTCAGGTAAGGAATGATGACACCATCGACAGACATGTTCCAAACGTCAGGCCAAGCTGCTTGCTTCAATGGCAGCACAATGTCATAATTTTTGTGCACATTTTCACCAGTACACTTCAATAGGAACTTCTGGACCACGGTCAGCACCTTGGTGAGCATTGGCTATAGTTGGTCCTGGTCGATGGTTGACATCGACGGCTATAGAAATATGTTAACTGGAACAATCTCTCAGGAAGCGTTGTACCTATTAGTAGTGCAGGATGAGACTACATCATGTATTAATTCCCTAGCATGAGGGAACTCTGGTGGTAGGTTGTGCAAGAGCTGTACTAATTGTTCCTACTACAGGAACCTGGTAGGAGTCCATGACTCATTCAACCATTTCATAATGGGGTCGACTACTAGTTCAATGAGCAGCCCAACTTATGGCGAGGAGGTAGACCCATCATCCAAGAGTATGTACTTGAGCTTGCAAACCGCCTCCATCTTCCTGTTCTGCTGCTCCAATGGATCATACCACATCAACTGCTTGAACGTCTCCTGCACGATAGAGACCAATATCTTGCGCGCTGTGTCCGGTAGGGACATCTCCTTGTAATAGGAGGGATACTCAGTCAGCAACTTTGTGAACTCACTGATAACCATATCTAAGACGACGTCGGTGTGGCTCTCTTGCGTGCTTGGTGGTTGCATGACCTCATCATCATAAGGACTCAAATTGCTTGCACCCTCATCATCAGACGAGGTTGAATCATTAGAAGGATTATTGGCTATAGGGATGATGTAGTAGGCATCAATGTGGTTGGTGCCGAGACCTGAGTACCTATGGTGCAGTCGCACCTAGATGAGGCTAGTGTCCCCTTGGTGGTGTAGTTCAAGGCTATGGCCATCACTGTAGCCCATGCATTCCATTATCTGGTGAACCGCTAAGTTGTTCACAACAGTCGTTGTCGGTGCCGTCAGATAGGGTGACGCTCAATGCACATCCAGTGGAGTAGAATGGCCGAACCACAACACTAGGCCCCTAGAGACAAACAGCATGGGTCACCTATAATCGATGACAGCAATGGGCATGGCATCCTCGTCGGCAACTGTGGCGCCATCACCTTCAACAGCCGTGGTGCCACCAGCATCGGTAACCACTGCGCCATTAGCATCGACAACCGTGGTGCCAGAGACAGCGCTAGTATTATGCTCTATTGGCACCGTATGCTAGATGTTGCTGTTGGTGGGCTCGTTGGAGGCCATGGGAAGCGGCGATAGTTGTGTGGATGGATGTCACAACAAAGTGGGTGGCGAAAGAAGTTGTGCACTACTACCTTTTTCACTTAAGTATGGGAATGTGTTGCGGTAGTTCCAAACACTAGATGGAGGATGATCAGTAACTACTGCATCAATGTGGTTGAATTGAGATTGGGCCGCATTCGTCACATCGCTGTGGGCATGGCAACCGTGAAAGTTCGCCATTTCTAATCAGAGGACGTGGGTGTTTAGCTATTGAGATTTTTGGGACCCTAAGACAGTCCGACCCTACGAAATATAGATGCTCCAGATCACTGCAAGTTGACGAACAACAAAATACAGTGCTGGCAACTATCAGGGGCTATCCAACTAGTCTATAGAACCCAACTATTAGGGGCTAACAACTTGTTCTAGTCTATAGAACCCAACAATTTGTTCGCTTTTTTAGCCATGGCGAACTAGTCATATTCCATCCAAATAGGGCCTAAGACAGTCCGATACTAGAAAATCTTGACAGGCCAGATAATTGTTCTAATGAAATAATAAAATATAGATCGTGTCAACTCTTGCGCCAAGTTCACCGCAACCATCCATCGTTTGTCTTGCGCACCTCCACCTTGAGCTTAGCTTCATTGTACTCCTACTCCTCCTTCCATTCCTCATTCTCATCATCGTTGTAGGTGGCCTCGTGAATCATGCTAAAGAAGCAAGTGTCACCAATGTTGGGGTGGTTGCTTGCGTAGAACTCATCCCACCCGTACTTGAACGACGTGTGTACTTTGTTGTTCGTGTGGGTCCTCTCCAAGTCCATGAACCAGGACTGCCTAGCCATCTGCAGCTCGATGGCTTCCTAGTACTGGTAGTCATGCACTACCTCGAAGTCCACTAGCACATTCTTCGCCTCGCACAAAAAAAGATCGATGAGAAATACGACACTGGTAACTTGCGACATTGGTACATTCTGTGTCTTGCGTGAGTGCTCACCAGATACTTCTCTTTGAGGTGGTACTTATTCAATATCACTATAAAACTCCTCGGCTCCATGATGGGCAGGGAGAGCTAATGAACACCGGCCTCGAAGTTGTGTGGGTATGACTTGCGGCAGGTGGGAAGGTCAAGGACCTTGGCATTAATCTATGATCGGCCATCATACCGCAATATAAGAGAGAACCTGTCTTGGAGGTCAAGGGCACGGGCAAAGTGCTTCCATCCCTGGCAGAGGTACAAGTGACCGTTGTCGGGGAACACCACCTTCCAACGGGCTAGGCTCTGCTCATCGTTCAGACAAAGCTTGAGTTTTTGGTGACCTTCGATGGCCCGGGCCATTGCAGTCAGTAGCTTTTGTGTGTACAATGATCAACATAGCCAGATAGAGGGACAACTTCATTCCCAAAGGCAAACCCTAGCAGATCAGATTCAGCACACAGAAAATGGGCACTTACCAATGTTTCTGCATACAATCCAGGAAAAAGGATCTTCATGCACTCCAGGTCACTGTGGCTTGGTCCTGCCATATCTTGTTGTAGCCCCGCCATGCCAACTAGGAGACTTGATAGTCTTAAGGAATCCATGCTGGTATGTCTCTGTTCTCGTTCTCCTATCATTAGGGGAGGGGCTTTCTTTTTCTGTGTTTCTAGTGTTATCACAAACGCAAGGAGTGCACACAGTGTTGGGGCATCAGTGGAGGAGCTAACATGTAGTAAAAACCAGTGTCGAGACTGACACCATCTCATCGGCATAAATGGAGGAGGCATGCTTTGTTTTCATCAGTGTACGCTTGGGAATGTCAATACTCCTGCTTCTCTGGTTGAACATGCCTTCTACGGTATGACTGGTTGAGGTTCCTGAGGGAGTATGACAGCATCGAGGGGTGAAAAGACCTATCATCACTACACCAGGCTTTCAAGTCTCAACCGTGTCATGGTGGTCAATTCACTCCTGTCCAGCTTTCATCCTGCATTCACTTCGCTCTCGTCAACTGCGCAAGGTTTCTTTAAGAGGAGCAAGTCTCGACAACCAAAAAGTCCTGCCATCATATATTTGAACGCATCAGATAGTATTCGTGTCAAACGTATTTGTGCAAACATTTTGGTTTACAAAGGAACATTTACCATTATCTCGTTCAACACGTCATAGTCCAAGCATTGTAAATCTGACTAGGCCAAACACATCTCACTCTTGCCATTGCGTAATGGTAGCTTTGTGCCTCAGTTTGCTAAACCAAACATGTATCAGTAGTAGTAGTCATGAGTCGCTCTGATCATGCTCAAAATGAGTGGCACTGATCTGTCGTGAACCCAACTCGTCTTATTTGCTTGTGTTTGATAAAAATTGTTGAACTTGCAACAACCATGCAGCGAGGAGTTCATCTGAACAAGTCTTAGCTTGATCTAATGCACAATGGAAGAGGCATAGATGTTGCATTTTTACTGCACATGCTAGAAAGTCTGCCGCTATCCATTTGATCTTTCGTCGAATAGTTGGTGTACCCGTCTTCAGCTAGCCACTGCATGTCTCTACAAAACCAACCAAGAGAAATTGCTTACGAAAGCAACTCCTCTTCACTCTTCAGTCTGCCCCTCGACTATTGTAACTGCTTGGATAGGAGTGAAAAGACCTATCACAACTGCACTAGGCTTTCAAGTCTCAACTGTGTCATAGTGCTCAAAATCTCTTAAATTTTTACTCCTATCCAGCTTTCATCCTGCATTCACTTCACTCTCGGCAAACCGCGCAAGGTTTCTTTGATAGGAGCAAGCCTGTCCTAATGTAGAACATATGAGCCATAGGTGTTGAAAATTCTACTACACACACAAGAAAGTCCTGCCGCCGTATATTTGAACTCATCGGATAGTATACATGTCCATGTCATACATTATGAAAAATGATTGAGTGTAGTCGATCACAAACTATGAAATTTGTGCAAATGTACTCCTACCCCATGTCATACATTATGAAAAATGTTGCTTCTTTTAGGAATTAAATTAAAAGCCAAGCAGAACACGATACACGTGACCACATCTCTACTAGTAGTAATAATAATATTGGATGAAATGGCGAGTGAGTGTAGTCGATCACAAACTATGAAATTTTACTGCACACGCTAGAAAGTCCGCCTGGCTGCACAATTTATGTCGTTGGGCCAAGACTCAGGCTATCTCATCGGCAGTAAATGAAGGAGACGTGCTCTATTTTTGTAGCAGCCGGTGTAATACGGTTGCGATTCCCGAGGGAGCATGATGGCACCTACCTCTGAGAAAGATAAATCTTCACAGGAGTATCTTGCCTTAGAAGCCTTAGCGTCTCTATGTATAAATAAATCTTTATGGAGTATCCTGCCTTAGAAGCTCGAGCATCCCTATGTATACATAAAGTCTGGCCTCGCTCCAATTCATATTGTTTACCATTCCAACTTCCATTGCGCTAAAGCCCTCTCCTCGCCACCCACCTCTGCCACCCCATCGGTTGCCATGAAGGTCATCCGTGGCCCAGCTGTAGTCCCTGCTTTCTCTAGTGGTTTGGCGGAAGTGGGGCCGATGGCTCACCCCAGGTTGGTGTCGGCGGAGGCGGCGGCGACGTCCAGTCCCTGTAGATGGGCATTCCCGTCATCGAGACTAATGCCATCTCCTAGGCTACTGCTCTCCCCATCGCCCACGATGATGATGCTGACGCCACCGGCACCGGTGGTTCGCTCGCCATCGCCGGCCTCGGTGTGGTCCTGCTCGCCGTTGTCGGGTCCGCTCACCGTCGCTGGATCCGCTCCCCATGTGGGTGGGTCACCTACCCCATCACGGTTCTCCTCGCCATCCATCGATACTGAGCCTAAGGCCGACATCTTAGCCGAGGCTGAGTTCGATGGCTCTCTAGGCTACGTCACGATGGACTCGAAGGATGATCGTCTACACAGCTACGTAACGCCTGTTCTCCTAGGCCCAAATCTGTTCCTACGCATCAGCTCGTATGGCAGTCTGGTGTGCCCCATCTACCCCGACCATAAGGCCCGTGGTTGGAATGAGGTCTATGCTAGGGCGCATGTGTTGGTGAGGGCACATGCCCCCTAGATGGCACTACACCAACAACAAGAACGTTGCCCGCCATCATGCCCTGGCAAGGAACCATGGCTAGATGGCCTAAAGGGATCATTTGGCCGCGCTGGTTTGCCATGGCGGAGAGGTTTGCTGGCTTCAACCAAGGCTGGTTTACCTTGCAGGCGTTGGATTTTGTTCGCACCTATTGGTTCCCTTATTGCATGACTTGCGTAGAGGTGTGGGATGGCACTCCTCATTAGTAGTATCAAGTCATGTCAACATATGTAGTTAATATTAGTTTGTTTCCAGGTGCCTTAGAATTAGTATAAAGTCATGTTAATCATCTGTAGTTAGAAATAGTAGGTCTAGTAGTGGGATGGCACTCCTCTCCTCTTATTATTATGGTGGATGAAGGGTTGGTTATGTATGCTGAACTCGTATCGCTGCTATAATCCACATATATATATGAAGTCTGGTTTGCTGTTATCTTTCTATCTAGTAGCACTGATATCCTCTTATTATGCATGTAATGTGCGCATTTGTGCAAACATTTTGGTTCATAAAGTATCGTTTACCATTATCTTTGTGCGCACGTGATGGTCCGAGCATTGTAAACATGAACGGGCTAGACATATCTCAATCCAACCATGCAAGGGTTGCTTTGTGCCTCGGTTTGGTGAACCAAACACGTATCAATAGTGGTAGTCGTAGTCATGAGTGGCTTTAATCTATGTTAAACCAAACTCATCACTTCCCTCTTGGCAACCGCGCAAGATTTCTTTGAGAGGAGCAAGCCTGGCCTAAATGCAGAATAGTGTAGCCATAGGTATTGAAATTCTATTGCGCATGTAAGAAAGTCCTTCCACCATATATTTGAACATGTCGTATAGAAAACGTATCTTCCATAGTCTTGAGTGTCTTAGCGATCTGTGTGCATTTGTTTGTAGTATTAGTAGTCATGAGTGGATTTGATCTGTGGTAAACCCAACTCATCTTGTTTGCATGTATCTGATAAATTTTGTTGAACTTGCAACAACCATGCCGCGAGGAGTTCATCTGAACAAGTCTCGCCTAGATAGAAAGTTCGATGGCCATACATTTGGTATCATCGTGCCGTCTCATCGGTTGGGTACGCTATTACTCCTACATCTTTGGTCGCACATGCCTTCCCCGTTGTAATACGGTTGTGATTCCTGAGGTAGTGCGACGACACCCGAGGCGACGCGCATTGGTTTGGAAAAAATAAATCTTTATCTCGCTCCAATTTGCAAGAACCATGCAGCGAGGAGTTCATCTGAACAAGTGTCGCCTCAATATAATACACAATGGAGGAGGCATAGCTATTGCATTTTTTACTACAAGCGCCAGAAAGTCCATCGCTGTCTATTTGATCTCTCGTCAGATAATAAAAAGTGTAGCCATCTCTAGCTAGCTACTGCATGCCTCTGCACAACCAACTAAGTGAAATTGCTTATGAAAGTAACTCCTCTTCACTCTTTAGTCTGCCCCTCGATTGTTGTGACTACATTTTTGGAATGAAATAACTGCAGAGGCTTTCCTCCTGCATTCAATTCACTATTGGCAACCGTGTTAGGGTTGCTTTGTGCCTCAGTTTAGTAAACCAGACACGTATCAGTATACGTACTTGGCATGCTGGTTGAACTGATTAATGATCTCGCCATAGTGGTTGAAGCATGTTGTGTGAAAGGAATGCTTTATGTCAATAGCTTATGCAGTGTATATGAACCTATAACAAGTACTAGTTGCAGTTGAATGGAATTATCATGTACACAACAGACAGTCCGCATAGTATAGTACTGACCCCAGTGGACAAATCCTATGTGTCCGCTGAAGCACAAGTTTATAACAACTTAGCATACTGAACATGTTCAGAATACAAAGCCAGGAATCCAAAGCAAAGTGTAGTTTTAGAATACATGTTTTCCCAGAGATTATACATGAAATCTCCTACAAGTCATTGTCACCTCTAGACATGTGATCTCTGCCGCCATAGTTACTGTCGTCACTACAATACTGGTTTTCGGTATCATCTTCATCCTCGCTGCTTTCAAGTATGCCAACTACTTCCCTCTTATCTCTTAGAAGGTCATCTAAATTGGCTTCAATGACAGTGCCTTCTCCATCATGACTAGCTTCGTGCATAACCTGATCACCACCCCCCAACAGGACTTCATGCTCATTGTCAGAACAGTGATCATCTTGGTGCACTATGGGCTCTATTTCATTCATGTCATACATATCCCTATATTTGAACTTCTGCACGACCCACCAATCTTTGCCAGCGAGGTGTCCTACAGATAAAAAAATCTTCCTTGCCTATGTCACAAGAATGAAAGGGTCATCCTTGTACCAGAATGATTTAATGTTGATGGATTTGTAATGTCTGTCATCATCAATGCCTATAGACTTTGTAGTGCTATCTAGATTGTACCAGTCACAGCGCAGAACAACCACCGTCCTATGGCTTTGTATGTTGTAGTTATAGATCAATTGAATAACTTC
This sequence comes from Miscanthus floridulus, assembly GCF_019320115.1. Classification (NCBI taxonomy): domain Eukaryota; kingdom Viridiplantae; phylum Streptophyta; class Magnoliopsida; order Poales; family Poaceae; genus Miscanthus; species Miscanthus floridulus. The sequence goes on along the minus strand of NC_089586.1, from coordinate 73,688,600 downwards.
TCTAAGGACACCATAAAATTCCACAGATTGGCCTTCATTTGTGACAGCGGTCATGACACCACTGTTCTATGTACGTAGGGATTTCTCGTGGTCAATAGTGCTATACCTGACTCCATTAATACTAAAAGTTGCATAGACCCGGACTCGAGTATCAGGACTACATGACAGTGCATACAAACCTTCACTGACCTCTATTGGTTTCTTTATACATAGCTCCTCGATCTACACACAAACATGAAACCACCGTTACCACTAAGCTATCGTATAATTCTGCCAAAATGATCGGCCTAACAGAACTAAAATATGCTAATCACGTACATGAGACTTAAACCACGCTAGAAACTCTGCTGCTAGCCTACTATCAACATCATCACTTGCCCCTTCTTCCTCTAAAATTTGTCTATATTTTCTGTAGCACATATAAGCATTATTATTGGTAACATTTCGTACGTAATATAGGAAACATCAAATCAGCATATAAAAAATCATACCAAGCTAGCTTATTGATTTTGGCTTTACCCTTGATGTCCTTTATAGTAATCTTGCCAATGGGCTTGACACCATGCATGAAAACAGAGGTCTCACCATGTGCTGGCCCATCATGTAACATATTGTTGTCCCGGTTATATCTTGTTTTAACACCATCGTCCAAGAACCTCTCCCAAAATGCCAACGTCTCACTTTCTAAGTAAGCCTCCGCAATTGATCCTTCAGGCCTGGCCCTATTCCTTAAGAAATTCTCCAACGTGCCCAGTCACCATTCTATTGGGTACATCCATCCGTACTGTACGGGCCCTCTAAGAAGTACCTCGTCAGGTAGATGGATAGCCAAGTGCACCATAACATCAATAAAGGCCGGTGGAAAATCTTCTCAAGCTTGCATAAGATGAGTGGGATGTCCCGTTTCAGTTTTTCCATGACTTTTTCCTTAGAGTTCTACTGCACAGTTGCCTAAACAAGTTCCCAAGTTCTAAAATAGCTTTGTATACATCTTTGGGAACAAAACTTCTTAAGCCTACAGGTATGATCCTTTGGAGAAGGACATGGCAAGTATGTGTTTTTAGCTTGCCAACTTCCTTGGTACCATCTGCACTTATGGATTTTGCTAGGTTGGCTGCATAACCATCTGGAAACTTGACACCTTTAAGGAATTTATAAAATTCTGCTCTATGTTTTTCCATCATGGCATAGTGAGCTTTTAGGAATTTAAGCGAGGTGTCTTGCTGCACACCGTGATATTGAGGCCTTATATTCATATCATGCAAATCTAGCCTAGCGTTCTGAAGGGGACTGTGACGCCTAAGAGGGGGGTGAATTAGGCAACTTAAAATTCTAACTCTAAACTATGGCCTCTTTTTCTAACCATAGCAAAACCTATGCAAAAGACAAACTATCTAAATGTGCAACTACGGTTTTGCTAATGTGTTGCTATCTCTACCGCAAAAGGAGTAATGCAATCAATGTAAATGTGGATGCTAAAGAGCAAGGTAGAGATATGCAAACTCCCATCGATGACTTCGATATTTTTACCGAGGTATCGAGAAGCGTGCAAGCTTCCCCCTAGTTCTTGTTGGAGCCCCTCGCAAGGAATCCCTTGCAAGGGCCAAGCTCCCGGTTGGGTAACTCCGTGGATAGCCTCGGGCCTTCCCCACGCGCAAGTGAGTTTCCGACGTGCCTTCCGGCAAGCCTCTCCCGGATGCTCCCCGCCGTCTTCACTATCAGGCTTCCGGCCGAAGCACCACGGGCCTTGTTCCCTCTGGTACACGGTGGTGGCCACACCACAAACGTGGTTGGTGTGATCTCACAAGACTACAAGCCCCTCCGATGTACAACAATGGTGCGCGCAAGCACCGAGTGGTAAGAGGTATGCAAACCTCACTAAACACTAGGCCTAAACCTAGAGCAAGTGCATAAGCGGTGGTCTAATCAACCTAAGCACTTCGCAAAGCACCTACGCTAATCACCTAATAAAACACTAAGCACTATGCAAGTGGAGATCACTAAAATGGTGTATCAACACCCTTGGTATGTTTCCTCAGCTCCACACTACTCAAATGGCCGGTTGGGGGTCTATTTATAAGCCCCACTGAGAAAGTAGCCGTTGAGGACGAAATCCTGCTTTTCTGCTACTAACCGGACGCTGGAGTCGTCCTAATCGGATGCATCCGGTCGTCTCGACCATTGGAGCCGCGAACAACTGATCGAACGCTGCCAGCGTCCGGTCACAAGTTCGCCGCTCTGGAACCTCTTTGTACTCGATCAGACGCTGCTGTCCTGCGTCCAGCCGGTTTTGCTGCCAGCGTCCGGTCACTTGCTGAGTGTGTTGTCGGACTGATGAATAGTGCCATCGGTGCATCCGGTCGATTCACTTGTTCAGCGTCCGGTCGCTGCTTGCTGATGCTGAGCCACTGATCGGAGCGTCTGGTCACTTTTCTCCAGCGTCCGGTCCAGCGTCCAGTCCAACGTTCGGTCACTTCTGTGAGCTCGTTTCTTCGTGATCTTGCGTATGACTTGGTTCCTATCTTCGTGCTTAGACTTTGCTTGATATCTTGGGTCTTCTCTTGTGCTCCTAAGGTCTTGCTTGTGGTGTTGATCCTCAGATCATCACGTCGCCTTTGTCCAAGTCACGTCTTGCACCCTATTGAACTACAAAACAAACACTTGCAAATTCATTAGTCCAATTTGGTTGTGTTGGTCATCAAACACCAAAATCCAAAGTAAATGGGTCTAGGGTCCATTTTCCTTACAATCTCCCCCTTTTTGGTGATTGATGACAACATGACCAAAGCAAGTAAATAATAGAATTTTGAAAATTTAAAAACTATCTACTTGCTAGGATGCAATGCAAGAGGCAAGATTATATGATGCTAAAGTATACTACTTGTAAGACTACATAAAAACTTATCTTGCTCTTGCAAATGTCCCCATGTGGTATTATGGATTTAAGCCTTGCTTCCTATAAATTCTCCCTATTACATAGGCTAATCCATAATCCACTATCCTCCCTTTCTCGGACCATTACTACAAATTAATGCTTGCTTTTGGTCCTCTAAATTCTCCCACTTTGGAATCAAACACCAAAAAGAAAGACATTAGTAGCACAAGGGAGGGTCAAACTTTGTGATCCTTTGTGTGTAGAGTGAAATAGATCACAAAATTTGACTCTCACATTATATAGACTAAGCTCCCCCTAAATATATGCATACATATGATAGAAGTCAAAACATATGCATAATTGGCAAAGTATTGCACAAGGGAAACTAATCTTTATAATGCACGGAGAAAGCATATAAATATCAAAATGAAATCAACATGATGATATTGGTTTAGAAATACCACATGTGGAAACCAATTTGATTTCTACCACTTGCAATAGGTGGTGGATATTTGAAGTATGATGCTTAACTCCGGGAACTCCATTTTCCTTGCAATGAGACTACTACACACATGATAAGCTTGAAAAGGTGTTAGTCTCAAAGCATCCAACTTGTAGACTAACTTTCCCCTAAATTTGTGCACACAAGTATGGAATACTTGTTGAAGACATGCACATTGATTTTAGAATCAATAATACCACTTGAAAGATAATATCTCATGAATGTGACAATCATTTTCGAAGATGATATTCGGAAGAAGTTATCTATAATTTTGGACTTTGGCACATATTAGATGAACAAATGTAAGACAAGCTATGTGCCATGCTTCTAAGCAATTTTAAACCAAGTAGATTTGCTCCAAGGGTTAAGAGTGAAACCGAGCAAGCCTACCATATGATATACCTAGTGTATGCATGACAAAATATATAAGAATGCAAATGCAAACCTAGGCATGAAGAGTAACTAGATGCTAAAAGATACCAATTGTAGGTAAATTTAAATCTAATACCAATTGAAGTAAATTGAATCTAGTTACCTAACATGGGAAGGGGAATTTGGGTTCATAGTATTCACTAACCCACTTGGCAATGATTTTGTCCATCATGATGCACCCCATGAAATGCATCCATACTTTGTCAAGTCTCCAAATTCCCCGAAGTCCATTGGACTTCTCACTTCCCTTTCGGGATCTAAACCTTCTTCAGTGCTCTTCATGATGGAAATGATTTACTTTGGTACCCAAAAGCATTTGACCCCATTGTTGGCTTGCTTGTTCACCTTGATGGCCACCACCTTGTCATTTTTCTTCTTCTTCAAAAGATAAGGTGTGGAGGCCTTCTTGTCCACCTTATTGGTGTAGGTGTTGGAGAGCTTACTTGTTTGCTTCTTCTCTTTCTTCTTTGCTCCTCCACCATTCTTCACCTTGCACTCATAGGACTTGTGACCTTCCTTGTGGCACACGTAGCAAACCACGGTTTGTCCTTCATCAAGCTTCTTCACTCCCTTGATGGTGTTATCTTGATGAAGTTGGGCTTGCTTTGCCTTGCCTTTCACTTGAGTCAAGTCCTTGGTGAGGCGAGCTACTTCTTGCTTGAGTTGCTCATTCTCCTTTGCAACCTCTTGTGTGCATGTATCTACAACAACTTTCTCAACACAAACTTGGTTGCACAAGGATGAAGTCTAAACATAAATCATTACAAGAAGTAGAGGCATCCTTTTTAGACATGTTAAGATAGACTTTTCTTTTTAGATGCCTTGGTGAGGGTTGTACTAACGGCTTCAAGATTAGCAACTTTATTAGTTAGCTCATCACAATGTTTGCACATGGTTTCCATTTTAGCAAGCAAACTTTTATAAGCATCTTGTGAGCTAGCTAACTTTTCTTTTAATTTTTCATTTTTCTTTACAAGTTGCTCATCATTGATTGTGCATGCATTTGTTGTTGCACTAGCCTTAAGTTGCTCAATTTTAGTAGATAGTTCAACATTGAGATTAGCAAAGTTCTCATATTGTTCAAGTAAAGTTTTGTATGCTTCTTGTGAACTATCTAGCTTCCCTTTTAATTTTTCGAGCTTCTTTTGTTGACTAGTGCAAACTTTAGCATAATTAAGATTTTGTTGCACAATTTCATCATAAGAAGGCATTTCATCATCACTATCACTCTCACTAGAGGATGAGCTTTCCGTTACCTCGTGCCATAAGGCACATACGAGAAGAGCTTGATGATGAGTGCTTGCGGCCTCGCCTCTTGTGATGGTGTTCTTCTTCACTTGAAGAATCATCCCATGATCTTATTGATGTGAGGGCTTGGTTCTTGCACTGCCTTCTTCTTTGTCTTGGGTGTGGGCTTGTTTGGACAAACTTCCACAAAGTGCCCCAACTCACCGCATCCATAGCATCCTCTTTTCTTTGCTCATTTCTTTAATTGGTGAAGATGATATCTTGAATTTGGATGGGCACACCCTTGATATTGAGCCTTTGGATCATCTTCTCCACCTTGTTGATAAGTTTGATTGATTCTTCATCAAGGTCGGAGGTGGAGGAGGAAGATTGATCATCATCACTTGAATCTTCTTCATCATCATCATCATCATCCTCATCTTCTTCTTCATCTTCACTTGAGGAGCTTGAGCTTGAGCTTGTCTCAACTTGCTTGCCCTTCATCTTCTTTTTCTCGCTACATGCGAGAGCTTTGCCTTTGCTTGATGAAGAGGCTTCTTCTTGACCCATCTTGCATGACATTTCAAATGCCACTATCTTGCCAATGACTATTCCCGGGGTCATGGTGCTCAAGTCCTCCATGTTGTGAAGGATGGTGATGATGCTTGCATATTTCTTTTGTGGTAACATGGAGATGATCTTCCTCACGATGTCCGCATCATCTAGCTTTATTAATCCTATTGAATGGAGCTCATTGATAATTAGATTCAAACGAGAATACATATCACGAACAAGCTCATTATCATTCATTGTAAATGAATCATAATTTTGTTTAGCTAGATAATGTTTTTGCTCACAGGACATTAGATGTGTCCATCATGGAGCTCTTGAAGTTTTAACCAAATTTCATGTGCCGTATTTAAAGTGAATACTTGGTTAAACACATCCATGCTAAATGATTCAAACAAGCAATTCTTAGCTCTAGCATTGAAATGCATTTCTTTTTATCACTCTTTGTGGGTTTTTAGGGATTCTTAATGGGTTTCATCCCGTCACGAGTGACTCTCCAAACTCCCAAATCAACCGCCTCAAGATAGCAAGCCATTCTAGCTTTATAATAGGGAAGTTAGTGCCGTCAAAGTGCGGAGGCCTAGAGGTATCCATCCCAACCACTCTAAATAGCGTCGGCTCAATGGCGGTTAAGCCAAAGGTCCAATTTGAGCCAACCTGCTCTGATACCAATTGAAGGGGACATGACGCCTAAGAGGGGGGGGGTGAATTAGGCAACTTAAAATTCTAACTCTAAACTATGGCCTCTTTTTCTAACCTTAGCAAAACCTATGCAAAAGACAAACTATCTAAATGTGCAACTACGGTTTTGCTAATGTGTTGCTATCTCTACCGCAAAAGGAGTAATGCAATCAATGTAAATGCGGAAGCTAAAGAGCAAGGTAGAGATATGCAAACTCCCATCGATGACTCTGGTATTTTTACCAAGGTATCGAGAAGCGCGCAAGCTTCCCCCTAGTCCTCGTTGGAGCCCCTCGCAAGGAATCCCTCGCAATGGCCAAGCTCCCGGTCGGGTAACTCTGTGGATAGCCTCAGGGCCTTCCCCACGCGCAAGTGGGTCTCCGACGTGCCTTCCGGCAAGCCTCTCCCGGATGCTCCCCGCCGTCTTCACTATCAAGCTTCTAGGCCGAAACGCCACGGGCCTTGTTCCCTCTGGTACACGGTGGCGGCCACACCACAAACGCGGTTGGTGTGATCTCGCAAGACTACAAGCCCCTCCGATGTACAACAATGGTGCGCGCAAGCACCGAGTGGTAAGAGGTATGCAAACCTCACTAAACACTAGGCCTAAACCTAGAGCAAGCGCATAAGCGGTGGTCTATTCAACCTAAGCACTTCACAAAGCACCTACGCTAATTACCTAATAAAACACTAAGCACTATGCAAGTGGAGATCACTAAAATGGTGTATCAACAATCAACACCCTTGGTATGTTTCTCAGCTCCACACTACTCAAATGGCCGGTTGGGGGGTCTATTTATAAGCTCCACTGAGAAAAGTAGCCGTTGGGGACGAAATCCCGCTTTTCTGCTACTGACCGGACGCTGGAGTCGTCCTGATCAGACGCATCCGATCGTCCTGACCGTTGGAGCCGTGAACAACTGATCGAACGCTGCCAGCGTCTGGTCACTTGCCACCGAACACGTCTGGTCGCAAGTTTGCTTCTCTAGAACCTCTCTGTACTCGATCAGACGCTGTTGTCCTGCGTCCGGTCGGTTTTGTCGCCAGCGTCCGGTCACTTGCTGAGTGTGTTGTCGGACTGATGAACAATGCCATCGGTGCATCCAGTCGATTCACTTGTTCAGCGTCCGGTCGCTGCTTGCTGATGCTAAGCCACTGATCGGAGTGCCCGGTCACTTTTCTCCAGCGTCCGGTCACTTCTGTGAGCTCGTTTCTTCGTGATCTTGCGTACGGCTTGGTTCCTATCTTCGTGCTTGGACTTTGCTTGATATCTTGGGTCTTCTCTTGTGCTCCTAAGGTCTTGCTTGTGGTGTTGATCCTCGGATCATCACGTCACCTTTGTCCAAGTTACATCTTGCACCCTATTGAACTACAAAACAAACACTTGCAAATTCATTAGTCCAATTTGGTTGTGTTGGTCATCAAACACCAAAATCTAAAGTAAATGGGCCTAGGGTCCATTTTCCTTACACGTTCATTGTGTCCTTTGTCTTGCCCTCCACTTTCAGCAATGTCCAAAGAATGTTTTCACATATGTTCTTCTCAATGTGCATGACATCAAGATTGTGTGGCAACAATAGGTCTTTCCAATACAGTAGCTCCCATCAAGCAGATTTTCGATTATAAATCACAGGTTCTTCTCTAGGCTTTTGTTTTCTTTTTCCACCGTGCTTACCTAGATAGACATCATTCACCTTCTCAAGTTCCTCAAGGACCTCCTGTAAGGTGAACTTTTCTAGCGCATCTCGGTCCTCAGTTTTTCCTTCAAAATCCATGCTCTTCCTCTAAGGGTGATCCCTAGGAAGGTAACGATGGTGTCCAAGGTAGCCTAGCTTATTTTTTTGGCTCCTTGATAATGGATTTTTATTGCACTAAATACATGCATAATAACCTTTTGTAGTTTAGCCTGATAAGGTGCTCAATGCTGGAAAATCGTGTATGCACCAAAGCACAGCAGCGCACTGAGTGAAGCATTTCTTATTATCATGATGTAGTACATGAAAAGTGTTGACACCCTTTCATAGTTTTTTTAGTTCTTCTATAAGAGGCTCCAAAAACACATCAAAATCCTTTTCTAAAGAGGTTGGGCCTCGGATCAGTAGAGACATAAAACAATGCGATGGGTTCACACATTCCCAATGTGGCAGGTTCAGAGGCGTTACAAGAATAGGCGACATACTATATGTAGAGCTAAAGTTGCCAAATGGATTGAAACCATCTGTGGCAACGGCAAGCCTCAAGTTCCTTGGATCATGTGCAAAAGTTGGGTACTTTCTATCAAAGTCCTTCCATGCCTCCTTGTCTGCTAGATGGCTCATTTCACCGGTATTCTTCCCTCGCTTAGTTTCATGCCATTCAGCGTCCGCCGCTGTTCCTTGAGCAGCAAAGATCCTCTGCAACCTCAGTATTAGAGGAAAAGGCCTCAAAACCTTATGAGGAACCCACCTGCTACCATTTGTATCTTCTCATCTAGACTCTTTGCATTTTAGACACGCTTGCAATTCCTCACTATCACCCTAAAACAACACACAGTTGTTCTTGCACACATGGATACTTTCATAATCTTGTCCAAATTCTTGAATATATTTGCGTGCCTCCTCACATGATTTTGGTACATTGCTACTAGGGAATGCATCTGTCAGCAACGCCAATAGTGCATCAAAATAGCTATTGCTAACTCGATAGTGGGACTTGATATAGAGCAACCTAACAAGGATGGAGAATCTTGAGAAGGTATATCCAGAAGAAACTAATTGCTTTAACTCATCTAACACTCTTTCAAACTTTGGGACTCTTCCAGCCCGCTCTTCAGATGTCAATAGGTTTTGAACTAAATCATCAAAATCTAGTGATATGTTATCGTCACGGTCCTCCTGCTCCTCTGCAATCCAACCATCATGATGAGATCCATGCGCATCTGATGGCTCTATAATGTTAGTACCTCCTCCCTCTTCCCCATGATGAATCCATGTGGTGCATGTGGGTGACATTCTGTGTATAAGTAAGTCGTCCTTCATCTCCTGCCAAGTTTTAACCACCTGGTTAAGACAATGTGTACATGGGCAAGGGATCTTTTGTTCTGGGTATTTTTGTTTAACCATATCCATGAACTCTTCAACACCTCCGATGAATGTCGGCAAGAATGGCCTCCCATTAGGAATCTAGGATCTGTCAATCTGTTGCAGCAAAAGTATGCAAAGTCTGTTAGAGTTTTGACCATTGAGTGGACAATGGCAAAACTAGCATTAGAACAAAGCATGTAGTGTTCAAGAGCACTAATTTGTGCATTTGTTCATATCATACTATGGGAAGTCTGGTTTTCTATTTTTGTGTGACAAAAGCATTGATTTCAATTGAAATTCATACAGAATAGCCTTTCTTTATGTGTTCTTTACTTTATCGTGTACAGAAAATGGAGTTCTATAATCATAGAAGAAAGTACTCATACCTTTGTTCTATGAACTAGCATGGCTCGGCTGCAAGCCGCCTATGCCGCGACACACACCTGTTCATGTGGACGCCAATGTCGCCATGCTCCACCGGGCGAGCCCCGCCACGCCACCAAAAGGACGCTAGAGCCACCACAACAAACTGGAGATCCTCCGCCTCCGCCTTCGCCACCGTGTCGCAAGTCCAGCGGGCACAGATTTGTTTCCACTTGCAGGGGATATATCCAATTTAGGTCAACCTATAGGGCATCCACATAGCCAATAGGATACTATAGCCACTCCAAAGAGATGTCAGCACAGCCAGGCGTCTAGCGCAATGGTAAAGACGCTCCAATCCTTGGTCCAGAACCCATGTTCGACTCCCAGGTATCAGACCTTTTTTTGGAGAAATTAAACCCCGACAGCACACATGGTACAAGTGACATGTAAACCGTCGGGTCCCATAGGTCGGATGGAGATGAAGAAAGGTCCCAAAGGTATAGATGACACGTAAGCCGTCGGGTCCCACAGGTCGGATGTAGAAGGACCTAGTGGAGACTTTTATGACGAATTGCAAGCGTCAAGTGACACGCAAAACATTGGGTCCCATAGGTCGGATGGAGATGAGCCATCAGGTCCCACAGGTACACGTGATACGTAAGCCATCGGGTCCCATAGGTCGGATGCTGAAGGGTCCTGTAGGTACACGTTGGATGGAGAAAGGACTGAGCAGAGACTTCTATGACGAATTGCAAGCGTCACGGATGAGTAACTGTATGTCCCACAGGTACACATCGGTTGGAGAAGGGTCCCACAGGTACACGTCTCATAGATAAAGGATCGAGCGGAGACTTTTATGATGAATTGCAAGCATCATGGATGAGTAACTGTAGGTCCCACAGGTACACATCGGATGAAAAAAGTACCATGTGGAGATCTATGATGAAGCGTCGTTCGTTACAGATCGAATATTATTTGTCACAGATGTGTAATTAGTTCAATGACGAAGCCATGTTCATCATTGTTTTAAAGGATATCGTCACAGATGAGTCACACGAGTGATCTGTAATAAAACCCTGTGCTCTTCTATGACATTTTTTGTGACGATGTCTGATTTCGTCATAGAAATAGAGGGTTGCAGGAAAGTCACCACTGATCTATGACGAAACGGAAATATTCGTCATAAAAAGCGCTCTTCTATAACGGTTTTAGATTCGTCATTAAGATTTTTGTCATAGAAGTGAATATTTCTAGTAGTGTAAGTAGCCGATGATGTAAGGCTATCGACTAAAGAGTCGGTCTCCAGCATGTTCATGATGCAAAGCGAATAAAATAAGCATGTCAGCAACTATCAGATATTTAAGAATATAGATCTTAATCAGTCGATGATCATGAGAACATGTAAAGGTGTAATGGATAAACATGAAAGCATTTATATTAATTAAGAATCATACTAGCTTTTAACCAAGATAAGAATAAGTACAAACATATGAATAGCCAGTGTATTCTCAATAAGTAGGCTATCGGCTAAAATAGCCGATTCCAGTGAAAGTAAACTCATGACATGCAAGCACTCAACCATTGAACGTGGATAGATCCATAAAATTATCAAATCTAATCTATTATCTCTAACAGTGGGGTTCGACTGGATTGATGGCAGCCATAATAAAGATAACAAATTAAACCTTCAAAGAATACGAGTCGGTTCACACTCAACGGAATCGTTAAAGCATGTTACGATCATGAAAGTGCGAGCAATCGGCTAAATAGCCGATGCGAACATAACATGCGGCCAGAGGCTATGTTTGACCATAGACAGGACTTGTTAATTGATAATTTCCAATCTATAATGCTAACAATGGGGGTCGACCGGATCGATGACAACCATAATAGCAGTTCTAGACCAGATTTCATCAACTAACAAGCTTACTTAGGATCAAACATGCCTTAACCACATGCTATCTTCGATCAAGATTAGAATAAAACGACTAATCTAGCCGAAACCATCGTCAAAGTGGGATATGAACGGGATAAAGCAATAAGACAATAGTTCAAAGAGATATAAAGCCAATCCGTTTCAATCTTAATCGGGTAAAGGGTGATGTTGTTATAAATAGTAAGAATACTAATTATAACAAGATCAATAACTAGCAAATCTATTAAAAATAGTAAGAAAACCCTACCAATCTTAATAGATTTAACCGATAACTGATTTGTATCAAAATTTGTATGAGATCGAGCCGGATCGATGAAATCTTATAAATTTTGATAAGAATTGAAGGATAACTTGTATCAGGAATTGTACGAGATTAAGCCAGACCGATGCAACCTTACAATTTCTGATAAAAATTGATAACTAACTTATACAAAGCTTACAAGAGGTCGGCCGGAACGATGCAGCCTCATAAACTAAGTATAAGTCGTTACGAATACTCACAAAACAAACTGGAGGTCGGACCTAACCGATGCTTGAAGAACTCGCTGAGATCTACTCTACTCCTACTCCTACTTTTAAGGGGTAGCGTAAGCCGAAAAATAAAGGTACTGATTTGATTGATGGATGAGAGATATCTTACGATTTACGGTAACCCTTTATATTTATAGGGTGCCTTGCCTTCGGCAGGATTACAAGAGCTGGAGTCCTAAACACATACGATTACATGTATACAGAATAAAATGTTCCTCTCCTAATATAATCCTACTTCGTTAGTTGATTTGTTTGGTTTTGCACAGGAGACTTACCATATATCAACTAAACCGAATATATGTGTGGCCAAATATGTTAATTGGCCATACTCGCATGAGTACCTCTGACAACCGAACATGCAAGTCTAGTAATTACGTATGCACGTATATCTCCTTTGCTTCAATCTTGCTGGCAACCACGTCAAGCTGCATGGATTCCAATACAAGTCCGAACCAATAAATAACCATATTTGATTTCACTTCTTTTCTCCTCACGCGTATGGCATCTGAACTCTCGGACTTGCCTGGATTGCTTTTGTATCTTTAGCATGTCCCGGCCAACACTTAATTAGATAAGAAATTGGTCACCTTCCTGCTTCCTTGACCGTCAACCAATATCGCACCTTCCTTGGACTTTCATGCTTGATGCGTGTCGTAGATTTACACGTGCACAGCTTCCTATTTTAGCCTCCGTAGGATATACACAACACCGCTTAACTGGCCACACATGTATGCACGTTATCTCTGAATCTCTGAATCCTTCACGTACGCAGGTCACCAGGCAAGTGACGTGATGCACTTTGCTGTGTCGTCCCTTGCCAATTATTTATAGTATAACCTTTTCTAGGCCATGTTTAGTTGCCTCAAATTTCAGAATTTGGCACTATGCAAAAAGAAGATTCCTCGTTACATCAAATTTGCGGTACATGCATGGAGTACTATATGTTGACGAAATCAAAAACTAATTGCACAGTTTAATTCTACTTTGCGAGACGAACGTTTTGAGCCTAATTAGTCAACGATTGAACAATTGTTACCAAATAAAAACAAAACGTTACTATAGCTACAGTGAAGCCAGGAAATCCGGCGGCGCCGATTCCCTCGGCAACTAAACATGGCACTAATTGGCAATGGAAACTGATCTGGCCTGGCTCGTGTAGCAGTCGAACCCACCGATCTTCCTGTTTGTTCCGACAGCTCTCCAAAATGCCACGCATGAACGGTATTGGCCGATTCCTTCCCTTTTAAGCTAAGTTTGTCAAATTTTGGTGTCAACGGATGGAGGACGAAGGAGGCAACGCCAGCCTATACCTAGCAGCTCCAATCCGTTCAAGAATCTTGTAAGGGCCAAAGAAATGGAAGGACAATTTCTGGTTTGCACGCTTGGCCATGGAGGATTGCACATAAGGCTGTAATTTGAGGAATACCCCGTCACCCACTTCAAATCGGCGCTCAGAGCGGTGCTTGTCTGCCTGGCGCTTCATGCGGGTTTGAGCACGGCTGAGATGCTGTTGTATCAAGGAGTGCATAACAGCACGCTCATCCAACCAACTATTAAGATCAGAGACAGGGGTTGCTTCAGGAGGAACAATGCCAAAGTGGCGAGGGGGAAAGCCATATAAAACTTCGAAGGGTGAGCGACCTAGAGAAGAGTGGTATGAAGAGTTATACCAGAATTCGGCAAGGGAGATCCACTGAACCCATTTGGAAGGACAAGCATGAGCAAAGCATCGTAGGTAGGTTTCGAGGCATTGATTTACCCGCTCAGTTTGCCCATCCGTCTGCGGATGATATGCAGAGCTCATATGCAAAGAGGTGCCAGTGATGGAGAAAAGATGTTTCCAAAAGGCACTTGAAAAATGCAGTCGCGGTCGGAAACAATGGCCAAAGGCATACCGTGAAGTCTGTAGATATGATCCATGAACAGACGGGCCACTGTTGCAGCGGTGAAGGGGTGGCGTAGCTGTATGAAGTGTGCAAATTTGGACGGCTTATCCACGACAACCAAAAGAGCATTTGCTGAGCCAGAACTTGGAAGGCCTTCCACAAAATCAATACTGATAACTTACCATGATGATGTTGGTATAGGCAGTGGATGTAGGAGTCCTGGAGACTTACTGCGGTCCGGTTTAGCACGCTGACATGTATCGCACTAGCGAACGAAGGCAGCAGTAGCAGTATGCATACCCGGCCAAAAGAATAACTGGCGCAGCTTCTGGTAAGCAACCGGCGCTCCTGAATGGCCACCCAAGGGGCTATCATGCATAGCAGTGATGACTTGTTGAAGCTGAGGGTCATGAGCCAACCAAATACGTCCCTTGTAACGGATGACGCCATTGTGGAGGGAGAAGTTGGGCAATGCTCCTGGAGAGACCGCCAATTGAGTCAGCAGCTTTTGAGCCTCAAGATTGCCTTCACAAGAATCTAGAACTGCTGAGAGCCACTGAGGTGAAGCATAAGATATTGCCATCAAGGATTCCTCCATATCGCGGCGCGAAAGAGCATCAGCAACAGTATTATCTGAACCCTTCTTATACACAATCCTGTAGTTTAATCCCAGCAGCTTGGTAAATACCTTCTGCTGCCACACTGTATTTAGACGTTGTTCATTCAAGTGTGTTAAACTTTGGTGGTCTGTGTGGATAAAGAACTCTCCTTGTAGAAGATAATGGCGTCAATGTTCTACTGCTAGTAATATTGCCAAATATTCCTTTTCATAAGCAGAGAGGCCTCGATTGCAAAGACAAAGAGTCTTGTTGATGAATACAATTGGATGTCCGTCCTGGTGAAGAACTGTACCGATTCCCACACCACTTGCATCTGTGTCAATGCAAGGGCTTCTGGAAGTCGAGCAAAGCCAGAACTGGGGCCGAACTTAAGGCTGACTAGAGGGCTTCAAAAGCAAGCTGTTGAGCCGGCGTCCAGAGGAACGGCGCATCCTTCTTCAACAACTGAGTCAATGGATGTGCTAGAATACCAAAGTTACGCATGAATTTGCAATAATAGCCCGCAAGTCCCAGAAACCCCGGCAGCTGCCGAACATTTGTTGGGATTGGCCAATCCAGAATTGCTTGAATCTTGGTCGGATCCGTGGCCACACCATCCACACTCAGCACATGTCCGAGGTATGATATAGAGCGCTGAACAAACAAGCACTTGGACATTTTAAGCTTCCACTGATCTTGCCGAAGCCATGTTAACACTTGTCGAAGATGGTCCATATGTTCTTCCAATGAGGAGCTATACACGAGGATGTCATCAAAGAACACGATTACAAACTTACGTAGTCCAGGGGCTAAGGTGCAATTCATCGCCCCTTGGAAGGTTCCAGGAGCACCAGTCAGCCCGAATGCCATTGCGCGGAACTCATAGTGACCGAAATGCGTTTGAAAAGATGTTTTATGCTCATCACCTTGTTGCAGCAATATCTGATGAAACCTGCTCTGAGATCTAATTTAGAAAACCAGCTGGCCTGATGTAATTCATCGAGAAGCTGGTCAATCACCGGCATTGGATACTTAGACTTAACAGTAAGAGAATTGAGCTTGCGGAAATCCACACAGAACCTATATGAGTTGTCCTTTTTCTTGACCAAGAGCACCCACGAAGAGAATAAACTTGTGCTTGGCTGAATCAGCCCTTGGGACAACATCTCCTTGACCTGGTGAAAGCTCTAGTTTGATTTTGATGAATTGATGAAACCATAGATGCTAACCTATTGCTCTAAGTGATCATGAGATAGGTAGCACATTCTAAGTGGTGGAGCAAACGATGAAGATCACGGTGGTGGTGATAGCCAAGGTGATCAAGTGCTCGGGCTTGAAAAAGAAGAAAGAGAAAAATAAAATGGACTCAAGGCAAAGGTAATATCCATGGGTGCTCTTTGTATTTTGGTGATCAAGATACTTAGCGAGTATGATCACATTTAAGATAGATAGACGTACTATTAAGAGGGGTGAAACTCATATCGAAATGCGGTTATCAAAGTGCCACTAAATGTTCTAACTCATTGCACATACATTTAGGTTCTAGTCAGTGCTAACACCCTTGAAAATATTTGAGAAAAATATGCTAACACATGTGCACAAGGTGATACATTTGGTGGTTGGCATATTTGATAAGGGTGGCGAAGTTGAAATTGAGAAGGTGCTGGTTACAGCGACCGGATGCTGGACCGGTGCGTCCGGTCAGTTAGTGCGTGGTGGCATGGCCTTGGTCATATGACCAGACGCTAGGCGGCGTGTAAGAACAAACGCGCAAGGCATGTGTCCGATTGCTGCTGACGTACGCTGACGCAAGCAGTTTCGCGAGGAGGAAAGGAGCGAACGCTGGACTGCGTCAGGTCATGCTCGATCGGACATGTCCGATCACGTTTTGCTAGCTCTGGAACCCCTCTGGAGTTGACCTGACTGCGCGTGGCGCAACATCAGGTGGCGGCGCGGTGCGTCCAGTTAGTGGCTCATGGAATTGGGCGCACGCGTGAGCAGACACGGCTCTGGCGCTTCCGGTCATCGCGTGCGTGCGTCCAGTCGTCTCTCGACCATTGGTGCAAGTGAGTTGATAGCTGAGATCGAACGGAGGAGCTCGAACGCGGGGGACACGTGGCTGAGATCCTACAACCAGACGTTGGGTGGCGTGCGTCCGATCACTTTGACTAGGGTGTCCGGTCGCCCCAATTTCAACACTGACTTGAGCCCAACGGCTCTATTTCATGGGGCTTCTATTTAGGCCCCGTGGCCGGCTCTAGCTCACTCTCTTAGCTATTTTCATTGACATAGCAACCTTGTGAGCTAAGTCAAAGCCCTCCCACTCATCTCCATCATTGATTCATCATCTTTGTAAGATTGGGACTAAATCCAAATGCATTGCTTGAGTAATTGTATCTAGAGGCACTTGATGATTGTGTTTCGCTGTGGGATTCGCTTGTTTCTCTTGGTGGTTGCCACCACCTAAATGGCTTGGTGCAGCGAGGATCGTTGAGCGGAGGGTGGTGATTGTTAGGGGTTCTTGACCTTTCCCCGACAGAGAGCCAAAAGATATTCTAGTAGATTGCTCATAGCTTGTGGATTCCCATCTTGTGTTGGTTGTGCGGCACCCGATTGCGGGTTAGGCGTGTGATGCCTATTAGCGCGTGAACCTCCAAGTGGATGAATCGCTACAACGAGGACGTAGCTTGCCGGCAAGCAAGTGAACCTCGGAGATAAATTATTGTGTCATCTTGTCCTAAGGATTTCATTGGTCTTCTTGTGATTGATCATCTCTTGCCACGGCGATATAAACTTCACTACCTCTCTTGTATTTACATTCCTAGTGTAGGTAAGCTCTTTAGTGTAATTAATTTTGAGAGCTAGCTTGTGTCTTATCTAGTGGTTAGTGAGGCTCTTTAGTTAGTCTTTGAGAGCACACTAACTTAATGGTAGTAACTTAGCTTCTTATGTGATATAGAGATCATAGATAATTAGAATCGTGGATAGGGGGCTTGCATTTTGAGTAGACTAGTGCAACACTTGCTTTGCTTCGTAATTGTCTAACCTCTCTATCTTAAGTGTTATTGTAGAAATTTTTATAGGCTATTCACCTTCCTATAGCCATTAGAACCTTTCACCTGGCGCTCAATCTCATCCTTAGGTGCTGGAGGGTTGCGATAAGGACGGATGTAAAATGGTTGAGCCCTGGGTATCAGTGGAATGACGTGATTGCACGCCCTTGATGGCGGCAAGGAGTCTGGTGGTTGAAAGACATCACTGAACTCATCCAATAGAGATTGCACTGCCGGTAGTAATGGTACAGAAGCTGCCTGAGTAGAAGATATATCTAGGGAACACACTTGCAAGAGCAACTGAACTGGGGATTCAGCCATGTCACCGTGGAGGACTATGGAAGAGCCCTGATACGGAATAGAGAGCCACTTGTTTTTCCAGTGCACAAGCATTGGGTTGAAGGACTCCAGCCAGTCCATTCCAATTAAAATATTAAATGCAGTCAATGGTAAGACTCTGAGGTCCTATGTGAAAGTACACTGACCAATTGACCAAGGCACTTGCAGCAGAGTAGCAGAACTTGTTAACAAACCGCCACTGGCTATGCGAACTGAGCAAGGATCTGACTGGATTGACACGTTCTGAAGCTGAGCAGCAAGTGTTTCGCTGATGAAGGACGGAGAGCTTCCAGAATCCAACAACATGTTCATTGGGATAACCCTGAATCGAGCCAGCGAACCGGACAGTGCGAGGAGCTGAGGGCCCTGTCAGAGCACTCTGAGAAATCGCCAGAAAGGCTTGAGGCTCTGTTGGTGTAGGTTCAGAAGTTGCTAGGTCTTGATCATCATCATCCGGCAACAAGTCCCATAATTCTTGTACATGGTGGAGCAGAATCTGAGGACTACACTTGTGGTCCTTACTCCATTTCTCTCCGCATTTATAGAGAGTCCCATGGCACGCCGATAGGCCTTGACAGCCGGTAACTTGGCGACGAGGGAACAGCTGCCGCCGGCTTGTCGTTGCATTGAGGAGGCAGAGGCGGCAGCGGCCACGCCGTCATGGGTGTGAACTTGCCCGGTGACCAATCACCTTTGTACGGCGTGCGAGACGTCGGCGTAGTGCCCACCTCTTCCTGCACCAAAGCCATAGAGATGGCAGCATCCAAACTTTGGGGACGAGCAACAATAATGATAGCTTTGAGTTCAGGGCGAAGGCCATCGGTGAACCGCGTGGTATAGAAGAGAGGATCAGTTGTGGAAGAATAGGCTTTGAGTTGATCAACAAGTTTCGTGAAGTGTTCCACATAATCTGTGACGGTAGTGGTCTGTTTGATTTGAAAGAGTTGGCGGATGAAGACTGCATGTTGATCACGGTCGAAGCGTGCATGAAGCGCTTGACAGAAGGCTTGCCAGGAGGCTATTGCAGGAGTATTGTCAATGGACTCATACCAGCAGGCAGCGTTGCCTTCCAATTACATGGAGAAAACACTAACCCAGACAGCGGGATCAACATTGTTCATGGTGAAATACTTCTCACAGTCAGAGCGCCACAGACGGGGGTTCTCTCCATTGAACTTGTTGAATGGAAGCTTAGGGAGGCGACCATTGGGCTGGTGAGGTGGGTTATGCATAGTGGCGGGAGGGGATGGATATGGTGGTGGGTGAAAGGGAGGGCGAGGAGGAATGGTCACTGGTGGTGGTGGTGGAGGGCGGTAAGGAAGAGGAGGTGGGGGCGCGGCAGCGATGTTGAAACAGATGGAAATTACGGCATCGATGTTGAAATAGATGGAAATTGCAGTGACAAACTTGGGGAAGGTTCTGGATTCTTACCCGTGACCGGGACATTGGTCCATGTCATCACGGACCCGAACCCAACATCCCGGTGAGAAGAAGCATCGCCATGCCCACTGGGTGGAACAATGGTCTGTCCAGCAAAGGTGCGGAAGCCGGCCGATGAGGGTAACGCGTCGACATTGAGCTATTGAGACGGGGCGTCAAACACCTTGCGGTCATGACCTTGTGATAGCTTCTTCACTTCGATCCGTAGGTCGTCGACAAGGGCTTCCACCTCAGGACGCCATGTACCGAGGTCCGTGGTGGCGACCTCCAGGGTAGTGACGCGGTCGTCGTTCTCAGGGTTGGCCGGTGCGACACGGGTTGCCTCTAGATCAGAGAGCCTGTTGGTGATGTCGGTGGAGATGGCGGAGCTGGTGGATTCGAGGGCTTAGAAACGCTTGTCGACGGCGGCGGAGTGGTCGGCATGG